>NC_089265.1:5428687-5730281 GCF_963930625.1 Muntiacus reevesi | reverse complement strand
TTGGAACAAAAGCCCATGGTTTCTTTGACCTTAGCATAGCTTCTCAGTCATCAGACAATCTTGAACAGCCACTTGCTTGATGAACCTAACCTCAGCCTTCTTCTGAGATTTCTGTCACTTGACCCATCATTAGAATTGCTTGGGTCATGTCCAAACAAAAAATCCACATCGCTGCCGGTCCAGGTTCTACAAAGACGTTTTCTCATCACCAAGACCAGCTGTGATGGGCACACTCTGCTATTGTTGTTCAGTCGCTCAGTCATGTCCGACTCTCTGTGACCCCATGGACTACAGCACACCAGGCTTCCCTCTCCTTCACCATCTCCCAGAGCTTGCTCAAACTCATGTCCATCGAGTCGGTGATACTATCCAACCATCTCATCCTCTGTCATCCCCTTCTCTCCAGCATCAGGGTCTTTTCTAATGAGTCAGCTCTTCACATCAGGTGGCCAAAGTATTGGAGCTTCAGCTTCATCGTTAGTCCTTCCAATGAATATTCAGGGTTGATTTCCTTTAGGATTGACTGATTTTATCTCCTTGCTGTCCAAGTTTGTTTAAATAAGGCCCCATAGTTTGTTTAAAGTAAGGATAAAATCTTAATATAAAAATTAATCTGGCGACAGTAGAATTTTCTTCTCTTTTATGTTTTCACCTCGAATGAGGATGCCTATTATCATCTAATGGCCTCTAAAAGGTTAAAAAAAATACTCAACTGTAGTGGTCTGTAAGGGTCAGAAGCAGTATTCACGTGCCACTTGTCAGGGAAAGAAGAAACAAACAACATTCACTCTATGTTCATTCCTGTTTGCATTTCTAGATCTGTTTTTTTTTGGGGGGGGAGTTGAGTGTTTCTTCTTTGTTTTGCTAATTTTGTAGTTACACAAACACTAATTATGTATAGACGGTGTCTATGACAGGCTACAAATTGACAACTGACAAGCAGTAGAACATTCTAAACTTCCATTCCGTAACAGCACCTACTTAGATTTTGTTTCTCCACTCTACTAGTATGGATAATAAAAGTATTATCCATACTTTTATTGGATGATCGATACATATTGTTGCAAAAAAAAAAGTTTCAAAATCCAACATGAAATAGTGAATGGTTAATATTCCCATCAAAAAACTGAAATGAAAAAGCCATCATGGGGAAAAAAATGGCAACACTGTAATTATGCTTATAAATGCTGTCTACCCTCTGATAGCTAAACTAGAAAAACAAATGGTTTTAAGGCAAAAGTTAAACTCTCCACTGTTGTTCTTCAATATGATTTTACTCAGTACTTTTGCTACCCCATGTTTGCCTCTAAACATAACATTTATCATGTTCACGTTTAAGTCCCAGATTATTATCATAAACATAAATCTGATAATGAGAACATGAGTTGGTGCACATTGACATAAATGGGATAGTTACATAACTATAGGATAATCTATTATTATTTCAAACATCAAAAGAATTGCACTTCTTAACACATGTACAGAAACATTAGTGTTTGTTCTTATTTTTCTAACTAAGTAGGCCATCAAGACTATTTTTACACACATTTTACAGCAAAAATCTGACCCCAAACTATGCCATGATTCATCTAGCAACTCTTTTGTAGTTCATTCTTACACCATGAGAGATAAGAGGGCTAGACAGAGATAAAGTATATATAGAAAAAAGAATTTATATTTATTATTTCTATTTCAGGAACATACCCGTGTTTCTAAACTATTTGTAGTAAACTGCTGACATTTTGCTGCATGACAATTTAATTTTTATTTTGGCTTGGAGTCTTTCTTCAGCTGATCTTTGGGAAAATGCACATTGTGGTTTATTCACTTTGGAAATCATTCTGGAGTGAAGAGTGGCCTCCAAGATGAAGTTCACTCTAGCCACACATAATATTTTCCCCAGAAGTGCCTATAAAGTCAACTAAAATAAGAAAGTGCTCATTATTTTTGATAAACAGGAGAGACTGGAAATTCATATTTCATTTTAGTACCAGAGGTGTGGAGTTGAGATACAGTAGTGCTCTTTTTCTGTGCACTATAACAGCCTATTATTTTTTGAATTCCTATTTACTCTGTGTCTGTAGCTTACTTGGAGTAAATTCTACCTTTCTTCTCTTGCAAGCTAAGTGGGGGAAAAAAATTACCTCAAACCCTACCAACTGTCAAAGCTGCCTTAAAATATTGGTATTTAAAGGGGGTGTAATACCAATAAGTCTGGGGCGATTAAGAGTTCTGAGTGAGGAGATTCTAGGCTGTGTTATGTAGTTTGTGACAGAAATCTTAAATTAAAATTAGTGTGGCAACATGGTTGGCGTAACTTTCCTGCAAGCGAGAAAAAAAAAATGTTGTCAAACACTTAGTTTGTGGTGATGGCACCTAGTCAGTATTGCTCTAATAATGAAGCAAAGAATATGAGTCCCTCCAATTTTGATTTTTTTTTTTTTTCTTTTTTTTGTCAGAACTTTGAAGTTTTTAAAGCTCTGTTCTCTTCCTCTCTGCCAGGCCAATAAAAAGAATTATTATTACTACCACATTTGTGTCTCTTGGATTTTCTTTTTTGGCTAAGGCAAGCACTTTAATAACATGATCTTGGTTGAAGGAGCAATTAGAATTAAGGACCCTTATTCAACAATCACAGCACTTATGGCAATTATAATAGTAACTGAGTACATTGACGACTTACTGAGTTACCCCAACGCCACATTTTTATTTTGCTTTTAAAGTGATCGAAAGCTGAGTGGGTGGAGGTTCGTAATGACTCGATGGTGGCCAGATTGGAAGTCTGAAGCCCTGTCTGCCACACTGGGAGCCATCAAAGGAGGTCTGTCCCACCAAGCTCTCCGTTTTCACAACAGGATATCTGGTTTCTTTTATGAGGATACAGCTATGTTAATTTGGTTTAGTGGTTTGTTGGAGGTAAGCAAGCTCTTCACAGCACAAACACCAAAATCCCCTTAAAGCAGTTTCTTGTTAATAGCTGGGGTCTGATTGGCAGATTTGCATTGTAAAGTGTGATTCGGTTGGATAAATATGTTTAGTCTAGTAAGCACTTTAGTGATTGAGTGTCTGTTAATGGATAAAGGTGGATTATGGTGAAACCTCTACGGGCAGTCTTGGGCACTTAGCATCCTGAGACATGGAGGAGATGGAAAACAAGCTGGCACTACAGAACAGCTGAAGGGTTGTAAAATGTTCCCAGTATTCGGTGCTAATGCGGTTTTTTCAGGTTTCAAATATTAATTTCAACAGAGGAGAAAAAGTGCAAATTAGGTGTCAGGGCTTGGGTAACTTCCAGCAGTGACAAAACAAGGATGTCCCATACACAGGTTTTAAAGCTGACAGCTTACACTGGGTTTAAAATCAGAGAACGGACAGAGAGAAAGTTCACGGTAGTTCACTGATACTTGAGAAAGAATCCAAGTCCTGCTGAAATCTTTGCATTCTGATATTCCACAGGCAGAATGAGAATCAAAAAAAATATTTTTATGACTTTCAAGTTATTGTTAAAGAAGGTTACCATGCCTGTTCCCACCCACTTACGTGTATACCTAATGTTTCACACTTTTCCAAAAACAACAGATTTAAGAATTACAACAGTTACAAGAATTATAGATATTAATTTCCTCCCTCTCTCCCTCCCATCTCCAAGCATCTGGAAATGAAGACTTTTCCATTTCTTCCTTTTGAAAACGAACACTGGTTCCTCACAAAAGTCACCAGAAAATGTCACTTTTTTTTTCCTCAGGTGAACACGCAGAGGTATTTTTATGAGGTGAAAATATCAGCTTACTTCAAGGATCTAAATGGTATTTTAACATCCCAGACTCTGGGACATGGATGTTGGAATGAATGTCTGCTCCCAGCCAGTCATGAAATGCCTAAGACTTCAGGAACTAGTATAGTTTTGCAGGTTGACTTCTTTACTAAAGTTAAACATGTTTAAACCATTTTTCTCCAAGACTCTCTGAACTCTGCCTGACGTTCATCAGTTTTTATAAGCATCAGGTCATGAGCATTTATATTCAGGTCACCACATCTCAAAGCTTTGAGATTCCAAGTGTTCATCCATCACCTTTCATCCACAGGTTTCCCTAAAGTCAGTGCTATCAGAAGACAAATAATCTAGGAATAACATTCAGCAAACCTCAGACAAAAATAGGTCCGAGCCTTAAGTTTTCTGGATATGAGAGGAAAGTATTATTTCAACACCAGCCCTAACAAAGGCCAAATAAAATCCTAGAACCTAGCGAGGTGCTAGCCACTAATTTTTTACATGACCTTGGACAGTACACAGCCTTGGTATGTTCCAGTTTCCAATATGCATGGTGTTGATGGCGATTAATATGACAGTCCTGGTACCAATTCATTGTTATTAATGAAATTGTATAGTTTCACATACAGAGGTCCCAAATCTAGGTTTTCAGGAAGTATAATTTTCCTTACTGTCATTACACAAGACATAATTTCTACTTTGAGCTCCCATCCCATTGGATGGAGAAAGTTATATTGTTATGTATAACCCTAAAATATAGTTATTATAATAAAGATAAACGTATATCATATATAGTATTTTTATATATTGTAGCTTTATATAATATATATATAAAACACATATGTAATTTATATGCATTGTTATTTTCGGGTCTCTCCCTTTCACTCAACTCCTAGAATTGTGTCTAGGCACCAGGGGCCCCCGGAATGCCAGAGATGTGTCATTTGGTGGGGGGGGGGGAGCATCTGGTGCTTGTGTGTCATCTGCTCTTGCTGATACTTGCTAAGGCACCTCACTGTCATCTGGTGTCCAGTTCCTGAGTCACACAGACTACAGCCCAGTCTCCCAATATCCCCAAGATCTGTCTCAGGGATGTCTGCATTTCTCTCGGAAATGTAAGAATCATAAGTTTTTCTCACGTCTCACTGGGGCATATGGAAATCTGCATCTGATACCTCAGTCTAAACACCTTGATGCAACACAGTATGGTACTGGCACAAAGATAGATCAATGGAACAGAATAGAAAACCCAGAGATAAATCCGGGAACCTAAGGACACCTTATCTTCGACAAAGAAGGCAAGGGTATACAATGGAAAAAAGACAACCTCTTTAACAAGTGGTGCTGGGAAAACTGGTCAACCACCTGTAAAATAATGAAACTAGAACACCTTCTAACACCATACACAAAAATAAACTCAAAATGGATTAAAGATCTAAATGTAAGACCAGAAACTATAAAACTCCTAGAGGAGAACATAGGCAAAACACTCTCCGACATAAATCACAGCAGGATCCTCTATGACCCACCTCCCAGAATATTTGAAGTAAAAGCAAAAATAAACAAATGGGACCTAATGAAACTTAAAAGCTTTTGCACAACAAAGGAAACTATAAGCAAGGTGAAAAGACAGCCTTCAGAATAGGAGAAAATAATAGCAAACAAAGCAACAGACAAAGGATTAATCTCAAAAATATACAAGCAACTCCTGAAGCTCAATTCCAGAAAAATAAATGGCCCAATCAAAAAATGGGCCAAAGATCTAAACAGACATTTCTCCAAAGGAGACATACAGATGGCTAACAAACACATGAAAAGATGCTCAACATCACTCATTACCAGAGAAATGCAAATCAAAACCTCAATGAGGTACCATTACACGCCAGTCAGGATGGCTGCTATCCAAAAGTCTACAAGCAATAAATGCTGGAGAGGGTGTGGAGAAAAGGGAACCCTCTTACACTGTTGGTGGGAATGCAAACTAGTACAGCCACTATGGAGAACAGTGTGGAGGTTCCTTAAAAAACTGTAAATAGAACTGCCATATGACCCAGCAATCCCACTCCTGGGCATATACACCGAGGAAACCAGAACTGAAAGAGACACGTGCACCCCAATGTTCATCGCAGCACTGTTTATAATAGCCAGGACATGGAAGCAGCCTAGATGCCCATCAGCAGACAAATGGATAAGGAAGCTGTGGTACATATACACCATGGAATATTACTCATCCATTAAAAAGAATTCATTTGACTCAGTTCTAATGAGATGGATGAAACTGGAGCCCATTATACAGAGTGAAGTAAGTCAGAAAGATAAAGACTAATACAGTATACTAACACATATATATGGAATTTAGAAAGATGGTAATGATAACCCTATATGCAAAACAGAAAAAGAGATACAGATGTACAGAACAGACTTTGGGACTCTGTGGGAGAAGGCGAGGGTGGGAGGTTCTGAGAGAACAGCATTGAAACAAGTATATTATCTAGGGTGAAACAGATCACCAGCCCAGGTTGGATGCATGAGACAAGTGCTCAGGGCTGGTGCACTGGGAAGACCCAGAGGGATGGAATGGAGAGGGAGCCAGGAGGGGGGATCGGGATGGGGAACACATGTAAATCCATGGCTGATTCATGTCAATGTATGGCAAAAAACACTACTATAATATTGTAAAGTAATTAGCTTCCAACTAATAAAAATAAATGAAAAAATAAATAAACACCTTAATGCAGAAATGCCTGCTCTCCTAGCCTTGTGCCATATGATTCAGAAGACCTGTCTTCTATTCATTCATTTATTCTTATTTTTGGCTGCATCATCTTAGTTGTAGCACTCAGGATCTTTGTTGTGGCCTCTCTCTAATTGTTGTGATGGGGCTCAGTAACAGGTTTAGTTGCCCTACAGCATGTGGGATCTTATTTCCCTAACCAGGGATCAGACTTGAGTCCCCTGGATTCTTAACCGTTACTGGACCACCAGGGAAATCCCCTTGCTACTTCTGGCTAGGCAAAGCACAAGTTCCTAGCGCTCTCAGAGCCCGGAAACCCACACTGAATTTTATCTCATGACCCCACACACCTGAGTCCTGGTGTCGCACATTCAGAACTTCAGCTATATTTATTTCAACTCTTTCTCTCTTATATTTATTTGATCTTGTAGGGATAAAATCAGGTCTAACTAATCCCATATTTTATAAAGAAACACAGGGTGAAAAAATTGAAAATATTGTTCACTGACAAACCAAAGATGGTGATCACATTAGCTATGTTTGTGCATGACTCTACAAATGCAGAAACTTATCATAAGGTGTTAAGACTGAGAGCATCATTCAGTTGACACCAGGGCTGGGAATATCCACAAATTCTTCAGTCCTGCTCTTCCCATCACATCAGCCTGGACCAGGAACTCAAAATCCAATAAATTGGATTTGCAAGGTATTTTGCCTCTTTTAATCTTGAACCCAGAGCCAAAGATGATTTAGCACAGGGACTGTTCAGAGAATGAGTGTGTCATGCAGTAAAATAGTATGTGTCCATTGAAGAAGTGCAGAGGTTCTGGTGTTGAACAGACTTAAGTTAGAATCTTGCCTTTGCAAGTTAATAGCTGTATTCATTTTCTCTCAAGCATAACAAACCACACGAAGTAGGCACCCTAAAATCGTCCCCTTTTATCTCACCATTCTGCAGGTTAAAAGTGTGGTCTTTCTGCTTAGGGTCTCATAGGTTGAAGTTAGAGTCTCAGCTGGTGCTGGGTTCTCACCTGGAGCTCAGGGTCCTCTTTTAGTCAGTAGTCTGAGCATTACAGCTGTTGGACTGAGGCTTTGCTTGCTTGCTAGCTCTTGACTGAGATTGGTCTCAGCATCTAGAGGTTCCATCAAGTCACTACTTTGTAGCAGCCTCCATAGGCCCTCTGACCATTGCTTCCCTTCAGGAGGGGTCCAACCTCTCCTGGGCTCATCTGAGGTCAGACTCAAACAAGAAAACTTCCCTTTTTATTTAGTTGCAATTAGCTGATCAGGGACCTCAATACATTGGCAGAATCTCTTCTGCCACACTCCTCACTTTCACTTTGAAAGTGATAGCCTGGCATGGTCCTGCTCCCACTGAAGGGTAGGCACCTGCAGATTGTGTATAACAGGAGGGTGGAAACTCAAGGGCCATCCAGGAATTTTCCTACCAGAAATTTTGTGAATGCAGGCAAGATTTTTAACCTCTATCTGCTGTTTCCTCATCTGTAGAATGAGAATAGTAATAGCACCCACATCAGAAGATTATTGGAAGTACTAAACATACATTGGGCTTCCCAGGTGGCGCTAATGGTAAAGAATCCATCTGTCCAATGCAGAAGATGCTGGTTTGATCCCTGGGTCACGAAGATCCCCTGGAGGAGGAAATGGCAACCCACTTCAATATTCTTACCTGGGAAATCCCATAAACAGAGGAGCCTAGGGGGCTACAGTCCACAGGGTCACAAAGAGTCAAACACAACTGAACATGCACACACACACACACACACACACACACTCAAATATATTGCCAGTTCTACGCCTTTGGATCAAATAAGTACAATAAACATTTGTTGCTACTACTACTGTTGTTTATTTGTGGTAAGTGTTAATTGAATCTAAAAAGAAAAAAAAAAAATGTCACTTAGTCATGTCTGACTCTTTGTGACCTCATGGACTATACAGTCTGTGGAATTCTCCAGGCCAGAATACTGGAGTGGGTAGCCTTTCCCTTCTCTAGGGGATTTTTCCAACCCAAGGATCAAACTCAGATCTCCCACATTGCAGGCGGATTCTTTACCAGCTGAGCCACAAGGGAAGCCCACTTTCGCTACTGTTGTTAATTTGTGGTTTAGAGTTAACTGAATCTGAAAAGAAAAAAATATCTTTTTTTTCCTTTTTCTTTTTATTGGCCACACCACATGGCATGTAGGATCTTAGTTCCCTGATAAGAGATCAAACCAGCACTCCCATGCATTGGAAGGCAGAGTCTTAACCACTGGATCACCAGAGAAGTCCCCAAAATGTCTTATCTTAATAGCACAAATACTAAAGAACCGTAATCTAGGTTCCCTGGGATGATGATATGGACCAAATGAAAACAATTCATTGTTTCTGTGACTTCTGTTGGAAGTGGAGGTAGAAGGCTGATAAGTCTGACACTTTCACCTGATGACCCTAAAAGTTCAAATGCTCTCAGGATCCAGGGTCTTGGGCTCTACACCTGATCTTATACCACTTTTCATCTGAAGTCGTAGGAGATCTGGGAACTCTCCTCTAAAGGGCTACTTCCACTGTAATTGTCTGAATTTTATTAACATCAAGTTTAATTATTGTGACTCCTTCTTTCTCAAGAATTTCTCCAAGACTGCCCTGCAACTTCAGTGAAACATAATACAGGAAGTGAGTTGTTTTCAGGGTGCACACATAGATGGACATATGCAGTATTTGGACCCAAGTACAATGAGAAAAGCTGGTTTCAGAGAACAAATTATGTCATCCAAGAACATCCACGTACTCCTTAGAAATAACTGATCAGATAATATGATTATGAACATAACCTCCACACATGCTCTAAGGAAAAGTACAGACTGTGTACATGTGTCTATATACCCATATTGGACTTTAGTATCTGCGAGGAAAGAAAGTGACAGCCCTTGTATCTTTGAATTTCTACAGTTGAGTCCTGCTGTAACAGAGTATCTGACTGGCCCTAGTAACTAACTAAGAGGACCAGGACCTGCTTTAAATCATAGAATGGTAAGAAAACCAACAAGTGCAACATTTAAAAAGATATCCCTTAAAAATAGGTGGACTCAACAATGTGTTTCATTCTGACATTCTCAAAAGGAAGAAAAGTCACCACTTTAATAGTATTTGCAAATAATGGACCATCATATTGGTTTTCAAATCAAAGGGACTATCACCTGAATTTATCTTAACCGGAAGAGTTTGACCATGAATACATTTGAAAGAAAGCTAATAAAGGCCAATATCAGAAACAACCAAAGATATCTATTTGAAGTTATATTTTTAACTCCTATTTTTATAAGTTCTAATCACATAGAACATAAAACCAGAAGATTTGAAAAATACTTTCATGTACTATTACTTGAAATGTGAAAGTTTTTAAAGTGGGTAGTCTTAACTTTCAACTTATATAAATTTATATCAAAAAATAATTGGCATAAGATTACTCTTATTACTCATATCTGTGGCTGCAATATGACCTTGGTCAGTTTATATTGTCTTCAAATATCAATTTGTAAAATGAGGACACAAAGAATTTTATAAGGCCAAATCGTATAAGAATTTGTATTATGAGATTTTTGCATTCAAGATCAGTACATACACAATTAAGCTTTTACTCAAACTACTATAAAACAAGTGCTTGTAGCATCTATCTGTTTTCTTCCTTTCAGTTTTATCAATATATAATTGACATATAGCACTGTATAAGTTTGCATGCAGCATCTATACTATATTTTTTTTGCATGTATCTTTTTTTTAAATTTATTTTTATTAGTTAGAGGCTAATTACTTTACAATATTGTAGTGGGTTTTGTCATACATTGACATGAATCAGCCATGGATTTCCATGTGTTCCCCATCCCGATCCCCCCTCCCACCTCCCTCTCTACATATTTTTTAACTAGCCCTGAACACAGATTAAAATGGCCTTGTCTTTCACCTACAGTTTGAGACTATACTTGACTGCAAATCTAGCAGAAAGAAGCACAGTTTATGATGGTTTTGAAAAAGAGAGAGTGCTTAGGGTGCAACATCAGCCCTTATAAATATTAACAACATTTATGTTTCTCAAAAGATATAAAAATTAGCCCTATGACATAACAAAAATATACAGTGTTTCATTGTTTAAAATCTGAAAGTTATATGAAATTGTTATTACTTAGTTATATAAAATTAGTTATATATCAACAATAGCCCCAAAGTTACTACAACATTGTCATGCTTAAAAAATAAGTGAAAATGAGACTTGCTTAGAAATAGTTTTCACATGTACCTACTCGTATGTTAGTGAGGATGTGTGGGAATAAATTACCTTAAATTCATGATTAAACATAAGTTCCCCATCTTTCCCTTAGTAAGCATCCAACTATCTTGATGCTGGTAGTTGCAGGATTTAAATTCAATCAGTATTTCTCCATTAAATAAACAAAAATTTGCAGAAATGTAAAAGAAATCTGCAGCTAATTACGCTTATTTCTCCATCTTTTCATTATATATTTGCCTCTGAAGCATAAAAAGCACTGTCAACTTGAAAAACAGTGTTGTTACCATATTATTAAATTCTGAGATATTATAGAGCAGTTCACAGGGCTTCCCAAGTGGCACTAGAGGTAAAGAACTCACCTGCAAGGACAAGAGACGTAAGAGATACAGGTTCGATCCCTAGGTCTTGAAGATCCCCCGGAGGAGGGCATGGCAACCCACTCCAATATTCTTGTCTGGAGAATCCCATGGACAGGTGAGCTACAGTACATGAGGTCACAAAGAGTCAGACACAACTGAGCGACTCAGCACACACACGCAGAATAGTTCATACAAGATGATTTTTGTAGACTTTACTATAGAGTAGAACATATATACAGTTTCATGAGTTTAATTCCTTAGACCTAGAGTGTTATACTTAAGAAATATTTTTCTGCCTAAATTGTGTTTAGGAATTTTTATTTCTCTCAATGATTCCTCAGAAAAAGAAAATGATATGTTATTTTCCTGATGAAAATATTTTATGTACAAAAGAGCTGGCCAAATGGAAAAAGAAATGGTTATAGTCACATCTGTAGGGGAAAAAAAAACAAAAATGGTGGAATTAGATTTTTGTGAATGAAAAATAAAAAATGAAACAAAGCAAACGCAGAAAAATAGGTTGCAGTCAGATAGGTAGGGGCTTTGTTCCTTGCCCAAGTCCTGCCTGAGGGAACATGAAACACAAAAGCCGTCCACATATCTGGAGGAAGCAGCTGCAAGAGTGATATAGGACCTATTATAAAGAAAGAACACTAGCAAATCCCTTTGAGCATGAATATTAGATTTGCTGAGTTCTACTGACATCACCACTGGAGATAAACATATTACCAAGACGTACATAGCTGGGCGGGGATGCCAGATGAGAGGAGCAATGCCGCTCCGACAACCTCGTGTCCGGCTGGAGGCTGCAACCCCGCCAAGTGTCATCTTAAACATCACTAGTCCAGAACAAGTGGATCCAAGTGAACTCTGAACCTGTGTTTCCTTCCCTGAAGGACTAACAGCTGCCTGCATCTGGAAACTGTGTGAAAGTTCTTTACAGCTGTAGCATAATAAACAAACTGAAAAAAAAAGGAAAAATCCATGAGCTCTACCATTCCATTCACATTCCTGCCCCTTCTCTGGCCTCATTAAATTGTAATCTCACATCTAATTACATTTTTATCAATTTATTATTTCTGCAACTCAAGAATTAAATTGAAAACATATTGTAGCAAAAAATGAAAGCTCTCACAGTTGTTCTTCTTTCTTGTTTTGTGTAAGGATGTGATGACCAGGACTTGGGTTGGATAAGGCAGTCATCCTGGACGGTGTGCTTTTGGCAATAAATGAGGGGTATAGGGGTGTGGGGGAACCAACACGTTCAAGCTGTAGAATATGATTTACCAGCTCTACAACTCTGGGGTCTACATTTTCATAAATATAAGTGACAAATTATCAATAAATCACTCTTTGGTTCACCATAATGCATAATGTTTATTGAAACCCAGTTCCAATAAATATGACTCTCCCTTTTTAGCCAAAGCATAAGAAACAAAGATGACAGGAATTACAAACAGAAATGAAAAATGGGGAATAAGCGCCTGGCCAGCGAGGAACCTTCTTTCTTTCCAATCCAATCTTAGACCACCGGATTCTGAAAGATACTTTCCTATGTGTACACTTGTTTCCAAACGCCATTTAGTTTTCATTTTGACTTAAAGAATTTGCAGAATGAGGCAGTAAGAGTAATGTTTGATCCCTGAACAGTTTACTGGGTTTTTTTTCTCACTCATATGCATAAGATTCAATGAGATTCCACTAAAATAAGAATAGCATGAATTAAACTGTCACAATATTCCTGGTTTGAAATACAACAATGTCCCCATTCTTTCTTCAAGAAAAATGACCTGTAGGAAAAAAAAAAAAAAAGCAGTCAACACATACTAAATATATGCAAAATTGTCTACTAAAAAAAATGGAAAAGTGTAAGATAAAATTAGCATTGGAAGTAATCGGTAATTTGCACCTAAAAGTTTACACATTTTGTTCCATGCATATTCCTACAAAAAGAGGGGAGAAGAGGAGACTAAAGACTTATTAATTATTATTGTTATTTTTTATTTATCACATATTGTGCTTGTGATACACTTTTATGCACTTTGTGATTTATCTTCTGTGTTTTAAGAGTGAAATTAAGACGTGTTGCAGACAGCGCTGTTGTAATGCCCTATAACTTTACAAACTCATTCGGCAGCTGGAAGCAATTGACATTGGGTAGCATTTGTCTTGAACAACACTTTAAAAAGTCAACTTGAATCTTAATTGAAATACCCTATATTTCACGTTGGAGATATGACCCAATTCTAGCCTTTTGTTTCCTTTTAGAAAGCAAGGCAGTGAAATCTTGTGCTGCTTATGAGACTATTATTATGTGACTACTTATTATTATTAAACAGTGGTATTTACTCTAACAAAGACTTTTTAAAATTGACTCTCTGAAAAATCTGTTATGCATATTTATCTTCTTATAGGAAATTGATATAGTAAGTAAAATTTTTCAAGGACCAAAAATTTGCCATCACCAGGACATGTGAAAATACTTTCTCTTTGCCTACTGTAATTCTTTTGTCTTTCTCCTCTGCCTATTTATTACTTACATTACTGTTTTTACCTTTTTTATGCTTAAGTGTTTTATATATTTGCTTACATGTTTGTGATGCTGTGTGTTCTTATCCAAACCACCTAAAAACTATTATATTAAATTAATTATAAATGTGACAGAAAAAAAGAATGGATGAACAGTTATTTCTTATCAATGAGCCAACTCTCATTGAGGTGCCAGACCACTGTTCCAGCTGTTTCATCACCTACACACAATTGCTATAAGAGTTAGTTACTATTATTATCTATGTTTATCGGATGAGGCAAATGCCTCGCAGAGAAGTTAAGTAACTCTCAAGGCACTGTGCTAGTTAAGTAATAGCATCAGGATAAGAGAAAGCCGTCTATCAAATTTCCTTCACCTTAAGCACGATGCGTGTGTTGGAACACAAGTTTATACGCCCATGAAATATTTTTAAATTGAATTATACAATCAATTCCAGCTAAGTATTTAATGAGGTGAATCATTTCATGGTGATAATGCCCCCAAATTTATCTGTTTACATTTTATTGTATCATGTTGAGTTATTCAGTACTCTTTAGGTACCTAGTGACATGAACATAACTCCAACCCTTGGGGCAAACTAGAGAGAATTGTCACAACGGTAGCTACAAAGTCATTTCAGGCATGAGCAGATTCCGAGAAGATGAGAAGCCTGCCTGCAGTTCCTATCTTTGCCCTACAACTCTGCCTTCTTCACTGGTTTCATTCTCAAGTAAGATTTGTATCCACTGGCGAGTCTTCAGTTTAAGTGGTCTCTACAGTCAGATACTTTGCCTGCTAATGCAGGAGACTCAGGTTCAATCCCTGGGTTAGGAAGATCCCCTGGAGGAGGAAATGGCAACCCACTACAGTATTCTTGCCCAGGAAATCCTGTGGACAGAGAAGCCTGGTGGGCTACAGTCCATGGGGTGGCAAAGAGCTGCAGGCGACTTAGTGACTAAACAACAACAAAGGTTGGATACAGAACACAACAAGCATCTTAGTGGCTCAAGCCAATTTTTAAGAGTCAATCCTAATTAGCAGAGTTAGGTCACATGCCAATCCCTGGATCATCACTGTGGCTGGAAAACCACAGTCCTCTCTCCCCAGCCCTACCCAGACAAAGAGTGGGGGAAGGGGTGATTCTCCAAAGGGGGTTTAGGATGTCTCTGCATAAAGAAGAGGGGAAATTGTGGCCCTATCCCCAAAATCCAGAAATCCCTCAGAAACAAGTTCTCTAAAAGTGATCCTTAGCTTGGGTAGAGTGATGTGTTTCTTCAGTATAAACACGCCATGTGGCACTGTCAGGGAGGATGCGGTTGTGATTATCAAATCTGCTCGAGCTGGTTTAAGCTGAGATGGATTTATTACAGGGTTTTAAGACACATATTTCTCAAGGCAAACAAAGAGACAGAGTTTCTTTGAAGGTCCTAGGAAATATGCTAAGAGAAGGTTAAGCTTTTTAGCGTAAAAGGGTTGGTTTTTATATAAATATTCCAGGCTGAGTTTGGAACACTGCATTTCCTCTTTGCCTGGCTCCTGGCTCCTAGCTTCCAGGGTGACCAACTGGTCGAGGTTTGCCTTGAGCTTTCTTGGGTTTAAAACTGAAAATCATGACTTCTCTCACTGTCCAGTGGTTAAAACTTCACCTTCCAATGCAAGGGGTGCAAGATCAATCTCTGGTCAGGGAGATATGACTCCGACAAGCCTTGAAGCCAAAACAAAACAAAACGGAAACAATACTGTAACAAATTCAATAAAGTTTTTTAAACGGTCCATATCCAAAAAGAAAAAAATCTGAAAATCTCATCTACCAGGAGCCTGTCAGAGCAGGGGCATCTGGGTCAGTTGGTCATTTGCCTCACACCTGTTCTCCCGGTAGTGATACAAAAAAAAAAGAAAGAAAAAGAAAAAATTGGCCAAAACCAAAATTTGAAGTCAGCTAAGAAAATACCATAGGATCCAGGAAGGACATGTGAGGGAACAAAAAGACAAAGACCCTACATGTCTGTAATGAAAAAAATGATGATGAGAGGGAGAGTCCAAAATGAAGAGGTTTCCCAAGAGAGCACATGAGACATCATTACCACAAGGGTCTGGAGAGGCCTCAGGTGTGTTGGGAATCCAAATCCAAGAAAAGAGGAATTAAGTCCCAAGGTCCATGGTCCACCAGGTCTGTGGTGATTGGAAGACTTAGCCGAAACCTAAAGGTGTGCTTTGTTTTCCTGCTAGACTCTTGAGTGTGTGCCTGCAGACAGACAGAAACACTCTCTGGCAAATGGCTTACCTGCCTTCTCCTTTCAGTTTTAAAGGGGAAAGTGCAAACGTCAGACAGAAAAAGACAAATATTGTATCACTTATTTGTAGAACCTGGACAGTATATGGCGAATAGAGATGGCAGAGTAGAAGGATGTGCATTCATCTTCTCCCGCGAGAACTCCCAAATTGCAAGTTGCTGCAAACAACCATCAACAGCAGAATGTTGGATTGGAACAAAAAACATATCCCACATCCAAGGGCAAAGGAAAAGCCACAACCAGACAGTAGGAGGGGCAAATTCCCATTTAGAATCAAACCCCTGACAGTAATTCAAGTCTAGGCCATAACAGTAACGCTGAAGAAGCTGAAGTTGAACGGCTCTGTGATGACCTGCAAGACCTTCTAGAACTAACACCAAAAAATAATGTCCTTTTCATTTGAGGGGATTGAAATGTAAAAGTAGGAAGTCAAGAGATACCTGGAGTAACAGGCAAATTTGGCCTTGGAATACAGAATGAAGCAGGGCAAAGGATAACTGAATTTTGCCAAGAGAACACACTGGTCATAGCAAACACCCTCTTCCAACAACACAAGAGAAGATTCTACACATGGACATCACCAGATGGTCAACACCGAAATCAGATTGATTATATTCTTTGCAGCCAAAGATGGAGAAGCTCTATACAGTCAGCAAAAACAAGTCTGGGAGCTGACTGGGGCCCAGATCATGAACTTCTCATTGCAAAATTCGAACTTAAATTGAAGAAAGTAAGGGATACAATTTGATCATTCAAGTATGACCTGTATCAAATCCCTTACAATTATACAGTGGAAGGGACAAATAGATTCAAGGGATTAGATCTGATTGAAAAACTATGGATGGGGTTCATGACATTGTACAGGAGGCACTGATCAAGACCATTCCCAAGAAAAAGAAGTGCAAAAAGGCAAAATGGTTGTCTGAGGAGGCCTTACAAATAGCTGAGGAAAGAAAAGAAGTGAAAGGCAATGGAGAAAAGGAAAGATATACCCATCTGACTGCAGAGTTCCAAAGAATAGCAAGGAGAGATAAGAAAGCCTTCCTCAGTCATCAGTGCAAAGAAAAAGAGAAAAACAATAGAATGGGAAAGACTAGAGTTCTCATCAAGAAAATTACAGTTACCAAGGGAACATTTCATGCAAAGATGGGCACAATAAAGGACAGAAATGGTATGGAACTAACAGAAGCACAAGATTTTAAGAAGAGGTGGCAAGAATACACAGAAGAGCGATTTTAAAAGATCTTCATGACCCAGATAACCACGATGGTGTGATTACTCACCTAAAGTCAGAGACATCCTGGAATGTGAAGTCAAGTGGGCCATAGGAGGCATCACTACAAACAAAGCTAGTGGAGGTGATGGAATTCCAGTTGAACTCTTTCAAATCCTAAAAGATGATGCTGTGAAAGTGTTGCACTCAATATGTCGGCAAATTTGGAAAACTCAGCAGTGGCCACAGGATTGGAACAGGGTCAGTTTTCAGTCCAATGCCAAAGAAAGGCAATGCCAAAGAATGTTCAAACTACTGCACAATTGCACTCATCTCACACGCTAGCAAAGTAATGCTCAACATCCTCCAAGCCAGGCTTCAAGAGTACATGAACCATGAACTTCCAGATGTTCAAGCTGGATTTAGAAAAGTCTGAGGAACCAGAGATCAAATTGCCAACATCTGTTGGATTATTGAAAAAGCAAGAGAGTTCCAGAAAAACATCTACTTCTTCTTCATTGACTACACTAAAACCTTTGACTGTGTGGATCACAACAAACTGTGGAAAATTCTTAAAGAGATGGGAATACCAGAACACCTCACCTGCCTCCAGAGAAATCTGTATACAGATCAAGGAGCAACAGTTAGAATGGGACATGGAACAATGGACTGGTTCCCAATTGGGAAAGGAGTACATCAGGGCTGTGTATTGTCACCCTGCTTATTTAACTTCTATGCAGAGTACATCATGTGAAATTCCAGGATGAAGCACAAGCTGGAATCAAGATTGCAGGGAGAGATATCAATAACCTCAGATATGCAGATGACACCACACTTATGGCTGAAAGTGAAAAGGAACTAAACAGCCTCTTGATGAAAGTGAAAGAGGAGGGTGAAAAAGTTGGCTTAAAACTCAACATTCAAAAAACAAAGACCATGGTATCTGGTTCCATCACTTTATGGCAAATAGATGGGGAAATGGTGGAAACAGTGACAGACTTTATTTTCTTGGGCTCCAAAATCACTGCAGATGGTGACTGCAGTCATGAAATTAAAAGACGTTTGCTCCTTGGAAGAAAAGCTATCACCATCTAGACAGCATATTAAAAAACAGAGACATTAGTTTGCCAACAAAGGCCCATGTAGTAAAAGTTATGGTTTTTCCAGTAGTCAGGTATGGATGTGAGAGTTGGACCATAAAGAAAGCTGAAAATCGAAGAACTGATGCTTTTGAACTGTGGTGTTGGGGAAGACTCTTGAGAGTCCTTTGGACTGCAGGGAGATCCAACCAGTCAATCCTAAGGGAAACCAGTCCTGAATATTCATTGGATGGACTGATGCTGAAGGTGAAGCTCCAATACTTTGGCCACCTGATGTGAAGACCTGATTCATTAGAAAAGACCCTGATGCTGGGCAAGATTGAAGGCAGGAGGAGAAGGGGATGACAGAGGATGAGATGGTTGTGTGGCATCACAGACTTGATGGACATGAGTTTGAGAAAGTTCCAGAAGTAGATGATGGACAGGGAAGCTTGACGTGCTGCAGTCCATGGTGTGGCAGAGTCAAACATGACTGAGCGACTGAACTGATACTGATACTGATGTAGAACCTGAAAAATAGTACAAATTAACTTATTTACAAAACAGAGACAGACACACAGACATAGAAAATAATTTATAGTTACCAAGAGACGGAGTGTGTGCATGTGAAAGTCTCTCAGTCATGTCCAACTCTTTGCTACCCCATGGACAGTAGTGTGCCGAGCTCCTCTATGGAATTCTCCAGGTAAGAATACTAAAGTGGGTAACCATTCCTTTCTCCAGGGGATCTTCCCAACCCAGAGATCAAACCTGGGTCTCCAGCATTGCAGGCAGATTTTTTACCATCTGAGTCACCAGACAAGCCCCAAGGGAGCCAGTGGTTGGTTGGGGGTTCAGTTCAGTTCAGTTCAGTCACTCAGTCATGTCCGACTCTTTGGGACGCCTTGGACTGCAGCACTCCAGGCTTCCCTGTCCATTACCAACTCCCGGAGTTTATCCAAACTCATGTCCATTGAGTCGGTGATGCAATCCAAACATCTCATCCTCTGTCATCCCTTTCTCCTGCCTTCAATTTTCCCAGCATCAGGGTCTTTTCAAATGAGTCAACTCTTCACATCAGGTGGTGGGGGGACTCAATTAGGAGTATGAGATTGACAGGTACACATTATCATATATAAAATGGGCAGACAACAAGGGTTTTCTGTATAGCACAGGAAACTATGTTTGATATCTTTTTTGTGTGTGAACTTTTTTTTTTAAGTCTTTACTGAATTTGTTACAATGTTGCTTATGTCTTAGGTTTTGGTTTTCTGGCCACTAGGCACAGTGGGATCATAGCTCCCTGACCAGGGATCAAACCTCCACCCTCTGCACTGGAAGCTTAGAGTCTTAACCACTGGGGAAGTCTCTGTTTGACATCTTGTAATAACCTATAATGGAAAAGATTCCAGAAAACAATATATATATACATATGTATAATACATATACATATACATACATATAATACATATACATACATACATATACATATACATATACATACATATAATACATATACATACATATGTATAAAAAATATATATATATATATGTTGCATGCTCAGTCACTCAGTCCTGTCTGACTTTTTGTGATTCGGGCAAGAATACTGGAGTTCAGTGCCATTCTCTTCTCCAGGAGATCTTCCCAACCCAGGGAACAAACCTGGACCTCCAGCATTGCAGACAGATTCATTACCATTTGAGCCACCATGGAAGCCTATATATATATATATATATATATATAAAACCAAATCACTTTGCTGTACACCTGAAATTTGCTGTAGATCAGCTATACTTAAATAAATAGATAAGTTTTAAAAATTAAAAGAGGAAACATAAAATAAAGAGGGAATGATTCTTGCACATTAGAATATTTTCTGATACTATCAAACCCTTACATCTGTAGGACATAAGTGAAATCTTTATTAAATCCCTCCTCCCTCAACCTCTAGACCTATTCCACTAGTATCCCAGAGAGAGGAACTCTGATTCCCTTTTTCCACTTCCGTGACTTGGGGGGTTTCTCTCACCGAAGGACTCACTTGTACTTGAACTGAAAGGTAGGACAGTAAGATTATTCCACTGGGGAAAGGGGCCCCAAAAAAAGGGTCCCCCTTAACTCTTCCATGCCTGCATCTAATTTTATTGAACTCCTAAACTACCTCTTTCCCAAGGAAAGAGGCTGTTTTATTTCTTCAGACTAATTCTGCAAGAGGTAACCAAAAGTACTTTGCACTCTGTCTGTTGGAAATGGGAGATAAACATCAGTGTTTAAATTCCCCCAGAATCCTGCTGCTTGCCTGCCCCTACCATCTCCAGCATGATTTACTCAACCTGTATGCTGAGCACCCCCCAAATCATCTCCCATCCACATGTCTCTGTTTTGGAATTGTCTGGAACTCCCAGGTTACCAAACCTCTGAACCTGGATGAATTCTACCCCCATGCATCCAAAAGCCATATGTGGTTCTTACTTTCCTCAAATGCCCTTATATTCAACAGCGATAAGATGGGAAAGATGGGTATTATTAAGTCTTTATTTTACCAAGAGTTTCACTGGTGGCTCAGCAGTAAAGAATCTACCTGCAATGGAGGAGATGCTGGTTTGACCTCTGAATGGTGAAGATTCCCTGGAGGAGGAAATGGCAACCCATTCCAGTATTCTTGCCTGAAAAGTCCCATGGATAGAGCAGCCTGGTGGGCTACAGTCCATGGGGTCACAAAGAGTCAGACATGACTTAGGAACTAGACAACAGTGTACAAAATGCCTTTATGTATCTTCATTCATTTATTTGTTTCACCAGTGTGTGCCAGAGTTTTTATTTGGTTCTCAAAATTCAGGGTGTCAGGGCACAGGCATCGTCCCTGTCTCATATATAAGGAAGCTAAGGCTCAAGAAGGTGACTATTAACCCAAACTCACATGGTTACTGGCAGCACTGGGCTTGAGTCAAGAGCTCCTGGCTCCCAGTTCTGGGAGTGCTGAGGTGTTTAGCATTCATTACCATGCTTTCCATGCCAGGAAAATTGTCCTGATTTGGTCAGTGACAAAGCTCAAGCCACATTTTTGCTGGGTTATATATTGTTAACTCAGAAGATGAAAAGGTACAGGTGCTAAGTTTTCTCCATCAGCTTCACTACACTTTTGCCCTTAAAGCTTTACTTCCTATTATGGAAAAGATTATCCTGAACTGTATTTTTTTTCCCCTCGAGTGGAGCAAAACAAAATTTTTTAATGCCTGCAACATTCACCTTTAGCTCTACGCATTCTGTGCATTTCATAGGTTCATTTCAGAATAGCTTATGTTAACCTCTAGGTGACATATTTTTAAGTTACTCGCTATATTTTGTTTAACTTTCAACTCTAATTTTATCCTGAGTGTACACCGTTTAGATCAGAACGTTTAAGTGTTTATAGTAATAGTATGTCTTTATCTTGCTGACGTTGCCCTCGAATGATCTATGTGTTTTTATAGAAGA
Organism: Muntiacus reevesi; assembly: GCF_963930625.1. NCBI lineage: Eukaryota > Metazoa > Chordata > Mammalia > Artiodactyla > Cervidae > Muntiacus > Muntiacus reevesi. The sequence goes on along the minus strand of NC_089265.1, from coordinate 5,708,531 downwards.
CGTCTCATAAAAAATTTCAGCTATTGTAATATAAGTTCTCTCTCTTACTCAAAGTATGCTTTTGCTTAAATGTTTAGTAAGTCGTGTTTTGACACTAAGTCTTTTTTAAGTGTAATCAAAGCAATCCAAAATTTACCAAAGTCCTAAAACGACATTACTAAATATTTCCATAAATAATCTTAAAGACTTTTGACAAGGCATTTGAAAAAGTTTCCGACTTTAATATCTGATTGTTGATTTAGAATACTTAAAAATACATGAAGTTATTTGGCCTGAAAAATTATACTAAACAAAATCAGAATCTAAATGGGATTTTAAGTCCAGCTCTTAATATCCTTATTTGATTAAAGTACTAACCTCATTCATAAATGTCAGCAAAAATCACTTGATGCTGGTTTATGTAATATTCTCATGTTGAACACCACATTAAAACAATCCTTAAAATAATAATAAACACTGACTCAGCTAATGCTGGAATTTTAGACCTCATTTTAAGAGCATAACTACAACAGAAAAATAATAAGGCAACTGGAAGTGGACATAACTACTTACTAACCAGTCATACCACTAAATAATAAAGATCAAATTAATTTCACTCCTACACTATTTGTTATCCTTTGCATATCCTACAAGATGGCGAAGTAGAAGGATGTACACTGATCTTCTCCTGCAAGAACTCCAAACTCACAACTCACTGCTGAACAACCATCAACAGAAGAATGTTGAATCCCATGAAAAAAAGGTACCCCATGTTCAAGGGCAAAGGAGAAGTCCCGGAAAGATGATAGGAGGAGCAAAATTGCACTTAGGATCAAACCCCATACCTGCCAGAGATGCTCGGAGGCTCAAATAAAACCTTGTGCACAGCAGGAGACCCCACAGAGACTGGGCCAGACCTGCGTTTGAGTGTTTGAGCATCTCCTGCAGTGGTACGGGTCAGCAGTGGCCTACCACACGGGCAGGGGCTCTGGGTGCAGCCCACCTGGCTGTGGCATAAGCCCTCTTGGAGGAGGTCGCCATTAACCCCACCACAGAGCCACCAGAACTTACATAGGACTGGGGAAACAGACTCTTGGGGGGCACAAACAAAGCCTTGTGTGCACCAGGACCCAGGAGAAAGGAGCAGTGGCCCCACAAGAGACTGCCCAGACTTGCCTGTGAGTGTCCGGAAGTCTCCAGTGGAAGCGTGGGTCAGCAGTGGCCTGCTGCAGGGTCAGGGGCTCCGAGTGTGGCAGTGCCTGCATGGGGCCTTTTGAAGGAGGTCGCCATTATCTTCATCACCTCCACCACCTGGCCTCCGGTCAAACAACAGGGAGGGAGCACAACACCTCCCATCAACAGAAAATTGGATTAAAGATTTAATGAGGATGGCCCCGCCCATCAGAACAAGACCCAGTTTCCCCAACAGTCAGTCTATCCCATCAGGGAGCTTCCATAAACCTCTTATCATCATCCCTCAGAGGGCAGGCAGAATGAAAACCACAGTCACAGAAAACTAATCAATCTGATCACATGGACCACAGCCTTGTCTAACTCAATGAAACTATGAGCCATGCCATGTAGGGCCACCCAAGACAGAGGGGTCACGGTGGAGAGTTCTGACAAAATGTGGTCCACCGGAGAAGGGAATGGGAAGCCACTTCAGTATTCTCACCTTGAGAACCCCATAAACAGTTTGAAAAAGTAAAAAGATATGACACTGAAAGATGAACTCCCCAGGTCGGTAGGTGCCCAATATGCTACTGGAAATGAGTAGAGAAATAACTCCAGAAAGAATGAAGAGACAGAGCCAAAGCAAAATCAACCCCCAGTTGTGGATGTGACTGGTGAGTGAAGTAAAGTCTGATATTGTAAAGAACAATACTGTATAGGAATCTGGAATGTTAGGTCCATAAATCAAGGCAAATTGGAAGTGGTCAAGCAGGAGATGACAAGAGTGAACATCAACATTTTAGGAATCAGTGACCTAAAATGGACTGGAATGGGTGAATTTAGCTCAGATGACCATTATGTCTACTACTGTGGGCAAGAATACATTAGAAGAAATGGAGTAGCCCACATAGTCAACAAAAGAATCAGAAATGCAGTACTTGGGCACAATCTCAGAAATGATAGTATCATCTCTGTTCGTTTCCAAGGCAAACCTTTCAAGATGATAGTAATCCAAGTCTATGCCCCAAACAGTAATGCTGAAGAGGTGACATTGAACAGTTCTTTGAAGGCCTACAAGACCTTCTAGAACTAACACCCAAAAAAGATTTCCTTTACATTTTAGGGGACTGGAATGCAAAAGTAGGAAGTCAAGAGATACCTGTAGTAATAGGCAAATTTTACCTTGGAGTACAAACTGAAGCAGGGCAAAGGCTAACTGAGTTTTGCCAAGAGAACACACTGGTCACAGCAAACATCCTCTTCCAACAACACAAGAGAAGACTATACACATGGACATCACCAGATGGTCAACACCAAAATCAGATTGATTATATTCTTTGCAGCCAAAGATGGAGAAGCTCTATACAGTCAGCAAAAACAAGACTGGGAGCTGACTGGGGCCCAGATCATGAACTCCACATTGCAAAGGGAAACAACTCGACCATTCAGGTATGACCTATATCAAATCCCTTACAATTATACAGTGGAAGGGACAAATAGATTCAAGGGATTAGATCTGATAGACAGAGTGCTGAAAAACTATGGATAGGGTTCATGACATTGTACAGGAGGCACTGATCAAGACCATTCCCAAGAAAGGGAAAGGCAAAAAGGCAAAATGGTTGTCTGAGGAGGCCATACAAATAGCTGAGAAAAGAAGAGAAGTGAAAGGCAATGGAGAAAAGGAAAGATATACCCATCTGACTGCAGAGTTCCAAAGAATAGCAAGGAGAGATAAGAAAGCCTTCCTCAGTCATCAGTGCAAAGAAAAAGAGAAAAACAATAGAATGGGAAAGACTAGAGTTCTCATCAAGAAAATTACAGTTACCAAGGGAACATTTCATGCAAAGATGGGCACAATAAAGGACAGAAATGGTATGGAACTAACAGAAGCACAAGATTTTAAGAAGAGGTGGCAAGAATACACAGAAGAGCGATTTTAAAAGATCTTCATGACCCAGATAACCACGATGGTGTGATTACTCACCTAAAGTCAGACATCCTGGAATGTGAAGTCAAGTGGGCCATAGGAGGCATCACTACAAACAAAGCTAGTGGAGGTGATGGAATTCCAGTTGAACTCTTTCAAATCCTAAAAGATGATGCTGTGAAAGTGTTGCACTCAATATGTCGGCAAATTAGGAAAACTCAGCAGTGGCCACAGGATTGGAACAGGGTCAGTTTTCAGTCCAATGCCAAAGAAAGGCAATGCCAAAGAATGTTCAAACTACTGCACAATTGCACTCATCTCACATGCTAGCAAAGTAATGCTCAACATCCTCCAAGCCAGGCTTCAAGAGTACATGAACCATGAACTTCCAGATGTTCAAGCTGGATTTAGAAAAGTCTGAGGAACCAGAGATCAAATTGCCAACATCAGTTGGATCATTGAAAAAGCAAAAGAGTTCAAGAAAAACATCTACTTCTTCTTCATTGACTACACTAAAACCTTTGACTGTGTGGATCACAACAAACTGTGGAAAATTCTTAAAGAGATGGGAATATCAGAACACCTCACCTGCCTCCAGAGAAATCTGTATACAGATCAAGGAGCAACAGTTAGAATGGGACATGGAACAATGGACTGGTTCCCAATTGGGAAAGGAGTACATCAAGGCTGTGTATTGTCACCCTGCTTATTTAACTTCTATACAGAGTACATCATGCAAAAGTCCAGGCTGGATGAAGCACAAGCTGGAATCAAGATTGCAGGGAGAGATATCAATAACCTCAGATATGCAGATGACATCACCCTTATGGCAGAAAGTGAAGAGAAACTAAAGAGCCTCTTGATGAAATTTAAAGAGGATAGTGAAAAAGATGACTTAAAATGCAACATTCAGAAAACTAAGATCATGGCAGACAGTCACATTCATGGCAAATAGATGGGGAAATGGTGGAAACAGTGACAGACTTTATTTTCTTGTGCTCCAAAATCACTGCAGATGGTGACTGCAGCCATGAAATTAAAAGACGCTTGCTCTTTGGAAGAAAAGCTATCACCAATTTAGATAGCATATTAAAAAGCAGAGACATTAGTTTGCCAACAAAGGCCCATGTAGTCAAAGCTATGGTTTTCCAGTAGTCATGTATGGATGTGAGAGTTGGACCATAAAGAAAGCTGAGAGTTGAAGAATCAATGCTTTTGAACTGTGGTGTTGGAAAAGATTCTTGAGAGACCCTTATACTCCAAGGAGATCCAAGCAGTCAATCCTAAAGGAAATCAGTGCTGAATATTCACTGGAAGGACTGACAGTGAAGGTGAAGCCCCAATACTTTGGCCACCTGATGTGAAGAACTGACTTATTGGAAAAGACCCTGATGCTGGGCAAGATTGAAGGCAGGAGAAGAAGGGGCCAAGAGAGGATGAGATGGTTGGATGGCATCACCAACTCGATGGACAAGAGTTTGAGCAAGCTTGGGAGTTGGTGATGGACAGGGAATCCTGGCATGCTGCAGTCCATGGATTCGCAAAGAGTCAGACACAACTGAGAGACTGAACTGAAGTGAACTTGGATAGCAAATCTGTAAGTATAACAGCATAAGGATATTTGAAACCTTCACCGTACATTTGTTGAAGAGCATTTGGTGGGTGAAGGGTGAGGGGATTCAGGATAAAACCAATGAATAGTATAAGCATATCCCATTGCTACACTTCACTTGACAAAAAAGTACTTTAATTGTAATGAATGTTGTAAAGCAACAGTCCCCAACTTTTTTGTCACCAGGGATCAGTTTCATGGAAACACTTTTTCCATGGACTGGGGTTAGGGAGATGTTTTCCTGATGATTCAAGTGCATTACATTCAGGCGTTAATGCCAGTGATGGGAAGCAACTGCAAATACAGATGAAACTTCTTTTGTTTGCCCACCACTCACCTCCTGCTGTGAAGCCTAGTTCCTAATAGGCACTGGAACAGTACTCATCCGTGGAAAGACTTTGAATGGTATGGTTTGCAGAAGAGGTTTGGACAAGTAAGCCAAGTCCAAACACAGTATGAGTCAAGTGAAGTGCTAATAAATTGCTGCTCCTTCACGGGGGAGGGATCCAAGGTTATCTACTGCCTTGGGGTAACTGGTTAGTCCTCTGGGAAAAGGTGTTTTGCTGAAGGCTTGGTGTACACCTGGCTATCTCCTCAGAATTCCATCAATCGCTGTCTCTCTTAGGATCTTCACATGATCTTAACAGTACAACCAGGTTGAACACCTAAATTGAACATTATCAGAGCAGCTTGGGTGAGGGGAAGCCCATGACACTGAGTTCATTTCATTGCTGCCACTTGGTTCATGAAACCAGGAAGCAGCTCTGAATTGGGGAGGAGAGACTGGCTGAGAGTGAGTGGTCCGATCTGCTGACGACAGAGCCCACAAACACATCCTGTCTCTCATCTTCTTCCTGAACTTGCGGCCAAGCTGTTAGCCACAACTCACTAATTCCTCTAGATTTGTATCTCTGCCCCTTTCTCCTTCCAAGCAAAGCAAGGAATCAGATGCACTCTGATTTTTTCCTCTGGGTAAGATTTTCCTTCTCCGGGGTTCTGGGCCACCTCAGAGGAAGGTTGCAAGGATGCACCTGTCCAGTTCTAGCTAGAGCCTGCATGTTGTACAAAACCACCTATGGTCTACCCCTGAATTTTTTTCTTTTCAGTCAGTTGATCAAAGGAAACTCCCCAAGCAACAGGAGAGCTGGACTGAGGGTAAGGGGTTAGAGCAGCAGAAGTAGGTGCCAAGATAACCCCAGGCTCAATGCAGTGCATGTGCGTCCAGTAATGCTCCAAATCCCGCCTCTTAGGTCCTCTCTGCGGCTTGGTAGACTGCTTCTATGGAGACCCAGCTTTACGATGTCTGGGGTCAAAAAGACAGTTAATGTTACATGTTCACTTGGTGCATCTGAGCTAGGTTCCGTGTCTACCTGGAACTAGTAGTAAGTTGGGAGAAGAAGCTATTTCTCAAAGAGGAAAAGGACTTTTTTCCCCCAAAACCCTAAGAGTCTTCTCTTGGGGGCAGCAAGGGGCTGCATAAAACATCTCTTTTTGTCCACAGACAGTCTGGGAGTCATTGAATCTTTTCAGTCATGAAGGCTGAGGAGCAGACTTTCTTCTGCTTCAGCTTGGACCATCTACAGATCCTTTTCTTGCTCCGCTCAAGCCTCACTGCTTCATGATAAACAGGGCAACTTAGCAGATTGAGATGTAGTTTATGTTGCTACTAGATGCCCTTTTTTTCCATGAAAAATAAAAAATGGTGTCTCACACTTGAGTTAATCAATTTCATTGGCAAAGAAAATGCATGTGTACATATACGTATGTAAATGCTGTTTCCTAGTTGAAAGAGTATGAAGCAATTTATATATGGTATTTGAATAGTTTCTTCTGAAGCAATGAAATGTATTTTAGTCTAAAGGCAAATTCCCACAACATAGTAAGTTCTATTTTTAAATTATACTGCATCAGCAACATGCTATTGAATACTTTGACTATTTTCATTTATCATTTCTCTTGTTTTTATCATGAGGCCTTGTTTGAAGAATGTACCATTCCATGGAACTAGCAAATGATTAATAAGACTTCAATTTGGGGGAATTAAAGAAATTAGTCAGCATGAAAACTCTTGCTGCCTCATCTGGTCTCTATCATGCATGCCTAAATTATCTGTGCATCATTTTATCTGGATTTATATCCCTCATTACTGAAAAAAAATTAAAAGGTGAAAAAATAAAAAAATATTCAGAAAAAAAAGTGTATGTTAACAAACATCCTGAAAAAGAATTCTCCACTGATTATTGATATCACAGATTGATGCTGTGTCTTTTAGGGTGGAAGAATTAGTCTTCTGTTAATGAAAAGGAAGTAGGTTAGCCAGTTTGTACTCAAATCCAGAAGAGCTGAAATATACTGATTAAAGATGACTTTGAAAGAGGAAAAGAAAATCTAGAATCCTGTACAATGAATCATTTTACATACTGATCTCTTCCCACTGAATGCATATTTTCTACATTATTTATTAATACAGTCAAAAGCATTTTCTGAGTCTCCTCTATGTTGGCATTGCTATAAACAAAGCATATGCACAATTTTGCATTTACATTTCAAAGTAATATGATGATCATTTTTGTTATATTTCTAATGATTAATGTCAACTTTTTCAGCATCATTTTACTAAAACAGAAATGTTATGGGAATGTAGGTTTTTCAAATTTTACCTTCACAGACAACTCTTCATTACAAGGCAGTACAACATAGGTTTGGGTTCTGAAGCAACATGGTTCAGTTCAGTTCAGTCGCTCAGTTGGGTCCAACTTTTTGCGACCCCATGGACTTGAACACACCAGGCTTTCCGGTCCATCACCAGCCCCTGGAGCTTGCTCAAACTCCTATCCATCAAGTCAGTGATGCCATCCAACCATCTCATCCTCTGTCGTCCCCTTCGCCTCCTGCCTTCAATCTTGCCCAGCATCAGGGTCTTTTCCAATGAGTCAGGGCTTCGCATCAGGTGGCCAAATTATTGGAGCTTCAGCTTCAGCATCAGTCCTTTCAATGAATATTCAGCAGTGATTTTCTTTAGGATTGACTATTTGGATCTCCTTGCAGTCCAAGAGACTCTCAAGAATCTTCTCCAACACCACAGTTCAAAAGCATCAATTCTTCAACTCTCAGCTTTCTTTATGGTTCAACTCTCACATCCATACATGACTACTGGAAAAACCATAGCTTTGACTACATGGACGTTTGTTGGCAAAGTAATGTTTTTTAACATGCTGTCTAGGATGATGATAGCTCTTCTTCCAAGGAACAAGCGTCTTTTAATTTCATGGCTGCAGTCACCATCTGCAGTGATTTTGGAGCACAAGAAAATAAAGTCTGTCACTGTTTCCATTGATTCCTCATCTATTTGCCATGAAGTGATGGGACTGGGTTCAATGAGCTTAGTTTTCTGAATGTTGAGTTTTAAGCCACCTTTTTACTGTTCTGTTTCACTTTCATCAAGAGGTTCCTCTTCACTTTCTACCATAAGGGTGGTGTCATCTGCATATCTGAGATTATTGATATTTCTCTCGGTGATCTTGATTCCAGATTGTGCTTCATCTAGCCCAGCATTTCACATGATGTACTATGCATAGAAGTTAAATAAGCAAGGTGACAGTATACAGCCTTGACATACTCCTTTAACAATTTGGAACCAGTCTATTGTTCCATGTCCAGTTCTAACTGTTGCTTCTGGACTGCATACAGGTTTCTCAGGATGTAGGTAAGGTGTTCTGGCATTCCCATCTCTTGAAGAATTTTTCACAGTTGTTGTGAGCCACACAGTGAAAGGCTTTACTGTAGTCAATGAAGCAGAAGTAGATGTTTTTCTAGAACTCTCATGCTTTTTCAATGATCCAACAGATGTTGGCAATTTGATCTCTGGCTCCTCTGCCTTTCTCTAAATCCAGCTTGAACATCTGGAAGTTCACGGTTCACATACTGTTGAAGCCTGGCTTGGAGAATTTTGAGCATTACTTTGCTAGCGTGTGAGATGAGTGCATTGTGCAGTAGTTTAAACATTCTTTGGCACTGCCTTTCTTTGGGATTGAACTGAAAACTGAACTGCTCCAGTCTGTGGCCTCTGCTGAGTTTTCCAAATTTGCAGGTATATTGAGTGCAGCACTTCAACAGCATCATCTTTTAGGATTTGAAATAGCTCAGCTGGAATTCCATCACCTACACCAGCTTTGTTTGTAGTGATGCTTCTTAAGGCTATATGGATCCAAGTCCATGAAGCTACATGGATCCAAGTCCAAATTCTGGTCCCCACATACCATGAGACCTGGGACCCGCTAACCACTTCAAGCTTCCTTTTCCTCATGGGTGGAATAGTAATAATAGGAGCATTATTCCTATGGTTGTTTTCAGGATTAAATGACATAATAACATATAAAATGTTTAAGACAGTGCCTAGCACAAAATCAACAGTGCCTGTGTTATTTTTACACATCTCTATTATCAGTCAGTGGATGTTCTTTTTATTCTTCATGGCTCACATCACATGTTCTCTCATTCATTAAGCTTTTCCTCATCTTTCCAACTGGGGATGCTCCTTTCTTCCATCCACCTTCTATACTTTGTGTTTGTATTGTTCTCACGGTACTTGACCCTTCATACCTTGCTCTCAAAAATGTGTACACCCTTCTCTTACCCAAACTGCCAGATTACAAACTCCTCGACAGTCTTTTTGCCTTATGCCCCTACTGGGTGCCTAACAGTCTTGTGCATTAAATAGAGGTTCAATAAATATTAAGAAGTTAGAAAAATTGTGGATGTGACTACATTCTACATGTAGGAATACAATGATACAGACACATGATGTGTTCTCAATTAAAATTTTTAACTTTCTGATTAGTTTTTAGTTGATTTTAGTTTCTGATTATAAATGATTCCACTCTTTTGCAAATCAGTAGCATCTGAATTGGAGAAGGAAATGGCAACCCACTCCAGTATTCTTGCTTGGAGAATCCCATAAACAGAGGAGCTTGGTGGGCTGCAGTCCATGGGGTCACAGAGAGTCGGACACAACTGAAGTGACTTAGCAGCAGCAGCAACATCTGAATTAGAGACTGTTTTTCTATACCAAGCTTACCTTGTCCTTGGATGGTTTCATTATTTTTTTAAATTCTTTTGACCACTTGCAACTTTTTATTCAGGTTAAGTTTATTTCTCTTAGAAACATAAGTATGTCATCTGGCACAGTTACAACTATTTTGGTTCTCCAAACAAATCAATGTTTTTCCAAATCTTTTCCTAATGTTCTGGCTTACCAATGATCCCTTACTTCTTTGCTATATTTAGTTATACTATATTTTTTGGCATAAAGCATCAGTATTATTTTCTTCTTTTTGCAGATTATTCCCCTCTGTTTACAAGTATCTGCAGTATCCATAATGGTGTCAATTAAACTCATGAAATAGTTTTAATATAACTTTTCTGTATCTATATGAGAGAACTAAAATGACAAATGACTTTCAACCTTTTAAGTAACACAAATCCCAAAACCTTTTCTTTATATCAACATGTTACCATAAGTAACATCATCATAAAATAATTTAAGAGCATAAAGCAATCTGATTGGCCTCCAGCCCATTAGCTTATAAACTTATCAAAATAATTTCATTCTTATCTCTTAATTGATGACCAGGAATAATGAGTTTCAAATGAAGCTATAATTGCATTAGTCGTGGTTATCCTTGATGAATGAATAAATGTAAAACCTATTGCACTACAGAGACACACATTAATATAATCAGTCGTGTAATTATAGTACAGTAATTCAGTGCCCTTACGTCGTCAGTATATAACATACAGGCACATCACTGGAAAAACATTTGATTCAGATTTTTGTAAGGATCCACAAAACTCTCTGTAAGCTATTACAGAAAAGTTAATTAAAATGTGTGCCCTTTCAAAAGCTTGCAACTCATCTAATTTCCAAAGTAAAATAAAATTAGCTCAATTAGAGAAAAGCAATAACAAATGATTATTTCTGTTTCTAAAACTGCTCGGCATCTCTCACAATTTATCTTGTGATTATCTTAGACTTTATAAACTTTATTAAATACACCTATTATAGGTTAGAATGAAATTATTGCCCCCATAATAACACACTAATGTTTTTCCTCTTTTTTTTAATTTTTGTTTTATGTTGGGGTTTAGACGATTAACAGTGTTGTGATAGTTTCAGGTGAACCGTGAAGGGATCAGCCATATGTATACATGTATCTACTCTCCCCCAGACTCCCCTCCCATCCAGGCTGCCACAGAACATTGAGGAGGTTCCTTGAATAACACTCTAATCTTATGTATCTACTGGGCACTTTATAATTCTCAGCCATTTCACCTGCATTATCTTATTTGAAATCAGTTTTTGCCAAATGTGTCATCCCCTCGTGGTATGCAAGCAACCTTCTACTATAGGGTCGTTAGGGCCCTTGTATATTATATGTCCCAGTGCCAAGGAAACTCTTGGTCCCAATTTTCCCAACAAGGTCAATTACATGGTATTTTCCGCAGCCCCCAAACCTCCGTGTGCTTTGTAATGCTGATGCTGGGACCCTCCAGACTAAATGTCTGCTTTGCCACAGGCTTCTTAGGGAGAGAGAGGCAAACCAGAAGAGAGTTGCCTCTGTTTAGGTCCTGTCTCCCCTCTGTCGCCTCAAGACGCCCTCCACACTGGCACCTGATTCCAGCCTCTCCCCAGCACTCCCACAAATGGCCTTGTTCCTCCCTCAGAGGTACAACCCCTCCAGGAGTGCCCGCTCCTCAGAACAGGGTCCACTCCATAGCACTCTCTCCTCAAGACATCAGGTTCAGGACTCCCCTGGTGTTCCAATGGCTAAGAATCCGCCTGACAAGGCAGAGGACATGGGTTTGATCCCTGGGCTGGGAAGATTCCACAGGCACAGCCTGTGTCCCACAACTGTGCTCTAGAGCCCAGGAGCCGCAACTACTGAAGCCCGCAGAACCTAGAGCCCACGATCTGCAGCAGGAAAAACCATCACCATGAGAAGCTCACACACTGCAACCACAGTAGCCCTCTCTCACCACAACCAGAGAAAGCCCAAACCACAACGAAGAGTCAGAGCAGGAAAATGAACAAATAAATTCAAAATAAAACACATCAGGTTCTTTTCCCTTCATGATCTCATTTTGATTTATCAGGTATGGAAAATATTTACCTAACTCCTGTGTGGCCTTCACCCTATTCCCTTCCCTCACTCTATGGGCAACCACTTTCATTGGCTTTGAGCTTACTCTTTTATTACTTCTTTTGAAAATATAAGAAAATGGTATGAAGTCTTATCACTCCTTCATGCTTTCTTAAACAAAGGACAGTCACTCTTCATGCTGTTCTGCACCTTATTTGTACCCAAATCAGCAACAAAAATAGCTTAACCTCTTTGCTTCCAATTCTTATGTCTCCAATTTTTCGCATCTGATGACAATGGCTGAATCTCCCAAAGTTAAATAGTAGTAAAGATTGCAGTGTCTTTTTTGGTCTTGACTTGAGTGAATTCCTCCAATTATGCCTTTCTTTAGTTAAGATGAAGATTGTATTCATTATCATATTAGAATAGCTGTCAATTTCTAACTGGGCTTCCTCAGCAGTAAAGAATCCACCTACAATACAGAAGATGAGGGAGACTCAGTTCTCTCCCCGGGTCAGGAAGATCCTTTGGAGGAGTAAATGGCAACCCACTCCAGTATCCTTGCCTGGAGAATGCCATGGACTGAGCAACCTGGTAGGCTACAATCCACAGTGTCACAAAGAGTTAGACATGACTGAAGCAACTGAGCATGCATCTACACAGTTTCTAATTACTTTTTGACCTGAATGAGCATTGAATTTTTCAAATGTCTTTTAAGGATCTGTGTAGATGGTTTTGATCCTTAGTTCTAACAATGTGATGAATTCTGTCCATGGATTTGCAAATAGGGAGGCAATCCCTAGGGTTGTCACAGTATGATCACTAATCATCGTGTGTGGTCTAAACATCTGATCAGGCAATAGTCGGATGAAAAACTGGAAACTTAGTCATGGATCTTACTTTTTTAATTGCACCATTTTTATTTGTGTAAAGAATTTGGTCTTGATTCTAAAAGCAGTGAGCTACCATTCATAAAGCTTTTTATCTATTAAGAGTTCCAAATTTTAGAACCATCTATGAGCAGAAAAAGTTCAGTTCTTGCAATGAGCCAGGTAAGAAATGATAAGGCCTGAAATAAATATGGGAGTTATTGCAATGAACCAGGTAAGAAATTATAAGGCCTGAAATAAATATGGGAGAATTTGGAGATATTGAGGCAATGTCTTTGCCATGACTAATTGAGTGAAGAAGATTAACAGGAAAGAGGGGCCTAAGATAACTTTCAGGTTCCGGCATGAGTGTTAACTTCCAAATACAGACTTTTTGTTTCTAGAGGTTGGGAGAATTGTTAGGGACATATATACAAATTTTGAAATGATCAGCGTAGAGATGGTAATTGAATCTATAGAGCGGAAATTTCTAAGAGTGGACACAGCAAAAAAAAGAAGAAAGAAAGGGCTCAAGGCATCTTACTCACCCCAGAGAGTTGTGGCGAAGATTAAATGATACTGTTACCAAGTCTAAGCTCTCTCTGCTCACTGCACAATAGGCCAATAAATCTGAGAGATGAGGTGTTGAGGCAAAGAATACGACTTTATTTGGAAAGCTGAGAAGATGAAGACTAGCCTCTCAAAATAACCATCTTCCTGGGTCATGGATGCCACGCCTTTTTATGGCTCAGAGTTCGGGGGAGGTGAGGAGAATAAAGTAAAAAGACCATTTAATTCTTGCAAACATCTCCCAGAATGGCAAACCATAGGCAGGGGGATGTGTTAGTTTCACTTCCTTACAGTCATTTCACGGGTGGTATGAAGTGGAATATCTCCTGTTATGTCAACAAACAAAGATGTCACAGCTACCTGCAATTTCAGCTCCCCAAATGTTAATTTCTGAGTCAGGAAAGTAAGCAGCAGACTAGGGGTGCCATTTGCCACACGAAGAACTTAAGAATGTCACAGTCCTTCACAGATGGGCGGGCTCAGGTTATCTCCCTGAAGAAGGTCACTATGTATGCCTGTAATATCCAGCCCATGGGGTTACATGGAGTCAGACACAACTGAGTGATTGAACAACAATAATAACAAAAGTGGCAAGGTAAGGGTTAAAGTCACAGAAGCAGATACAGTATGAAGTCAAAATTAAGCAATACAATGTGTATAAAAATAGTCTCTGTTACTTATTGTTTCCTTCCTAACATGAGTTACATGAGGTTTTTTTTTCTTTAAATTTTTTTAATGTGGACCATTTTTAAAGTCTTTATTGAAATTATTATAACATTTGTTACAATATTAAACTTTTACAATATTGTTTTTTTTACTACATTGAATGTGGGATCTTAGTTCCCCAACCAGGAATTGAACCTGGGTCCCCTGCATTGGGATTGTGGAGTACAACCACTGGACCACCAGGGAAGCCCTGGTTTACATGGTTTAAATCAACAGGACTTACATAACACATAGTTTATGACTCACATTCTTAGTACACGTCAATATCAAATAAAGCCTGTATAAAATCTCTGATCCTACCTCAGTCTCTTCTGAGAAAAATGCTGAAAATTCCCATAGCTGCCCATTTGATACTTCTTCAGTTTCTTTCTACCTATAAATGCAAATGACAATATTTGTTTTTTTTTTTTTAACAAGTGCTTTCAAACTACTTTGGGGGGAAAATGTCACTTGCCTTTGGTAAATAATGTGATAATTTTAAAGACATACAACTTGGATTTTATTTAGCAAATTTTTTTCTACTATCTGTAACTATTTTTATAAGCATATAGCCTTTCCATTCAGTTTCTTTACCAATTAAGATGAAAATCTAAAATGCATTTTATGTATAGAACCGATTTATAACTTTAGAAACATCACCACAATCCTCATGTTCAACCCTTATGAACCTGAAAAATGTGTAGTATATTGGATCCCAAACAGAGCTGCTAGAGAAATAAACAAATGAGAGGCTTGGGAAGTTTAATATGAGGACGACGACATAACAATAGGTGGTGCTGCTCGATGCTGGATGCTGGATGCTGGATGTGTACATTCGGCTCAACACATGTCATGGAAATTCTTCCTGAACAAAATGACTATGCCTATTAAATTATAAGTTGCTTTGGGAACAGAATGGAGAAGCATTTGAGAGACACAAAAGCTTCTAGCAACTTCAAGTACTGAAGCGAAAGATAATTCCACCAGTAGCAGCTAGGTTTTGTAAGCAGATTTTCATCTAAAGTCATGGAATTCAATGTTAATTTCACAAGTTCAGAGGCAGCCCAAGTCTTCCCTGCTTGTATCTGTCAAAATTAAGTTATAATCACCAGGTTCTGAATTTAGATAAGTGAAAAAAATACTCAGAAATACTCCTTTTTATATTAATAAAATTAATTTTTTATGGAAGTATAGCTGATTAACAATGTGTGAGTCTCAGGTGTGTAGCTCAGATTCTTTTCTCATACAGATTATTACAAGATTTTGAGTAGAGTTCCCTGTGCTATAAGGTAGGTCCTGGTTGGTTATCTATTTCATATATAGTAGTGTGGATATGTTATTCCCAAATTCCTAATTTATCCCTTCCCCCGCATAAAAGCTCATTAACATAACTATGCTATTATGAGTTCTCCCTTCCTTATACTGTAGTTTACATGTATACAGATTGTGTGTGGGTACTCAAGAACTCAGGCGTGTCCGACTCTTTGCAACCCCATGGACTGTAGCCCTTCTGGCTCCTCTGTCCATGGAATTTTCCAGGAAAGAATATTGGAGCGGGTTGCCATGCCCTTCTGCAGGAGATCTCGATCCCGGGATCAAATCCATGTCTCCTGCATCTCCTCCAATGGCAGGCGGATTCTTTACTGCTGAGCCATCAGTTGCCTGTAAAGCACTATACCCTAATAAATTAAAAGGAGAAAGAAAGAAAGGTCTACTGTAATAGCATTTAGGCAGCAGTATTTTTGACCTGGGCTTCCCAGGTGGCTCAATGGTAAAGAATTTTCCTGCCAAGCAGGAGACATGGATTCGATCCCTGGGTTGGGAAGATCCCCTGGAGAAGGAAATGGCAACCCACTCCAACATTCTTGCCTGGGAAATCCCCTGGACAGAGGAGCCTGGCGGGCCACAGTCCATGGGGTTGCAAAGAATCAGACATGACTTAGGGACTAAAACAACAACAACAATTTTGGATTCAGTACACATAAAGTCGATTCACTTCATTTATAGCAGAAACTAACACAACTTCGTAAAGCAATTATACTCCAAAAAATTAAAAATTAAACTGACAAAATAAAATGATTGTGGCAGAAATATAACTTCCACCTCTTTCTTTGTGATGGAGTCCCAATTGTGGGGTAGGGGTCCCACTACGAAGTCCCTGGCACAATCTACTTCCTTTGCTCGGCAGTCCCTCTCCAGGATGACAGATGCAAATACTTGTTTAATTCTCTAGCTTCAGTCTGGTTCCCAGTCCAGATCATAGTACCTACCACATAGCACGTAACCAGTAACTATTAACTGAAAGCATGAACTCCCACTACCCACATATGGCTATTCTCCAAAGAACCTACACATTAACTCTTGATTCCAACTACTGGTTGTTTTGTTTTGTTTTGTTTTCTTTCAGAGTTGGTTGGTTTAATATAAAAGCAATTCATATTCCTATGTTTTGTCCAAAATTGAGTTAAATCTTCTCCTAGTGGATTGTTAGAGATAGCAAGTTCTAAACTCATGACGGGTGCTTTTGTATGCTTTGTGGTAAAAAAAGAAACTGAAAAGAAGAAATCCAGAAACTGCCAGCTTTGGGGACTACACACGTGATGGGGATTATCTGTCCAGCTTAGGATGCGATTACACCAATTTTGCTTATAGCCCAGAGGTACTCCCTCATAGATGAATTATTTTAAGGTAGTAAGTAGTTAACCAATAAATTCTATCCCATGTGTTTTAAAGGCTTACTTCAAATATTGTAGCATCTTGTGATTGGAATCAGGTAAAGACACATTTTATTTTCCCTATTCACCCCAAAATATAATATTTGGACACTTTTCTCTGAATTACATGAGACAGCATATATGGCATAGATATATTTTATGGCTGCAAGATAAGTTATGAAGTCTCTGGTAAAGGCAATCTCTCTCTCTATGGGTCTCTTTTTTAGCAAATCCGTTTATGTTAAATAATTGGGGTAGATTAGCCAAAAATGCTTTCATCTTTGTTTCTTGCCTACATGGCATTTTAAAATAATTAAACCCCAGATTGTTTCTGTTTTTCACCTAGGTTTACTGGCACCCAGCAAAGGAGCCTCCACTTTGATTTTAATCATGGCCAGACGATGGAAAGCCCCTGTCTCAGAAGCAGGGAGAGCAGCGAGTGGAAACCCTGCTGGGTAATTTCAAAGCAATGCACTTCCTGCTGGTAGCCCTACAGTATGATTCCTGTTCTGCCAGGGGCACCAATAGAAGGCAACTGCCAATTTGCACCTCACACATAAATTCACATTATGCCAATAGGCTTCGAAGAAAACCACAAGCTTCCCAGCTCAGCCGTCAGAGGTCTGTTAACAGACCTTTAACTATGATCTATTGTGCAGCAGGACCTGAAAGACGCACACGGGGTCCGCTTTATAGAGACTGCACTTGCCCTACACCGTTTTTCTTGAGATAATTATAAGTGTTTATTTTGGCTTTTAACAACTTTAATCACATTATTTAGCATGTTGCTGGTTTTGCCTTCAAGTTAAATAAATGCAGAGTTCTTCTGAGAATGCTCCACAAGTTCACAGGTAGGGTGCTTTCACCAAGGACAAAGTCAAGGTATGAGATGGAGGTGGTTAATTTCACCAAAGTTTCAGGTATTCAAGGAGGCTTCCCCCCACAAACATGTAAACAAGTTATACCAAGAGATAGAGAATTACTAAAAGAATAAGGTGTGATTGTTCTAATTAAAATAGCACAGCTCTCCCTTTGCTTTGAGGCTCTGTTTTCAGTGGTTTTAAAAACTAAAATGGTTTTACAAGGAACCCTACAAAATGGCTTGCACCACCTTTGATGGCATATTTTGCTGCAATTACCATGTGGAATACAATGGCACTTCTCTGAGTTATCTAGAACTCAGTTTAAAAATAACCTCAGCTGATCACAA
This sequence comes from Muntiacus reevesi, assembly GCF_963930625.1. Lineage (NCBI taxonomy): Eukaryota > Metazoa > Chordata > Mammalia > Artiodactyla > Cervidae > Muntiacus > Muntiacus reevesi. The sequence goes on along the minus strand of NC_089265.1, from coordinate 5,690,630 downwards.
AAGGTTCTGTAGTCGCTGTTAACTTTGAGCAACTGTTGAAACATCATATTGTGCCAAACTGCACTTGATCGCCCAGTAACAGCAGATCTATAATACACGTCAATGAATTCTGAAAATATCTGCCTCCAAAGGAAACAGGTTTAGCAAACCAAAAATGATGATTAACCTTATTCCTAAATGCCCTCATTCAGTGGGCATGTGAGTCAATTGGAGTATAGGTCTAGATTATTCAATGAATATAAATTTAGTGCATAATAAAACTTATATGCCATTTTTCTGTCTTTAGTAATTTTACATAATGCTGTGTGTGCATGCTTAGTCTTTCAATCGTGTCTGACTCTGTGACCCAACGGACCATAGCCCAGCAGGCTCTTCTGTTCATGGGATTTTTTTCCAGCCAAGAATACTGGAGTGGGTTGCCATTTCTTCCTCCAGGGAATCTTTCTGACACAGGGATCAAACCCACATCTCCTGTGTCTCCTGCACTGCAGGAGGATTCCTCACTACTGAGCCATCAGGTTTCCCCTGATGCTGAACATCCCATTATTAATTACACTAAAGTTTCACAGTCAGATCTTTTCTTCTATATTAGGTATTTCTATCAAAGTAGATACTTTAAAGTCTTTTTCTTAAACAAACTAATGACAGGGACTTCCCCAGCAGTCCAGTGGTTAAGACTTCTCCTTCCAGTGCAGAAGAAGACTTCTCCTTCCTGCAGGTTCAATCCCTGGTCGGGGAGCTAAGTTCCCACAGCTTCATGACCAAAAAACTAAACCATTAAAGAGGAGAAAAAAAAAAAAAAAGGAAGCAATATTGTAACAAATTCAATAAAGACTTTAAAAATGGTCCGTATTAAAAAAATCTTTTAAAAAAGTAAAAATAAAAACTAATGATGAACACTCTGTATTTTGCTTGAAATTGTTTTTTTCTTCCCAAGGCTCTCATACAGACATGCAAGATTGTTTAACATGCTAACAACTGAAATAGGGTGGCTAATAAGGATATGGTTTCAAAATGATCAGTTTCATCAAACAGTCATTATTTCTTTAAATCCTCACGTTTCTTTTTCATGAAAACCTGCAGGACAACTTGTAGTAAGACCATCAGATTCATGCTCTGTTTCATAAATCCAGGAGCAAATTATTCATAAATAAAAGTTCTCTGGGCATAATCTCTATCTCAAAGTTAGTAAATTCATGTCCAACAGATAATTCCCTGATTGATAAAATGAATATGGGAAACAAATACGGAAAAATTGAGTTTCTAGTGTAAATCAGTACTTTAAATGTCCTTAGGAACTAATAGAAATTCCAGAGTTTTATGTATACAAATACTGTTTAAACATACGTAGACAATGATTAAAAAGGGGGTTAATATTTTTAATGGTTGAAAGTTCCAAATCTAAACAAGCAATAGTCAGAACAAGCAAAAGTCAAAGTACCTGTGTATTTCAGTTTGGCTTTGCCACTAGAGATTAGCTTTGACCAGGACCTCTTAATCATTTGAGTAAAAGTTCCAATTTTTCTTTGCTCCGGCAAACCCTCTCCTAACAGGCATCTCATACATCTCATAATTAAGAGACCTGGATTCTGGTCTTGCTTCTGCAATGACAGTGATACAATCTTTAATCTGCTTTCTATTCAGTAGTAAGAATTTCTTATTTTTTCTGAGTTTATTTCTCTTTCAATTAGATTATGCTAATTGAATTTTTTTAAAATGAAACATCAATTTTCTCACTTCATCCTACCTGTGCTCAGTTGCTCAGTTTTGTCCAACTCTGCAAGCTCCTGGATTGTAGCCCGCCTGGCTCCTCTGTCCATGGAATTTCCCAGGCAAGAATACTGGAGTGGGTTGCCAATTCCTTCTCCAAGGGATCTTCCTGAGCCAGGGATCTAACCTGAGTCCCCTGCATTGGCAGGCAAATTCTTTACAACTGCACCACCTGGGAAGCCAAATTTCATCCTGTCTAGCAGGGATGTATCACAGAGAAAACTATAGAGTGGAAAAACATAAAAACGAGCACAACAAAATAGTTCATAGAAAATTGACAAGTTTCCACACTAATTGGTTTTTGCTTTGACTCACATCAAATTGTGAGTTTTTTCTTAATAATTCTGATCTGAGAGGATTAGACTAGCTTCTAATTCCTCTACAATGCTGGATACCAGAATATACTAGACCAATATCTTCAAAGTTATTTTGAGCCTAGAATTCTATGTCTGACTTAATTATTATTCACATCTGTGGCAATTTTGAATTTTATATGGCAATAATGAATTTTATAAACAACTCAGCCCATAATGATGACATTTCTTTCCCAAGATAACCTAAAATTTCAAAACAGTTATCACTAAAAGCTCAAAACAATTCCCTGGTGAGCCAGTAGTTAGAACTCTTCATGTTCACTGCTGAAGGTACAGGTTCAATCCCTGGTTGAGGAACTAAGATCGTGCAAGGTAGGCAGTACAACCATATTGAAAATAAATAAATAAATACCCAACAGAAGTTTTAATGGAAGCTGGCAAAGTTTTATCAATTATAAAATTTACCCATTACAGTAATGCATCAGACAACTATAAAATACAGCAGAATTGAAGGATAACTTGCTATATCAAGTGTCAACTCATTCTATTCCCCTACGACAGTGTTTATGGTATAGTGTTTAACAACACTGACCATGGAAAGCAATACTTAGCTGGTTACTAGCTCAGTAATCCTGAACAAGCCATCAACCTCTTTGGATTTCAGTTTCCAAATATACAAAATGGTGATGATAATGCTGATTAGCACATACGGTAGTTGTGAAGATTAGAAGAATGGTGCTAGCACTTAATAAGGATTCAATAAATATCAGAGGTTATTGTTATTAAGGACTGTCACTATGGAGTTAAAACAGTATGAAGAATAGATTAAAAAAAAAAAAACCAATGGAACAAAAGAGAAACTCCTCGAAGAGAGGGATGAGTCTATGGGGACTTAGTCTATGAAAATGTTGTCATTAAAATCTGTGCATAAAGGTTCATTATTAAGCAAAGTGAAAAGAAAGCAACTTTTGTAACAAAATATTTGCAATATATTTAGCAGAAACAGAACTAAATTTCATAATACATGAAAAAGTCAAACTATCACAGGAAAATGGGCAAAAATTATAAGCTGGAAAGTAATAAATACTAGTAAACATGCAAAATCATAAATAAAGGAAATGGAATTAAAATGTGAAGATATGCTTTACCCACTCAACTTATTGAAATCTCAACTTATTCAACTTTATTGAAAGATTTATAATAACCAGGGTCCATTACAGTTTGGGAAATAAAAAATCAGTATGTTATTAGTAAAGCACACCATGGAAACAGCTACAGAAATTGCAATGCACTAGTTACCTGACTCAACAATTTTATTTATATGAATCTCGCTTATAGAAATAGTAAGACAGATAAATGTACAGAATCTTTATTCTTCGTGAAAGTGAAAGTGAAGTCGCTCAGTCATGTCCAACTCTTTGCGACCCCATGGACTGTAGCCTGCCAGGCTCCTCCATCCATGGGATTTTCCAAGCAAGATTACTGGGGTGGGTTGCCATTTCCTTCTCCAGGAGATCTTCCTGACCCAGGGATTGAACCTCAGTAGCAGTATAAAAAAAAATGGAAACTTAAACAGTCAGCAACAGGGAAATGCTGAAATAAATTATGAAATATTCATTCAGGGAATGTTAAAAAGCATTGCATAAACAAAATATGATATAAGAAAATATCTGTCAGTTATTATCAAGTATTTGTAGATTTTAAAAAACTGTATTTCTAAGCATGTATCAATGCCTAGAAAAAAGTCTGGAGATACACACATGAATAATAGCTATTTCCAGAGGGGGAAAGGGACTGGAATATTAGGACACTTTTAAGGGGGCTTATTTTTACATATCTAAATCACTTGTAATTTTCAAAGTCATCAGGCACTTCTTTTATATTTAAAAAATTAAAAGACAAGATACTAATAACTGGGGCTTCCCTGGTGACTCAGACAGTAAAGAATCCGCCTGTGATGCAGGAGACTCGGGTTCAATCCCTGAATTGGGAAGATCCTCTGGAGAAAGAAAGGGCGACCCACTTTAGTATTCTTGCCTGGGAAATTCCATGGGCTCCAGTATTCTTGCCTGGGATCCCATGGATCCTGGCGGGCTACAGTCCCTGGAACCTCAAAGAGTCGGACACAACTGAGCAATACTGAGCACTCAGAGTATGAGAGAAGCTTTACTTTCCCTGATTTCATGTTCACATGTAGAAGGACATCCATTCAAGCAACACGTCTGGCCTCGCTACCCTTACACTAATTCTTTTCCAAGGGAGAAACAACAAGTGTGGATCAGCTGTCTACCTTTTCCTCTTTGAGATCTGACCATATGCTTGTGTTCTGGTTTACTGCTGGTCATGCCATCAATTTAGTGGTCAATAGGAAGATGGTCAGTGGATGTCCAGAACTGCCTTGACTAAAAAAGTATTGTATCTAATGCTTAGGCTCTACTAGGAAAATCACTGTTACCATATATCTAAACCATGGAACCCAGCCTTTGTCAGCAACAAAAACATCACTTTGATCTTCACATGCTTGATTCTTGGCTCCATCTTTCACTTCATCTCTCAAATGGTTCCAACCATTAGAAGATTTGAGTGGTTTCACTTATTAGTAGTACCTAACTTTAGATGATTCCAGACTGACATTGCAAACTTTATGCCAGGATTTCATCCATTGATTTATCAGCAACACTAGGCTTCCCTGGTGGCTCAGTGGTAAAGAATCTGCTTGCTAACGCAGGAGACACAGGTTCCATCCCTGGTCCACAAAGATTCCACACACCACAAGAAAACTAACCCCATGTATCACAGCTATTGAATCTGTGCTCTAGAACTGGGGAACTGCAACTACTGAAGCCCATGAGCCACAACTACTGAAGCTCATGTTCCCTGAGAGCCCACGCTCTGCAACAAGAGAGGTCACCACAATGAAAAGCCCGTGTATGCAACTAAAGAGTAGTTGCTCCTCTCCGCAACTAGAGAAAAAGCCCGTGCAGCCACCAAGATCCAGCACACCCAAAAATGAGTAAATAAAATTTTTTTAAAAAATAGCAACATTGAGTGAGGCTCTAGAGAGACAAATGGATCTAAAATATGAAATCTACACTTCAGGAGCCCACAGTGGTTTGTGGGAGACAGACATTAAACAAATACAGATAGCTTTCTTTCAGGCAATAGGCAAATCAGGAATAGATACATGGAGGACGTGACAAAAGGTCAATTTTGAAAGATAAAAAGAAATTCATGAGGTTGGTGATGGGAGGAGGTGAGCATACGGCAGAGGGAACAACATAAGAAGGAGCAAAGTTTGGGAGAGCCTGATGCATTCAGGGAACTCTATGAAGTTTGGAATAAGTGAAGTACAGGATACATAATGGAATGATGAGAACCAAAGCTGAAAAGAGATAATCAAAACTGCATCATGCAACACGATGTTCATCTTGAATATGATGGTGAAATCTTTCAGGAATTTTTAACCCTGGAGTGAAAATGATAAATTTTGCATTTTAGGTCACTCTGATGGCATGTAAAAGATGTTTCTTCATTCTTCTAGAGTTTATTCTTATAACTCATTTCAATATAAATTCCTACCAAAATGTGAGAAGTCAGGGAATATCATTGAAAATTAGTTACTGCCTCCTGAAGAATTTGGGCTGCAACTAGATACAAGATTTGTATCACACTGCTCTGCCAGCCTCTCAAAACTAATATTAACCAAGATTTATTTTTTCTACTTTTTATTTCATTAATTTTTACAAGTGCTCCAAAAGACTGGTTGAAATGATTTATTTTTCCATTTTATACAAGAAAATAGTCATAAAAGAATTAAAGAGTTTGAACCAAATACAAGTCAAGAACCAAGCCTAGGTTTGGATATCTCTTAAATTTGAATAAGATTATTACTGAGTTTGCCAAAAATGTTTACTCCAGTTTTTTCATAAGATGGTATGGCAGAAATCAACACAACATCGCAAAGCAATTATCCTCATTTAAAAAATAATTTTTAAAAAGATTGTACCACAAACCTCAAATGAACTTTTTGGCCAACCTAATACAATGCCAGGTGATTTTTCTTCCATACCAGAAATTTTTCCCATTACAATACTTCTTCCTGTAGTCATATAATAAAGTGATTATGTTTTGAAATATAAAATCTATTTGTCCCAAGTCTGAATTCAAAATCAGATGAAATTGGTGTAAAACAGATTTTTTTCAGAGAAATTAAACTAATATTTAGTGTATATTTTAATTCTTTTCTAAAATTTTCCTATGCTTCTCTCCTTGGATGTAAATCGTTCCTTTTGGAACTCTAAGGGATTCATACTGGCTTGTAAACGCCCTGGAAGACTGGATACCAGGCTAAATAAAACAGTACAAACGTTTTAGTAAACTTCCTGGGTCATGTCATGACTTCTACATATTGAAAGAGGCGCACGGTGCCAAACTGTTTGAAAGTCCAGAGATTCATGGTGAACAGCTTTGAAAGAATGGTAGTCTCATTATGTAACCCTTAGCAACCTTTGAACCCTTGAGCATTAATCCTGTGCGTGTAAAGGCTTTGCGTGTGTGTTCAGTCATGTCAGACTCTTGCGCCTCCATGGACTGTAGCCTGCCAGGCTCCTCTGTCCATGGGATTTCCCAGGCAAGAATATTGGAGTGGGGTACCATTTCCTTCTCCAGGGGATCTTTCTGACCCAGATCAAACCCACTTCTCTTGTGTCTCCTGCGTGGCAGGCAGATTCTTGATCATTAGCACCACCTAGGAAATGCTCTACCAAAAGGAAAAACTGCTGGAACTTATTTCTGATCGTTTCTTTCTGACCTTTCATTGGCACAACTTCACTGGTTGCAGTGGGCTGTCATGCTTCATACTTGGAACTAAGTGATAGCATTATATATACATTTTAGTGATTAAAAAATATTATTTGCTAATTCCATTTTCCTATAGTGTAGGGGAGAGCTAGGATTCCTTTTCATCTCTTGTAAAATTTACCAAGGATGTGTCCATGTCTCCTTCCAGATGTCAGACCTGTTAGTATGTTGTGGATGGTTCTGCAACCATGATCATATCTATAATACCCTATTAATTTGAATTGTTGTATAATTTTGGGCTTTCCTGGTTGCTCAATGGTAAAGAACCCACCTGCTAACACAGGAGACGCAGGTTCGACCCCTGGGTCTGGCAACCCACCCCAGTTTTCTTGCCTGGGAAATCCCAGGGACAGAGGAGCCTGGCAGGCTACAGTTCATGGGGTCTGTAGTCCAAAAGAGTTGGACACAACTTCGCGACTAAACAACAGCAATAATTTTGACACCCGACCACAAGCCTCGGTTCAGAAGTTCAACCTATATTTTTATGATATGTACAATAAATATCTAACTGTTTAAGTAGTAACCTTACCGAAAATAGCTGACAAAATGAAATATAAACTGTTATGGATTTCTTCCGAGGAAATATGCCACATAGTATTCATGTCATTATACATGTGCACCTCTCATGTCTATGCATGACTGTGGAGTATTTAATTTCCCTAGACAGAAGTTAAGCAGTTACCTTTCAGTAAAATGTGAGCAAAATTCACACCACACCCTGACAGTTTTTCTTTCCCTTTTATCCACTTCTGATGCCAGGGAACTATAAAGGGACGTGGTCTTAACCACACACCATCTGTGCTCCCTGCGTGTGGGGAGTGATGACTGGATGGCAAAAGCTTTGATTCTACAAACGTCAGAGTTGGAAGAAGCATCCGGGAAGGCGACAATCTGTGAGATAAAACAAAGACTGGTATGAGCTGCTTCCCCGCTAAATTCCTAATAACCTTTTATGAGATTCTAATGTGTTCGGCTAACTTGAGTTTTCCTTTGTGTTGTTTTTCCATCTTGAAGCCACTCCACACTTACTGGGGTTGGCTGGGTCACCGGTCCTGAAATACCATCATAAAGTCAGTTCTGGAAGGCATGCCAGCTCAAAGTCTAGACCTAGGAGTTTCAGATAAGGGTAATACAAGCCCCCATTCAAACGTTTACAAGATTGTAAGCTGCTTGAAATTAACACCATATTTCTGCTATAAAATTATACATAAAAAGTGTTAAATACCTTCTACAAGTGCCATGGACTTCACTTCAAAAAGATGGCAACTAATAATTTGAATATCATTAAATGACTAAAGGGAACATATCTTTTGATTAATGTTACTGTCATTTTCTTGGCAATCATCTTCTCATTTATCATCAAAGGACTACCTGGGATGGCAAATTCAAAACTCGTTACAAGCAGTTTTCTTTGCTAAATTAATTGTTGAATTCATATAGGACCATATGGCCGCCAGCCATGTTCTATTGAAGTGGTTTGCCTGTAAAATGGAGAAAACATATTTCTATTCCCAGGAGGAAAAGGAAAAAAAAAAACAAACCTCTAAGTCACAAAACAAAACAAAATTTTAAAAGCCTAGAGAAATCTAGCTATCCTGTTGGCATGTGGGTTTGACCAACTTAGAAAAAGTACCCCAATATGAGTTCTCATCAGTTGGGAAACAGACTGAATCTTCAGTCCTGTGGTGTGTTTCTTCCTCTCCTCACTTCTTGCAGATGGTAGCAATCATAATGATAGTATTTCTTGCCATTGCATAGCACAAATGCAACGCATCAGTGAAGTTTCTTTCTAAAATAAGTAAAAGATCAATAGAAACCTAAATGTAATTAGAGTACTTATTTGAGGAAAAATGATAACCCAGAGCCAGACATGAAGTTCTCTGATATTTTAAAGGGAAAGCATTCAAAGCAGAGCAGCCAGGGTTGCCTCAGGCATTCTTCTACCATGTCCACAGGGCTCCAGAGAGAGACACCAGGACCAGGTCCTCTTCTGATTGAGGCCAGGGAGTATGAGCATCTCAGAGAGAAGCAAGCACCACAGACACATGCAGATGCAGAGAGCATCCATGCCTCAGCCTGTAGCTGCACCCCCCCAACGTCATTTATTGTGTGTTATTCATCTATGGAGCATCAACTGCATTGTCTCCGATGTATACTACATAAATAAAAGTTCAAGGACTAAATGAATGAGTAAATAAGACTTAGAGAATGAACTTATGGTTGCCAAGGGGAAGGAGTAAATAGGGAGTTTGAAATCAACATGTACACACTGCTATATTACAATAGCCAAGACATGGAAGTAACCTCCATGTCCATCGGCAGATGAATGGATAAAGAAGTGGTGGTACATATATACAGTGGAATATTACTTGGCCATTAAAAAGAATGAAATAATGCCATTTGCAGCAACATACTGAATGAAGTAAGTCAGAGAAGGGGAAATATATGACATCCCTTGCATGTGGAATCTAAAAAGAAATGATACAAATGAACTTATTTATGAAACTGAAATAGACTCACAGACTTAGAGAATGAACTTATGGTTGCTGGGGGAAAGAGACAGTTTGGGAGTTTGGGATGGACATGTACACACTGCTATACTTAAAATGGATAAACAAAAAGGATGGCATATGGAACTCTGCTCAATGTAATGTGGCAACCAGGATGGGAGGGCAGTTTGGGAGAGAATGGATATTGTTTATGTATGGCTGAGTCCCTTTGCTGTTCACCTAAAACTATCATAATAGTGTTAATTAGCTATACTCCAATACAAAATAAAAAGGTTTTTTAAAAAATTAGTGAGTGAATACCATCAATGACCTGATCATTGATCAAAATGAGCAAAGAACTACCAAAAAAAAAAAAAAAAAAAGGCCACACTGGACTAAAATGCTCAAATCTACTAAAACATAAAACTTTCATCTTTTGGTAATAGTCTCTTACTAGAATACTACTATGTTTATGGGAAATTAAATACCTGTAAAACATCACTATGCCTGGATCCAGCTCTTTTTTCCCTATGGCTGATACCTCTTTTCCTCCTTAGATCTCCAGGGTTATGGAAGAACAGAGCACTTCTAAATGTGTTATATTTGTGACTAGGGCTGGCACAATAATACAGCTCCACATTGATTTTACTGGTGATTTCCTTTCTATTGTATTATAAAGAAAACTAAAATTAGGAGCACATGACTATTGGTTATTTTAAATGATCCCCAAATTTTTTGCCACTTTAATAAGCAAAACTTAGTGAACAAATCTAGCCAACCAAGACTAGTTAAATGAGCCAAGTGTTTATAACATGGTTTAATGACTAATTGTGCATAACTTTATTTTAATGATTTTGTTTTTCCACTGAGTACAGTGAGAAAAAGCCATGCCAGAAGGGCACACTGACCCCTTCTAATCTCTAACAGATCTGTTATTAGCCTAATAAGGACCTGGTGCTGGCCACTTGATGATGTGTGGTATAATTTTAGGACTGACCATTTGAATGTTCATAGCGAAGAGGTTGGAGAGAATGGGCAATTACAATTTAATAATACGAAAAAATCAAAGGTGGGAAAAATGTCTACATAGTCAAAAGCCCACCAACTTCACATTTAGTTTTATGCTGAAGTCTTTGCATCATTGACTCTTAAGCAAAGATGCATAAGTCTATACTAAGAACTCCTCTCTATGAAAGGAAAATGTAATAAAATATACAGAAAATTGAAAGAAAACTCAACTCACATTTAATTTTTCTTCATAATCTACCCAACATAGCACCAACATTTATTAACAAAACTGTTGTATTTTCCTTGTTAATAAAATAGAGAAAAATCTGTAGGAACAGAGGCTATGACATTGGCATATGACAATAGGTCATCACGGATAAAGGATATTAATTATACAAGTATTTGTTCAATGTCTACCAGTCTCACTTTATATCACATTGTTTTTGTCATGTATTTTCCTAGATAATTAAGAATTCCAGAATCCTTCTTGCTTGACCATAGATTGTCACAAAGAAGGCACCACAATTGAATCTACAAGGACAAACATATCACAGACTAGTAGGGAACATATACAAGTAAGAGATTACAGTTCAGATGCTAAAATGGAATGAGATTATCAGCAGGGACACTGGTCCATTGAAGGTGAAGACAGGAAGATAGCAAAAGGAAGATCTGGGAAGTCCTGACAGAGAAATAACCCTGAGACTAGGTCTAAAGGATGAATAAGAACTATGTGAAAGGCTCTTTCAAGTATTCTCTTCATTTTCAAATATCTATTATAAGTCTTAGGGCTTCCCAGGTGGCACTCGTGGTAAAAACAAACAAACAAGCCAAAACAAACCGCCTGGCAATGGTGGAGACATAAGAAACAAGGGCTTGATGCTTGACTTGGGAAGATCCCCTGGGGGAGGAAATGGCAACCCACTCCAGTATTCTTGCCTGGAAAATCCCATGGACAGAGGAGCCTGACAGGCTACAGTTCACGGGGTCGCAAGAGTGGGACACAGCTGAGCACTCAGGCATGCACCAATTCCATGCATAAATTTTTCAAAGCTGAATTATCATAGCGAGTTCATTCTTTAGTCTAGATTGCGCTGTAATGTAAACAAATGCAGTACCTACAGTTGAGAGGCCTCCACATCAGCTAGGATAGCCTTTGGGCTCCTCAGTTCAGTTCAGTCGCACAGTCGTGTCTCACTTTTTGCGACTCCATGGACTGCAGCACACCAGGCTTCCCTGTCCATCAGCAACTCTTGGATCTTAGTCAAACTCATGCCCATCGAGTAGGTGATGCCATCCAACCATCTCATCCCCCGTCGTCCCTTTCTCCCGCCACCTTCAATCTTTCCCAGCATCAGGGTCTTTTCCAATAAGTCAGCTCTTCGCATCAGGTGGCCAAAGTATTAGAGCTTCAGCTTCAGCATCAGTCCTCCCAACGAATATTCAGGACTGATTTCCTTTAGGATTGACTGGTTGGATCTCCTTGCAGTCCAAGGAACTCTCAAGAGTCTTCTCCAACACCACGGTTCAAAAGCATCAACTCTTTGGTGCTCAGCATTCTTTATAGGCCAACTCTCACATCCATATATGACTACTGGAAAAACCATAGCTTTGACAAGACAGAACTTTGTTGGCAAAGAAATGTCTCTGCTTTTTAGTATGCTTTCTAGGTTGGTGATAGTTTTTCTTCCAAAGAGCAAGTATCTTTTAATTTCATGACTGCAGTTACCATCTGCAGTGATTTTGGAGTACCAAAAATAAAATTTGTCACTCTTTCCATTGTTTCCTCATCTATTTGCCATGAAGTGATGGGACTGGATGCGATGACCTTGGTTTTCTGAATGTTGAGTTTTAAGCCAACCTTTTCACTCTCTTCTTTCACTTTCAAGAGGTCTTTAGTTCCTCTTCATTTTCTGCCATAAGGTTGGTGTCATCTGCATATCTAAGGTTATTGATATTTCTCCCGGCAATCTTGATTCCAGCTTGTACTTCATTCAGCCCGACATTTCGCATGATGTACTCTGCATAGAAGTTAAATAAGCAGGGTGACAATATACAGCCTTGACACACTCCTTTCCCTATTTGGAACCAGTCTGTTGTTCCATGTCCAGTTCTAACTGTTGCTTCTTGACCTGCATACAGACTTCTCAGGAGGCAGGTCAGGTGGCCAGATAATTCCATCTCTGTAAGAATTTTCCACAGTTTGTTGCGATCCACACAGTCAAAGGCTTTGGCATAGTCAATAAACCAGAAATAGATGTCTTTGTGGTACTCTCTTGCTTTTTCTATGATCAAACGGATGTTGGCAATTTGATCTCTGTTTCCTCTGCCTTTTATAAATCCAGCTTGAATATCTGGAAGTTCATGGTTCATGTACTATTGAAGCCTGATTTGGAAAATTTTGTGCATAACTTTGCTAGCATGTGAGATGAGTGCAATTGTGCATAGTTTGAACATTCTTAGGCACTGCCTTTCTTTGGGATTGAACTGAAAACTGGTCTTTTCCAGTCCTGTGGCCGCTGCTGAGTTTTCCAAATTTGCAGGCATATTGAGTGCAGCACTTTCACAGCATCATCTTTTAGGATTTGAAATAGCTCAACTGGAATTCCATCACTTCCACTAGCTTTGGGCTCCTAAGCTACTTTTGAAGGGAGCTGTATGTGTCTTCAGTACAGTTGGTTGATGCTGCACCCTCAAGTGGAGATCGTTAACAATCAGAGGCCAGAGATGTGTCAGTCAAGTACTTCATTCTGAGGACAGCCCAGAAACGCCCTTGTGTGTCCAGGAGACCCAACATCGGTAACAGTCCTTGTTAGGTGCACACCACTGAGCCCACCTCCAAGAGTGGCGGCTGCAGGATACACTTTTGCTTTAAAGACTTTATAACACTTTCTCAGCCTCAGTCATTAAAGCAATCTGAAATCACACTAGTGGTGTGGTTCAAATTTTATTTTCCATTTGAGAAATAATTTCTGAGATATCAAAGTGACCTGGCAATGTAATTTCTAAAAATAGATTAAGTGTTAAAACCAATTTATAATCTTGTAAATACATTTTGCTTGTTGCTTATTATTAGTTAAAACTAACAATAGGGGTTTCCCTGGTGGCTCAGATGGTAAAGAATCTGCCTACAGTGCAGGAGACCTGGGTTCGATGCTTGGGTGGGGAAGATCCCCTGGAGAAGAGGATGACTACCCACTCCAGTATTCTTGACTGGAAAATTCCATAGATGGAGGAGCCTGGCGAGCTACAGTCCACGGGGTCTCGAAGAGTGGGACATGACTGAGCGACTAACACTTTCACTTTCACTTCACTAACTAACAATAACACTTTCATCAGCTGACTCTCACCAAATTGATGGAAATAGTGAGGCAGTAAATACAGAAAAAGCAAAACCTGCCTCCACTGTATTTAAGTCCTCATTCAGAGGCCTTAATGTGAAGTTTAGGGCTTTGCTTTTTCCTACAACTTTTGGGTGAGTTACTCCTTTTTCAATTTCATTGGAAATTTTGTAATGGAAGGTGTATATGCTTCTCCCCAGTATATAGAAAACAGTATATAGAAAACCCCAGTATATAGAAAACCCCTTATATAGAAAACAAAATGTAAAAATCAAATCTCCATAGTCCAAATGAAACGAAATACGATGGCAATTATCTGGGTCATTCAAGGGAAACCAGGATGTTAGCGGTATTTTGGGGAAAGTTTTTTACTTGAATTACAATTAAAATTGAGTTGCCTCAATTACTTAACCACTTTATTTTTTCTAAGTAACTGTACAGTTATTCTAAGACCAGAAATATCCTGTTTTAAGAGCATACTTGATGTCCTTTCATATATAAGCCATTGATAAACCTGAAGAATAATCTGAGCCAGTCAAATACTTTAAACCAAGACGTATACACAGATAAACATTTTTATCATAGAAGTTTGGGCTTTTCTATATAGACCATCACCCTCATCACTACCCACAATGAATTTCACAGGATTTTTCACATGACTTCCTCAGATAGCTGTGCTCTCCTAGTCTCCCAGCCGCTCAGTCGTGGCCGACTCTTTGCCACCCCGTGAACTGTAGCCCACCAGACTTTTCCGTCCATGGGGTTTCTCCAGGCAAGAATACTAGAATGGGTTGCCATGCCCTCCTCCAGGGGATCTTCCCAACCCAGGTTTCAAGCCCACGTCTTCCACATTGCAGGTGGATTCTTTACCCTCTGAGGCACCAGGGAAGCCCAACAATACTGGAGTGGGTAGTCTATCCCTTCTCCAGGGGATCTTCCTGACTCAGGAATTGAACCGGGATCTCCTGCATTGCAGGAGATTCTTTACCAGTTGGGCTACCAGGGAAGCCCCCTCAAATAGTTGTTATTCATTAATTCAAGAAAAGGACTTTATTGCATCAAAATTCCTATGTAGGAATTGGGGTTCTTTGGAAATGGCAACCCACTTCAGTATTCTTGCCTGGAAAATCCCATAGACAGAGTTTGGCGGACTATAGGTCATGGGAGCACAAAGAGGTGGAGAGGACTAAGCAACTGAGTATACACACCACACACCTACACACCGCCCCCCCCCCACACACACACACATACGCACATACTACCACAACAATTTTCAGATTAAACTTGAGTTTGCAGAACTGAACTTTCTGGCCTAAGAAATCCTCTGGCATTATAATGTGCTGTCTCATTAGAACCTATATATGAAAAAGAAAATAATCAACTCAAGGTAATTATTCAGTCCCTTGTTGTTTAGCATTTATACAATGGCAAGAATCCAGAATCTCCTAGTTCAGCTATGCTACCTGAACTTATTTCCATTTTTCATTTTCCTCTTATGGTCTAAGGTATGACTATGATGTGATGCAGTAATGATAGATTGCTATCATCAAGTAGCAGGCACGGTCAATGTCATGACATCCATCTGGAAGAATAAACAAGGAGACCAAGTAAATGACTCACAAAAGGCTCTCACTTACAAAAGTTATCTGGCTTAAATTACAAATGCTCAATAATAGTAACCTGGAGAACAAATTTTATAGTAATATGCTACTTAAATGAAATCAAAAGCGTCTGAGCATCTCTTCATCCTAAATACACATCAATTTAAAAGATCTAAATATGAGTAGAGTAATGTATGAATATTGTAGAAGTTTCATAAAATTTCTCCAAAAATTGTTTGGAGAATTTAAAAATCAGCTCTATTTCACCACTCAGAGAAAATCACTATAAAGATCTTGATATAAGTTTTTTCAATTTTGTAATATGCTTATGTATGTATATGCATGTGTATATGCATATACTTAATATCATAAAGTGTGAAGTATTCTATAAGCTGCTATTTTCTCATAGTAGATGGTGAACATTTATCCATGTTATGAAATAGTCTTCCAAAACATGTAGAAAAATCACATCATATGAATATACTATCATTTATTTAACCAATACTCTACCCCTGTAATCCTAGGTTATTTCTAATTTTTCATCTTTACAAATCTTGCTTCAACAAATACTTTTAGCATCTAAAAATAGAAATTCAGATTATTTTTTTAACATAAATTCCTGGAAGCAGAATTACTCTCAAAAAGAACATGAATATTTTAAGATTTTTAATAGACTACCAAATTTCAATCTCAAAAAGTTGTTCTCATTTATATTCCCACCATTATGTATGTGAGTACACATATATTCACCTTTTAAATTATTGTCACCACAAAATATTAAAATTGGTCTCTCATTTTAATCATTCTTTACTTTACTCCTGAAGTTTAACACATATTCCTAATGTTTTCACTTGTGATTGGCCTGGATATAGTCTTTGCTACATTTCCACTAAGGTAAAGAATATTTTTTAAGCAAATTGTTTAAATTTTTTAGTGGGTTTTTTTTTGTGGACCATTTTTAAAAATCTTTATTGAAGTTGTTACATTACTTCTATTTTATGTGTGTTTTGCCTTTTTTTTTTTTTTGACCAAGAACATGTGGGATCTTGGCTCCCCGATCACAGATCAAACACCCTCTACATTAGAAGATGAAGTCTTAACCACTGGGCCACCAGAGAAGTCCCTAAAATTACTTTTTAATGTCTTCCATAGTATGGGAATAAAACACAATTCAAGAGATCTTAACTCACCTGGCTAAGGGGGGGAAATTGTGGATCCCAACTTTATTACTTGCACTTATATTAAATATATTAATCTTTCAATATTTGCATAGAGTATTTTTAATGTCATCTTGACATCATCTTGCATTTATGGAGACTAATGCTAAATCCTTTCTAATGCTAAGTAGTTCTATGTCATACCATGCTGGGTCAGGGGACCATTTATGATTTGTTTTTAATGAGATTATCATTTGTTTGCTATATTTGAAATGGAATCTCTGCAAAGGGTTTCTGAGATTTTGGATTCACTACAGTTAATATAATCCTCACAGTTAAAATCCCAGCTACTTTATCTAGATTATACAGATCTCCTACCTGCAAATGGGCTTCTCTGGTGGCCCTAGTGGTAAGGAACACGTCTGCCCATGAAGGACTCTTAAGAGATATGGGTTTGATCCCTGAGTTGGGAAGATCCCCTAGAGGAGGGCCTGGCAACCCACTCCAGTATTCTTGCCTGGAGAATCCCATGGACAGAGAAGCCTGGTAGGCTATAGTCTATGGGGTCGCAAAGAGTCGGACGCAACTCAAGTGACTTAGCATGCATGCATGCACCTGTAAGCAGGCCATTCACCTGGGTCTTCTCTGCACATATTCATCTCTCTGTCTCAGATGTGAGTGCTTTCCAGGGCCCATTCATGGACTCGCCCCTGTTTTCTCTCTGCCCCCACTCCCAACCAATCATCCGATCCTGCAGCTTGAAGTATGCCTTCTATACTAATGATGCTTTAATTTTTATCTCCTTTCCCCAAAATGTCTAACCCAGATTTCCAGCTGCCTATTCAACACCTTCACCTGGATGCCTAAGGTGAAGGCATCCTTCAAATATAAAATGTTGACAACAGAGCTCCTGATTGCTCTATCCTGCCCTGAACTGGTCCTATTCCAGCCTCTCCCAGATAAGTAAAAGATTCTGTGCCCACCCCCAGCCCAACAGGGTATCTCAAGGGTTTTCTACAACTCCATTCTCCAGCCTGGAACATCCTCCTAGAAATTGGCAGTCTCTTCCTCCCGTTCATCTAAGTGTCTGTTCTAATGTCACCTCCTTAGAGAGAAACATCACCACCACTGCCCCTACCTCAGTTTGACCTGAGGCCAAGCTACAGGGAGGAAACACAGCCTCACCCATCAATGGAAAATTGGGTTAAAGATTTTCTGAGCATGTCTGTGCCCATCAGAGTAAGACCCAGATTCCCCCACAGCCAGTCCCTCCATTCAGGAAGCTTCCACAGGCCTCTTATCCTTATCCATCAGTCAGTTCAGTGCAGTTCCTCAGTCCTGTCTAACTCTGCAACCCCATGGACTGCAGCACACTGGGCTTCCGTGTCCATCACCAACTCCTGGAGCTTACTCAAACTCATGTCCATTGAGTCCATGATGCCATCCAACCATCTCATCCTCTGTCGACCCCTTCTCCTCCTGCCTTAAATCATGTCAGCATTAACATCTCTTCTAATGTGTTAATTCTGTACATTAGGCCAAAGTATTGGAGCTTCAGCTTCAGCATCAATCCTTCCAATGTCAAAACTGATTTCCTTTAGGATTGACTGGTTTGACCTCCTTGCTGTTCAAGGAACTCTCAGAGTCTTCTCCAACACGACAGTTCAAAAGCATCAATTCTTCAGTGCTCAGCTTTCTTTATGGTCTCACATCTCACGTCCATACATGACTACTGGAAAAACCATAGCTTTGACTACACAGACATTTGTTGGTAAAGTAATGTCTCTGCTTTCCAATATGCTGTCTAGGTTTGTGATAGCTTTTCTTCCAAGGAGTAAGCGTCTTTTAAATTCATGGCCACAGGCACCATCTACAGTTGATTTTGGAGCCAAAAAAATAAAGTCTGTCACTCTGTTTCCATAGTTTCCCCCACCTATTGTCATGAAATGACGGTACAGGATGCCAGGATTTTGGTTTTTGAATGTTGAGCTTTAAGCCAGCTTTTTCACTCTCTTCTTTCACCTTCATCAAGAGGCTCTTTAGTTCCCCTTTGCTTTCTACCATAAAGGTGTTGTCATCTGTGTATCTGAGGTTATTGATATTTCTCCCTGCAATCTTGATTCCAGTTTGTGCCTCATCCAGCCTGGCATTTCACATGATGAACTCTGCATAGAAGTTAAATAAGTGAGGTGAAAATATACAGCTTTGATGTAGTTCTTTCCCAATTTGCAACCAATCTGTTGTTCCATTCTAACTGTTCTAACTGTTGCTTCTTGACCTGCATACAGATTTCTCACCAAGCAGGTAAGGTGATCTGGTATTCCCACCTCTAAGAATTTTCCAGTTTGTTGTGATACACACAGTCAAAGGCTTAAGTGTAGTCAATGATGCAGAAGTAGATGTTTTTCTGGAACTATCCATCAGAGGGCAGACGGAATGAAAACCACAATCACAGAAAACTCATCAAACTGATCACATGGATCACAGCCTTCTCTAACTCAATGAAACTATGAGCCACACCGCGTAGGGGCCACCCAAGACGGATGGGTCATGGTGGAGAGCTCTGACCAAACATAGTCCACTGGAGAAGGGAATGGCA
This sequence comes from Muntiacus reevesi, assembly GCF_963930625.1. Classification (NCBI taxonomy): domain Eukaryota; kingdom Metazoa; phylum Chordata; class Mammalia; order Artiodactyla; family Cervidae; genus Muntiacus; species Muntiacus reevesi. The sequence goes on along the minus strand of NC_089265.1, from coordinate 5,671,491 downwards.
AACCACTTCAGTGTTCTTGCCTTGAGAACCCCATGAACAGTATGAAAAGGTGAAAAAATGTGACACTGAAAGATGAACTCCCCAGGTGGAGAAGAGCAGAGAAATGCCTCCAGAAAGAATGAAGATACTGAGCCAAAACAAAAACAACGCCCAGTTGTGGATGTGACTGGTAATGGAAGTAAAGTCCAATGCTGTAAAGAACAATATTGCATACGAACCTGGAATGTTAGGTCCATGAATCAAGGTAAACTGAAAGTGGTCAAACAGGAGATAGCAAGAGTGAACATCGACATTTTAGGAATCAGTGAACTAAAATGGACCAGAATGGGTGAATTTAATTCAGATGATCATTAATTATATTTACTACTGGGGGTGAGAATCCTTTAGAAGAAATGGAGTATCCCTCACAGTCAACAAAAGAGTCCAAATTTCAGTACTTCAGTGCAATCTCAAAAACAGCAGAATGAACTCTGTTCATTTCCAAGGCAAAGGAAGGTGAAAGAAGGTGAAGTTTTATAAAGACCTACAAGACCTTCTAGAACTAACACCTAAAACATATGTCCTTTTCATTTTAGGGGACTGGAATGTAAAAGTAGGAAGTCAAGAGATACCTGGAGTGACAGGCAAATTTGGCCTTGGAGTACAAAATAAAGAAGGACAAAGGCTGACAGAGTTTTGCTAAGAGAATGCACTGGTCACAGCAAACACCCTCTTCCAACAACACAAGAGATGACTCTACAGATGGACGTCACCAGATGGTCAATACAGAAATCAGACTGATTATATTCTTTGCAACCAAAGATGGAGAAGGTCTATACAGTCAGCAAAAACAAGACAGGGAGCTGACTGTGGCTCAGATCATGAACTCCTCATTGCAAAATTCAGACTTAAATTGAAGAAAGTAGGGGAAACAACTAAACCATTCAAGTATGACCTAAATCAAATCCCTTACAATTATACAGTGGAAGTGACAAATAGATTCAAGGGATTAGATCTGATAGACAGAGTATCCGAAGTACTATAGACAGAGGTTCATGGTATTGTACCAGAGACAGTGATCAAGACCATCCCTAAGAAAAAGAAATGCAAAAAGGCAAAAGAGTTGTCTGAGAAGGACTTAGAAATAACTGAAATAAGAAGAGAAGTGAAAGGCAAAGGAGAAAAGGAAAAATATATCCATCTGAATGCAAAGTTCCAAAGAATAGCAAGTAGAGATAAGAAAGCCTTTCTAAGTAATTAAAACAAAGAAATAGAGGAAAATGACATAACGGGAAAGAATTAGAGATCTCTTCAAGAAAATTAGAAATATGAAGGGAACATTTCATGCAAAGATGGGCATAATAAAGGACCAGAAGCAGTATGGACCTAACAGAAGTAAAAGATATTAAAAGAGGTGGCAAGAATACACAGAAGAACTATACAAAGAAAGATTTTCATGACCCAGATAACCACAATGGTGTGATTACTCACCTAGAGCCAAACATCCTAGAGCGTAAAGTCAAGTGGGCCTTAGGAAACATCACTACAAACAAAGATAATGAAGGTGATGCAATTCCAGTTGAGCTATTTCAAATCCTGAAAGATGATGCTGCAAAAGTGCTGCACTCAATACGCTAGCAAATTTGGAAAATTCAACAGTGGTCACAGGACTGGAACAGGTCAGTTTTCAGTCCAACCACAAAGAAAGGCAATGCCAAAGAATGTTCAAACTACTGCACAATTCCACTCATCTCACACACTAGCAAAGTAACACTCAAAATTCTCCAACTTGGCTTCAACAGAATGTGAACTGAGAAATTCCAGATGTTCAAGCTGGATTTAGAGGCAGAGGAAACAAATCAAATTACCAACATCCACTGGATCGTAGAAAAACCAAGGGAATTCCAGAAAAACATCTACTTCTTCTTCATTGACTACACTAAAGCCTTTGACTATGTAGATCACAGCAAACAGTGGAAAATTCTTAAAGAGATGGGAATATCAGACCACCTTGCTTGCCTCCTAAGAAATCTGTATGCAGGTCAAGAAGCAACAATTAGAATCAAACTTGGAGCAATGGATTGGTTGCAAATTGGGAAAGAAGTATGTCAAGGCTGTATATTGTCACCTCACTTATTTAACTTCTATGGAGAGTACATTATGCAAAATGCCAGGCTGGATGAGGCACAAGCTGGAATCAAGATTGCAGGGAGAAAAATGTCAATAACCTCAGATATGCAGATGACACCCCCCTTATGCAGAAAGTGAAGAGGAGCTAAAGAGCCTCTTCATGAAAGTGAAAGAGGAGAGTGAAAAGCTGGCTTAAAACTGAACGTTCAAAAAACCAAGATCATGGCACCTGGTCCCATCACTTCATGGCAAATAGAAGGGGAAACAATGGAAACAGAGTGACAGACTTTAGTTTTTGGGGCTCCAAAATCACTGCAGATGGTGCCTGCGGCCATGAAATTAAAAGATGCTTGCTCCTTGGAAGAAAAGCTATCAGCAACCTAGAAAGCATATTAAAAAGCAGAGACATTACTTTGCTGACAAAGTAGTAGTCAAAGCTATAGTTACTCCAGGAGTCATGTATGGATGTGAGAAGTGGACCATAAAGAGAGCTGAGCACTGAAGAATTGATGCTTTTGAACTGTGGTGTTGGAGAAGACTCTTGAGAGTCCCCTGGACAGCAAGGAAATCAAACCAGTCATTCCTAAAGGAAATAAGTCCTGAACATTCTTTGGAAGGACTGATGCTTAAGCTGAAGCTCTAATACTCTGGCCACCTGATGCAAAGAGCTGACTTATTAGTAAAGACCCTGGATGCTAGGGAAGATTGAAGGCAGGAGGAGAAGGGGATGACAGAAGACGAGATGGTTATATGGCATCACCGACTCGACGGACGTGAGTTTGAGCAAACTCCTGGAGTTGGTGATGGACAGGGAAACCTGGCATGCTGCAGTCCATGGGGTCACAAAGAGTCAGACACGGCTGAGCATCTGAACTGAAGAGACCCTCCCAACACTGTGTCTGAAATACCACTCCTGTCATCACTCTGTATTTCTTTATTTCCATGCATTTATCTATGGAGCTCTGTGTGTGTGTGTGTGTGTGTGTGTGTGTGTGTGTGTGTGTGTGTGTGTGTGTGTGTGTATCTGATATAGACTCCATAAAGGCGAGGCGTCTTTGTTTTGCTCACTGTCTCCAGACCCTAGAACAACAGAACACACTCAATGAAAATGTATTCTGGTCTTCCCTGGTGGTGCAGTGGTAAGGAATCCACCAGCCAATGCAGGACACGTAGTTTCCATCCATAATCTGGAAAGATCCCACATGCTGCGCAGCAACTAAGCCCATGCACCACAACTCCTAAGCCTGTGCTCTAGAGCCCGAGCCACAATTACTGAAGCTCAGCGCCCTAGCGTCTGGGCTGTCAACAAGAAAAGCCATCACAGTGGGTACCCTACACACCACAACTAGAGAGTAGCCCTCGATCTCTGTAACTAAAGCCTGCGTGCAGCAACAAAGACCCACTGCAGCCATAAATAAATAATCTTTAAAAAGAGCTCACACTCTCAAAATATTAAAAATTTAAAAAATTAAAATGCATTCTCCCCTCCACCTTCCTGCAATCTACATGAGCTTCATACTTAAATGTTAAGAGAAATGTACTGCTTTCTATGACACTCCATGTTTAAGTTTCTTCCCAAAGATTTAATCACAGTGTTTGAAAACATAGATGCTGAACTTTAGTACAAAAAACGGGTCATGGGTACAGTTTGGTCACCTGGCTTCAGTTAGATAATATGTTATTAAATCCCTTTTAGGAAACAATCGCTAGGATCCCCAAAGCTTGTGGCTCATGTTCAATTGGGGTTGAGCTCACAGGTTACAATCATTTCGTGATTAAGAGAAAAGTTGGGAAAACCCTTCTATTGTTGCTTTTAACTAGTGTGTCATATCACACTATCTCATGCAAAACAACTACATCATGATGAGGAAAGATGCAGGCGATCCCCAACTGCTGGGACAAAACACTGATTCACTTTCTCTCTTAGCTATGGTTAATTTGACTGATTGGGAAAGACCCTAATGCTGGGAAAGATTGAAGGCATAAGGAGAAGGAGGAAGCTGAGGATGAGATGGTTAGATAGCATCCCTGACTAGTGGACATGAACTTGAGCAAACTGTGGGAGATAGTGAAGGACAAGGAAGCTTGACACGCTTCAGTCCATGGGCTCACAAAGAATCTGATACAACTTAGCGACTGAAAAACAACACAGACAATGATATGTCTGCTCCTTAGAGCTGTTTTCTTTTACTCCCCTCTTAACCCTTTCTCCAATTTAGGATTATTATCTACCCAGAACTCTTTATGCAGCTCTGAACTCAGAGTTTGAATTTGACACAGTTTTGTTTAGCCAAGATTTGACTGGTAAGGCAGCCCTGTTTTCCACACTCTGCAGAAGCATCTGGCAAAAGCACACTGTTGTTGAGTTAGGTCAGAGATGTAAACATAAGTCCATTGACTGCTGGCCAACAAACAAAAAAAAATCCCTCATCACTAGTATCACTGGAGCTGGTCCTTAACCAAAATATAGCTTAAGAAGCCATAAGGAAAATTGTGTGCTGGCTGTGATGTGAATGTCTGTTTCAACTCAGAGGAAAAAAAATCTTTAGCCTTTTGAAGACTCAACATTTTATTTTGAAATAGAGAGGTTTAGTGCCATATTATCCTTTAAAAAAATTTTTTTTAGTTTTATTTTCATTTTGTTATTGGAGTATAGTTGCTTTACATTACGTTAGCTTCTACTGTAGAGCAACCTGAATCAGCTATGTGTATATACATATCCCCTCACTCTTGAGCCTCCCTCCCACCCCAACCCCCATCCAACCTTTCTAGGTCATCACAGTTACTCTATACTTCGATTCTTTCATATTCTTCTTCTTTAAGAAAATGTGGATGAGAAGGGTTTTGTCCCACCGAGCTGTCAGCAAACCTGGGTCTTCACCCATCACAACTTACCCCATGCTTGACAGGCTCCAGTCCTCCATGCTGGAGGGCTGAGGGGCTTCCACCTTTGCGCTGGAAGGACTTTCCCTGGGAAGGCATTTTTCTCTTCTATCTTAGCATAACAGTCTTATGAAATACACTTGGTCAGTTTTTACAGAAAACCATCTACTTGCTACAGAACAATGACACACTTAAGTAATCACTATTTCTGGGTAGTTCAGAGCCTTCTAAAGGCAATAGGTTTCCACTGTTTTTTTTTTGTTTGTTTGTTTTTTGTTTTTTTTCTGCACCTTGGGAACCAGAGAGTCTCCCCCAGGCTTCCTAATAAGCTGTTTCTCTCTCTCATCCACACATAACTGCTGGCTGGTTTCTATTTATTCCATAAACCCCACTTTCTTTGGTTTACCTCTGCCCACAAGTCTCACAAGCCACAGAACTTCCTCACTGTCTTAGGCAAACTCTCTGGAATGTGGACTCTTTATATTATTTTTAGCAGCAAGTCTGATTACCATTTGCTAGAAAATAACCTGGTTCTAAGAAGGCAGTCAAGCCAGAGTAAGCTCTTAATTATTTTTAAAGTTCACTTATATTTTCCTTCACTGCAATTTTCAAGGCAAGTGATTGTTGATATCTGGGTGTTCTGATATCAGGAATACTTTTAATTTTTTTTCATTGATATTGTCTCATTTCATTTTTATATTAGAAATTCTCTTAAGGCCTTGCTTTTTTATATTACTGCAATAGTAAATAAAGTAAATTTCATTATCATAGAAGACTGGCTGACAGCTTGCAGCAAAGATGTTTCATGGAGAGGAGAGAAAATAAAAGGTTACATAAAAGAGTACCTCTCTTTTATCTTCGGAAGCTAAGGAAAATCCTGGTTTTGATGTCATTCCTAAAATTAGTCTCATGGTTTAGTAATTCTTTTCCTGACGAACGTGGTCTTTCATGTGTTTGGTATCATATTTCACCACTTTCCTCCCAACACTATTGCCACATGTAACCTGGACTGAACTGGGGTTTTCTTGGGATTGCTCCCACATCTCTGTCTGAGACACGCTAGAGCACCAGGGATGAGTCATGCAACATGTAAGCATCTTTCTAGATGCAACTGTTTTACTGGAAGGTTGTAGGCATATTTACTTTTTTATTAAAAGTGTCTTGAAGCAGAGACAAAATGAATGCTTTATGAATATAGAATCCATTTGAATATTTAAGATAAAACCCTGGCCTCTAGAGCTTCCCTTGTGGCTCTACAGTTAAGAACCCACCTGCAGTGCAGGAGACATGGGTTCAGTCCCTGGGTCGGGAAGATCCCCTGAAGAAGGAAATGGCAGTATTCCAGTATTCTTGCCTGGGAAATCCCATGAACTTGGTGGGCTATAGTCTATGGAGTTGCAAGAATTGGACACAATTTAGTGACTAAACCACCACCACCACCACCTGGCCTCTAAGGATGACACAATCCTTATAAACCATTTATCTCAAGACCTGTAGTCCAACTAGAAAACATGATCGAAAACCACGTGGTAGAGAACCTGCAGTCCTGGTAGAAAACTTACGGCTTCCCAGAGCATAGTGGGAAAATCACTGATTTTGCCCATCTATCAGATTCATTTCCTAGGTCCAGAGACGCGAAGTTATTTATCAAGGATGCCACTGGTTCCTCCATGTGCTGGCCCTTGCCTTAGCTCTCACTGGTAGCCAGTGTTTATCCTTGTTGCTTTTCCTAAAAAAAGATTGACATTTTCCCCTCTCAAGGCAAAACGTCAAAAATCTTGGGTGTTTTGGAAAGAGAAAAAACACAAAACCTAGTTAAGCCTCAGCTCCTTCCATGAAAGCAGGACTGGCAGGAAGCTGTACAAATGAAAAATGCCAAAACCCTAACTTCAAATTAAGGCTCCAATTCCAAGAGCCCCTCGACCTGCCTCTTAAAAGAACTGCTAGTAAAACCACATCCTACCATTCCGTCGGCCAGGCTTGCAGTTGGAGGGGGCACGGGCAATAAAATAGTCAAAGGGTAAGCAAAGGAAAGGAGAATTCATATGAATGTCCAACAGCATGGTCCTAGATAATTGGGAGTGGACCATAAACACCTCAACTGTCATACGGTAACTCTGGCCTTTGGATAAAAACATTTTAATGGAAAATTTTTTCACTTTAGGGAAATTATATCTGTTTTCAACAGCTGGGGATTTGTTTCCCAAAATGATTTTCAAGCTAGTAAAAGAATGTGAATAATGATAAGGCACAGCACGGAGAATACCATCTCTGTTTGGCACCAGGCTAGGTACTCGTGGCATGGAATTCAGACTTTCTCAAGTTGGTTTGGGTCTTTCTCTGAGGAGTCTCCCGCCCCAAGAATGAAAGTCCGTAGTACATTTGTTTCCCTTCATTAAAATAAAACTGCTGAAAAGGGCAGGCACGTATGTAAATGAAACTCTTAAAATACTGAACTGTGAGCACTTGACATTCATAAAAGCTAGGTTTCTAAACTCTCTACTATTGCTCAAATAGTGGGGTATTTTTGGATGAGGAAAGTAAATTTAGAATCGGCTTACAAAGGTGTTTCGTTGGGACTTCAGGAGGCTGACATTAAAAGGTAGGGAGAGATTTCACATAAAAAATTGGATTCAAAGCAGCCTCACCTTCCTACCTGGCATCAGTCAGCTCGAGCTCTAGACACCTCTGGCCTTGGATGGACGTAAGTCCATCAAGTCACCATATTCCCCACCTGGCTCTCTCCACTGATGTGCAATTGATTCTCTGGATCCTTCAGGCGTTTTAGTTTGTGATTCCCACATGACAATACATAATTATTTGATCAAAGGGTACCACAGCCTGTGGTAGGGTGGTGCTGGTTTAGTCGCTAAGTCATGTCTGACTCTTGTGACCCCATGGACCCCAGGCTCCTCTGCCCATGGAATTCTCCAGGCAAGAATACCAGAGTTGGTTGCCATTTCCTCCTCCAGAGGATCTTCCCAACCTAAGGATCGAACCCAAGTCTCCTGTGTCTCCTGCATTCGCAGGCAGATTCTTTACCACTGAACCATCAGGGAAGCCCACAACAGCCTGATTAGTACACAAAGATGGTCTGACACTAGCCTCTGAGTACATACTCACTCACCAGCTCCTAACTGTCAGCTAGGCTCTTGAACACGAAAATGAATTTCGTGTTTTGGCAAAATTAAGAATTATTTCATTTGGGCTGCCCTCATATTTTCAAAACTGCACATCTTAAATCTGAGAGTGGCAAGGAACTTTTGGACCCTATTCCTAAAGACAGAGGGATACACATTTTAAAAGGTGGATTCTAGAAATTTATTTAAGGAAAATGGGAATTTTAAAATAAATATATTTATAAATTTAAGTTTTATATAATCAAATCCTGTTAGAAAACTCATGTTCTATAATAATAGTACTCCAAACATGGTTCCCCACCAGCAAGGTCAGCCATCACCTGGGCGTATCTTAGAAAGGCAGGTTCTCAGGAATTTCCTGGAAGTCCAATGGTTAGCACTCTAACTGCCTAGGGCACAGTTTCAGTCCCTGGTCAGGGAACTAAGTTCTTGCAAACCGCATGGCAAAGCCAAAAAAAGAAGAAGAAGAAGAACTATACCCCAAACCTGCTGGATCAGACCCTGGGATAGAGCCCAGAAGCTGTGTTCCAACAGGACTTTCAGGTGACTCTGATGCACACTAAAGACTGAAAAACCCCAGTCCAGAGCTTTTCTGCTAGTATGCCCTGAACGGAAGCACTAATCTCCTCAGCCCTCAAGGGCAGAACCCCCAGGAGTGTGCAAAGCCCCCAAACCACCGTCTCCACATCAAGGGCCTCAGCCAGGATTGGCACCTTACAAGGTCCCACCTCGTCCCCAGAGGCAAACGGAGAATGAGCATCATCCCTGCACTTCTTGTCCTTCCCTATGTGTTCAGCCATCTGCGTGTCCACTTCAGCCAACTGAACAACGGCCACATAGCATGTGTTTAAATAATCAACTGTTCTTGAAATAACCAGTCAACATTCTAAAAAATAAATTATTTAGAATAAAAGAACCCATCCACTAAAGCTCATCTGCATTACTGATCACAATTCTATGAGAAATGTGTCATCAGGCAACTACATATACATTTAAGGACTTGTAATTTTTCACCGACAGCCTCTCAGGGAAATCATTTTCTGTATTTGTCTCCTCTTCTGTTTCCTGCTCTCCTGAACCTTCCCTACTCTAGAAACAATTTCAGGATACCGGTATTTGCCATCCCTTCAGAGGATTTAAGTGTATCTTTCAAAAGGGACCTGAATAATTTAAGAGTGTACAACTCTGCAACCCCATGGACTGTAGCCCCCAAGGCTCCTCTGTCCCTGGGGATTCACCAGGCAAGAATATTGGAGTGGGTTGCCATGCTCTCTTCCAGGGGATCTTCCCAACTCAGGGATTGAACCCAGGCCTCCTGCATTGCAGGTGGATTCTTTACTATCTTAGTCACCAGGGAAGAGCATCCTGTAAAATAGGGCTTCCCTGATAGCTCAGTGGTAAAGAATCCACTGGCAACGCAGGAAACACAGGAAACTCGGGTTTGATACTTGAGTCAGGAAGATTCCCTGGAGAAGGGCATGGCAACCCACTCCAATATTCTTGCCTGAAAAATTTCACAGACAGAGGAGTCTGGCAGGCTACTCAGTTCATGGTGTTGCAAAGAGTCAGCCACAACTGAGCACACACACCTTCTGCCTATACAAAGTTAAAAGTCTTCAACATCCAGAGGAATGAGGATCTAATATTGGGATTTCAGGCACTGTCAGGCAGTGGTAGAAACGTCTGGGAGCAAAAGGACCATCAAATCAGAACTTGCACATGAATCCCATTGGCAAAGCCAACCCTAAATCCAAAACTACCTGAAATGCATTCTGAGATAAAAGGAGAAGCATGGGGTTTTACAAAGGAAGCTCCTTCCCCATTCTTCTTTCTTGAAACAATAAAATTCTTAGCTTTATACTGTAAATGTACGCTCAATGACCAGACATAACAGTCCAATCAAAATGTGATCTTGGGTCATTTTTCTTACCCTCATCCCTTTAGCCAACCATACAAAGGATCCTATTCCCAAAGTGACTTTTTGCTTAAAGACACTGGGTGCTTAGGGGTTCAAATCCCAGCTCTGCAGTCTATTCACTTTGCAACTTTGTTTTATTTTTTTTTTCACTTTGCAACTTTGAATGAGGTACTTACATCTTTCTGCCTTGGTTTCCATTATCTGGGATTTGATGATAATGTTTAGTCACTAAGTCCTGTCCTACTGTTTTACAGTCCCAAGGATTGTAGCACACCAGGCTTCTCTCTCCATGGGATTTCCCAGACAATACTGGAATGGGTTGCCATTTCCTCCTCCAGGGGATCTTCCTGATCCAGGGATCGAATCAGTGTCTCCTACATTGCAATGGAAACAGTGACAGACTATTTTCTTGGGCTCCAAACTCATTGCCGATGGTGACTACAGCCTTGAAATTAAAAGATGCTGATTCCTTGGAAGGAAAGCTATAACAAACCTAGACAACATATTAGAAAGCAGAGACATCACTTTGCTGACAAAGGTCCATGTATTCAAAGCTATGGTTATTCCAGTAGCCATGTATGGACATGAGAGGCAGACTATAAAGAAAACTGAACACCAAAGAATTGATGCTTTTGAACTGTGGTGTTGGAGAAGACTCTTGAGAGTCCCTTGCACTGCAAGGAGATCCAAACAGTCCATCCTAAAGGAGATCAGTCCTGGGTGTTCACTGGAAGGACTGATGCTGAAGCTGAAGTTCCAATACTTTGGCCACCTGATGCGAAGGACTGACTCCTTGGAGAAGATTCTGATGTTGGGAAAGGTTGAGGGCAGAAGGAGAAGGGGACAACATAGGATAAGATGGTTGGATGGCATCACCGACTCAATGGACATGAGTTTGAGCAAACTCCAGGAGCTGGTGATGGAAAGGCAAGCCAGGCATGCTGCAGTCCATGGGGTCGCAAAGAGTTGGACATGACTGAGCGACTGAACTGAACTGAACTGAACATTGCAGGTGGATGGATTCTTTACCACCGAGCCACTTGAGAAACCCTGGGTGATAATAACAGTACTATTATTCCAAGACTTGGTGCAAGGAGTGGGTATTAATGCCTGTTGAAGCATGACTTGAGAAAACCCTCCACAGACATTGTCTGTTTGCTATTGTTATCAGTGCCCTCTTCTGTCCTGCAGCAGAAGCTCCTGGCAAGCTCCCCGAGAGGAAGGCATGGAGGTCACCGTGGCTGAGATCACAGGGCCTGTCCTTGCTGGGCCAGGAGCCGCAGCCACCTCCTGCAACCCTTACCAGCCTTTTCGGTCTCACCATCTCCAATGGCTCTGCCCCAAATGAGTCCCCCACTGTGGACACCATAGCACTGCCATCGAAGCTGCCACCTGTGAGACCAATCTGATCTGTCTTTGTTTATTTATATAAAGTTTTGCTGTGCTACTTTCATGCTTCTATTTTTATGTGTATTGTTCGTGGCTCTTCTCATGCTACGACATCAGATTTGAGTAATTTGCTACAGATACTGTGTGACCACAAAGCCAAGAAGAATTACTATCTGGCCTTTTATTTTTTTTTTTTTTTAATCTGGCCTTTTAAAGATAAAGCGTGCTGACACTTACTTGAGATCACTAAGAATGTGTACAATTTGAATCATGATAAACATATGAAATACAGGGGCTTCCTCGGTGGCTCAGTGGAAGAGAATCCGCTTGCCAATGCAGGAGACAGCAGTTCGATCCCAGGTCCAGGAAGATTTCACATGACTCTGAGCGACTGAGTGTGTGCGCCTCAACGACTGAGCCCACTTGCAATGACTGAAGCCCGCACGACTAGGCCCTGCGCTCCACCTCAAGGGAAGCCACTCAACGAGAAGCACTGCGCACCACAGCTAGGGAGTAGCCCGCACTGCAGCACAGACCAAGCACAGCCAAAAATAAACAAATAAAAATTTAAAGAAAAAGTATATAACACAAAGGTAGATCTTAAAATAGGATAAAAGCCAAAAAGCAATAAGAGAGAGAAATTTTTCCAATTAGTGCTTCAAATTTAAATAACTGGAAGTCAGGAAAGTGAGCAGACTTATGTACAGTATGGCCCACATAAAATCTGCAAGCAGGAAATTCTTGATTTAAATAAGATGTAATGACAATACACAAGGAAATTTTTCTCATCAAATCCACAACTGGAATTGGTCAACTACAATGGCTGCTGTGTCAGATTCTCAACAAACAAAGCTGTAACCACTGATCCAAACAATGAAAATGAAAGAGAAAATTATTCCTATCAAATTCATGATTCAGAAGCACCAACTCTAACTCTGGCATGCTTGTCAGAGATTGAAGAAAACTACATTCATAAAATCTACATATTGGGTAAGAAAAGTCAAAACCTCTGGAACTCAACTCTGTTTATTGGATGATGATTCTGGAAAATGACTGTCATAGCCCGACACAAACGAGAACATTTCTAGCAAAGTACAATCTGATTCAAATCAGTGATTACAGTTTTCCATTGGATAAATGTGGAAGAAAATTTATATTTCATTTTTTATAGGCTTTTTTTTTAAGAGCAGTTCTAGGTTCACAGCAGAATAGAAGTGCAGAGATTTTCCACAGTGAACATACACAGCACCCCCACCATCAATGCCCCCCATCTGAGCGCTACACTTGTTGTAATGGACAACTACACTGACACATCATTATGGCTACAAGTCCAGAGTTGACGTCAGGGTTCATGCTTGGTATTATATGTTCTGTAGGTTTGGACTAATGTATAACAACATGTATCATCATTACTGCATCATACAGAGTAGTTTCACTGCTCCATAAATCCTCTGTGTTCCATATATTTCACTCTGAACCCAAATTCTTTCACACTGGGAAAAAAGCTGCTATATTCTAAATTCAAAGTATCTTGTTACTACTGTCCTGTGTTTCTTAACCAACATTCATATTTGGCCAATGAAGATACTCGTGACTGGACACACATTCTTGATTAAAAGAACATGAATGTCAGGACTTCCCTGGGGGTCCAGTGGTAAAGAATCCACCTGTCAAGCAGAAGACACAGGTTCGATCCCTGGTCCAGGAAGATCCCACATGCCATGGACCAGCGAAGCCTGTGAACCTCAATCAACTGTTGAGCCTGTGCACCAGAGCCCAGGAGCCACAAGTACTGAAGCCTGCGTAGGGCCTGTGCTCCATGAGAGAAGCGACTGCAGTGAGAAGACTGCACAGCACCACTGGAGAGCGGCCCCACTCTAGAGAAAAGACTGTGCAACAATGAAGACCTAGTGCAGTCAAAAATATGTAAATAAGATTATTTTCTTTCATTTATATGAAAAATAAATAAATAAATAAATAAAATAAAACTGAGAAACAACAAGGTCCTACTGTATAGCACAAAGAACTATATTCAATATCCTGTAATAAACCATAATGGAAAAGAAAAAAAAGTTATTTTCAAAAAGAACACGAAATGTTATATGCATATAAACTTAGCAAATACTAAACTGAAAAAAAAGTCAGAATAAATGACAAACAGCTGATATTTTTCAACAAATAAGCAAATACAGAATGGAATATACAGCATTGTTATAATATTCTTAAAAGAATATTAAAAGATGCTATCATGGGTCTAATATAAGCACAATGATGCTTACTGCAACTCTTCTTTCAGCTTTATGGAGGTGTAGTTAACAAATAAAATTGTGAGATATTTAAAGTCTACTTCATGATAATTTGGTATATGTATATATTGTGAAGGAATTTCTCCCATCTAGTAAATTAGCACAGCCATCAACTCACATATTTACACATACACATATTTTAAAACATCTAAATTCTCCTCTGTTAACAAATTTCAGCTATGCAATATAGTTTTATCAACTATAGTCCCATGCTATAATTTGGATCCTCAGACTTTATTCATTTTATAGCTGAAAGTTTGCACCCTTTGTATCAACTGCTCCCTAACATTTCTACAAACCATGAAAACATGGAAAATTTTTGAATTTAGCAGAAATGATTTCCAAATTTGTTAACAGAATGGCTAAGCCTGTCATATGAATAAAAAATGAAAAATATGATTTCTCTTTTGGATGGAGGATTCAAATTAGATCATTGCACAAGAAAGTCAGAGAAAAATACCCATAAAAGAGCAAACGTTACTCAGTTTAACTGGATTTCAAAAAATTATGTTGAAAAGCTCCTCAAATAAAACTCAAATTGGGACTTTCAGTGGAAAATTTATTATGAATTTTATTTTGGGTGTTAATAATGTTAGCAAAATATAATGACCAGCAATGCAAATAAGATGTTTGCCTACATCATTTTAAAAAGAACTTTAAAACTTTTTTAAAAATTGGAGAAAATGATTTTTCCAAATTGTAAGCAACTGACGTTAAATATGCAACAAATGCAACATTTCATTAAAATAGAAGGAAATTCCAACAAGAAATTAAAATATTTCCTGACTATGAAGGAAAAGATGCATACCCAAATGTTTCCAAAACTACTTTTTATAAAAATTATTTTCTGGCCACTAGAAAGCAATTTATGATCTCAGTTGAACAGGGACTGGAACGAATGGAGTCACATGCTGCCATTTTCACTTTTTTGGATAATATCCCAGCATTGAAGATTCTAAAGAGAACAGTCTAAGAGATACCCTATGACTCTTGATATTGCTTTAGGATACTTTGAAAATCCTATAGGAGGGATGGACATTTATATCTTATAACCACTACTTTGCCATGCTTTTGTGATAATTATTGTCAGTATCCTTATTATAATGTTTGAACATGATTTATTAATTTTCATATTCACCTCTGAATCAAAGTATTGCATTACATTTTGATGAAAAATTCTAGTTGTTACTGTCGCAGAGTAAATATTAATGAATTAAAAACTATCTAAGAACCACAAGGACTCAAGAAAGATCAGCTGATTGGCTGCCAACATATGCCATCCACATGGAAACAATGACCATAACAATATAACAAGTGAATTTGCAGAAATTTTATGACATAAATGTGTAATTTAAAAAATAAATGATGATATATTTGTGTTTTATTACTCACCTAAAAAGTGCTGGCTCACCAACCAAACACCCAGATCTGGACAGTAAAAGTTAAATTCAGTTTTCTTTGACATTTTACCCACTTTCAGTCTTATTACAAATCACGGTTTCACATGTATTTTTCATTTTTATTGTTAAGAAGATATATTGGTTTTCTAGATCTGTGACTCTATTTCTGTGTTGTAAATATATTCATTTGTGCCATGTTTTTAGATTTCACATATACTGTACACTTGAAATTAACACAACATTGTAAATCAACTATATGTCAACTACAAATTGGCACTTGCCATGGGTACTTGTCATCTACCTCTGCAAGGATTACATCATGTGCTGCTACAACTGCTGAACTTCAACACCCCCTGAAAGGAGTTCAGGGTGGAGAGCAGAAATGAAGTAACTTGTGCTCAGGGGAAAATTGGCAGAACAGGTATTCAGATAGTTAGATATTTTCAGAAGCCAATTTTATGAGCCCAGTTCTTGTAACTCCCCATATCGAGAAAAGCACTAAAATCCTTTATGGTGATGACTATTCTTTGTGATTAGCAAAAGCTTCATGAAACTAGTAGAAACCTTCTAGAAAATATGTGCTTGAATGCATGTATTCCCCCTTCACCAAAATCATATATATACTGACCTCTCCCCTACCTCTTTGGAACAATTTCTCAGAGCTATCTGAGGTGCTGTCTACTAAGCTGAAGTCCTCATTGGCCCCAAATAAAACTTAACTCAAAATTCCCATATTGTGTGTTTTGTAAGTCAATATATAATCCATTAATTTTTTTTAAAAAAGATACTTATTAAAGTAGGAGAATAGAACAGATTACATATTTTATGTAACAACTTGTTTGCTTGTTCTCAAACTTAAATATCTAGATATGTGGTGTGTTGGCCTCCAACAGTCCCCTCAGTTCTCAGGCTTGGGGTGGCCCCACTGACCTCATCTTCATGCTTATTATAAGAAACTTGGACGAGATGCAACGCAGAAGTGTGTTGATGACAGAGGAAGTGACGTGTCTTCTCCTGCTGTTCCTAGAACATAGAGTGACTTCTCTACCCTCAAAGATCTCACTATTTCCTTTCTACCTTATCACCTTCAGGGCTTTCCCTGATGGCTCAGTGGTGAAGAATCAGTCTGCAATGCAGGAGACACAGATGTGGGTTTGATCTCTGGGTCAGGAAGATCTACTGGATGAGGAAATGGCAACCCACTCCATTATTCTTGCCTGGAAAATCCCACGGACAGAGGAGCCTGGCGGACTATCGTCCATAGGGTCACAAAGAGTGGGACACGACTGATCATGCATGCCTTCTTGTCTTCTTGACTGAGAAAGATGATTTGGTTTTGAAAGAACCCACCACTGTAGAAAATCCAAAGAACTTTCCTTGTAGATTTTTCCTCCATGCTTCCAGGGAGATTAAACGTCTGACCATCTAAGAGAATCAGCCCTCTGTCACCATCCAGACCTATTAAATTTAACGATTTATTGTAACGAAGGCTATGCTGTTATACTTGAGCAGTTATTCCATATCTTATACGCCAAAGTTGTTAAAAATAACAAAGGACTATTATCTTGAATGTGGGAAGCCAAATCTTTTTTTAAAATGTGATTAATTCCATGAGCTTGGACCTTTTAAGTACATGTGGTAAGCGAAATTCCATGGGAACTTTCTCAGCATGTGTCCACCGATGTAAACAAAAAGTTAAAATACAGTTTACACTTTCCCTGGCATTCATTAGCATAGCAAAGGAAGCAGGAACTAACCACATTTTACATAAAAAGACTTCAGCAATCTGTGTCTGCTTGCCTTAGCATTATTCAATCTTTGGGTGCCAACTACAGAAACAATTTATTTATAGGCCTATCACCAAAATGTGTTCTTCATTAATTCATATTTTTCTCAGCCTCACATTACTTCTTGAACTCATCCAGGTGGTTTTTAAATGCTGAGGTAATTTAAAACGGAGCAAAGTCACACACACCCTGTTTTTCAGGGCTTAAGAATAATTGAATGGAAATGTCCTTACCACTCATTTGATACAGTTTTTTGTCAATTTGTTTGCCTTTCATTAACCTGAAGAATACCACAAATGTGAGTTTGGCTGGACCTTGGGAGTTAAAATCCACACTGGGGAGGGAATAAAATTTGAAGGCCTGGCCAGAGATGTTTAGAAATGTATTTCTCACAAGATTAAAGCTGAAAATCCTGAGTAACTAGAGCTTATTCCAACAATACAGTTCAGTGAAACTCTGTTATATTGAACATTTCCTTCTATATGACATTCATTAAAATAGAAAAGGCTTCATCTAAAGCCTCATAAAGTGACGTTTCCTTCGTATAATATTTTCCTGAATGTAATGTTCAAAAGGGGCCATGCCCTGGAAAACATTACAAAGGGCTTTCCTTGTAGAGTCTGTGCTTCTTATTAAATTTATTTTGGGTTGTCCTTTTGGTTAGCATTTCATAGCTCTTCACAGATTCAGTCAATATGTAATAGGGGGGAAATGCCCCAAAGTTTGCCTTTTAATTCTATTAATAGGAAGCAGCAGGAGAAAGTTGATGTTTCAGGACTGAAAGTTCTTGAGCACATTTTTTCATTCTGATAAAGCTTGTCACTTCTTCCATTTTTTTCCAAGGAAATGTGTCACCCATGTTGTTTTCTGAAACTCACAGAATGTTAGTAAATGATCTGAAAGCCAGAAAATCTTATTTGTAAAATTAGAAAAAAACAAATGACCCCCCCTCCCTTCTGGAGAGTAACTGTACCCCTACACTGTATTTCTATATTGCATCATACAGGCAGAACCTCAAATTATAAAATGATAAATTATTTGGATTGCTATAATATGATTTATCAATATCTGTTAATTTCAGTCTAGCAAATGAGTCCATTAGATAATGAAAACATTTTTCTGCATCACCAGAGGCCTTTGAAGTTTCTAGCAACAGACTCCAAATATATGGTATGCGTGCGTAGGACAATGACATTTCTGCAGAGATAATCTATTCTCTATAGATGTATCATCTTATTGTTTAAGCTAATGTTAACCCAAAAGTATTCATTTGAAGACATGGTTTGAACACCTACATGCTGCTATGAGAATGTGAGAGAGTGGGCATCAGGGGAGGGACAGGATGCTGTGGGGACAGACACCAGGGTGATCTAACCTACTTTATGGGGGTGGGTGTGGGAGTGGCCTTGAACCTGACACCTGAAGGATGGTGAGGACAAACTCAGGGAGGAGATGGGTTAATGATTGGGAAGATACTCAGACAGAGGAAACAGCACTTGCAAAGGTTCAGAGGCCAGGGCTTCCCTGGTTGCCCAGAGAGTAAGGAATCGCCTACAATGCAGGAGGAGACCTGGGTTCAATCTTTGGTTGGGAAGATCCCCTGGGGAAGGAAATGGCAACCCACTCCAGTATTCTTGCCTGGGGAATCCCACAGACAGAGTAGCAAGGAGGGCTACAATCCATGGGGTTACAAAGAGTTGGACACAACTGAATGACTAACACTTTCACTTTCTTTCATATGTATCGAATCATAATGTTGTATGCTTTTAAAAAATCACATTGTACAGCTTAAATACGTACAACTTTTATTTGTCAGTCATACCTCAATAAAGCTAGGGGAAAAAGGAAAAAAAAAGTAAGAAAGCATCTATCAGCAGCTGGGAAAATTCCTCTCTAGAAACCAAACCTGCTGGATGTTGACCTGGAAATTGTAGCCTCCAGAACCGTAAGAAGTAGATTTCTATGGTTTAAGACCCCCTCAGACTGTGTTTTGTTATGGCAGGCTGAGCTGGTTAATACGTGCATGTTCTAATTCCTGGATCTGGAGATGGTCATAGATTAGTGAAGTGTGCACAACAATTGTACACACTTGGTGTGTATACTAAGTACACCATGTACCCAGAAGCAACATGGTGTCTGAGTATCATTTTGCAATGTTAATTCATTTCTGCTGCTTAAAAAATATGTACATATATGTGAGTCTAGATGAAACATATGAAGCATGACACTGATTCTTTTTTCCCCTAGTTTTATTGGGGTGTAATAGATAAATAAAATTGTATATGTTAAAGGGTACAATGGGGCAAATTGATATATGTTTACATTGTGAAATGATTACCACAGCCAAGGTAATTAACATAGCCATCACCTCACATAGTCTCCTTATTTATTTACTTATTTGATGAGCATGCTTGACATCTATTCTGTTAGCAATTTTTTGTAAAAAGTGGTATTATTAATTATAATCACCAGGCTGTACATCAGACCCCCAGAACTTACAACTGAAAATGTGTTCCCTTGGACCAGCATCTTGCTGCTTTTTTCACCCTGCCAATCCCCAGCCCCTGGCAACTCAGTCAGTTCTATGCAGTGGCTTGGTCTCTAAGTCATGTCCTACTCTTGCAACCTCATAGATTGTAGCCCACCAGGCTCCTTTGTCCATGGGATTTCCCAGCAAGAATACTAGACTGGGTTGCCATTTCCTTCTCCAGATGATCTTTCTGACAAAGGGATTAAACCCAGGTCTCCTACATTGCAGGTGGATTCTTTACTGACTGAGTCATGAGGGAACCCCATCCGGTTCTATGAGTTTGACATTTTAGACTCCAATATACATGAGGGCTTGTCTTCTTGCCGCAGTCCTCATGTGGTCTTTACTCTGAGCCCATGCAACCGGTGGTTGGGGGACAGCTAGAGAGAGAGAACACTGGGTATCTCTTCTTATAAAGACACTAGCCCTGTCGGACCATGGCTCACCCATATGACCTCATTTAACCTTGGTTTCCTCCTTAAAGGCCCCATCTCCAAATACCATCATGTTGGAGGGTAGGGCTTCAATATGAATCTGGAAGGACACAGTTCAATCCTTAGCAACAAGGGAAGAAATATAGACACTCAGCACTCCTGGGAAACAAATATTTTATGACTCAAGACAATGTTGTATTCATATTATCTGATAGAAAGGATTTGCACATTCATTTCTTTTGCTCCACCTCAGTACTTTTTCCCACACTTCCAAAGCAGTGTCTGTCTCTGACATTGGCAGTGACAAAATCCACAAGCCTTCATGGCATTGGGACACTGGAGGCTTTTGTTTTGTGGATACAGGGCAAGAAAAGTGGGAAAGCATTTCCTTG
Source organism: Muntiacus reevesi (assembly GCF_963930625.1). NCBI lineage: Eukaryota > Metazoa > Chordata > Mammalia > Artiodactyla > Cervidae > Muntiacus > Muntiacus reevesi. The sequence continues at coordinate 5,651,203 of NC_089265.1, read as the reverse complement.
GAACTGAGTGGTGTTTACAATGTACGGGATCCTCTAAAGGGTGAACCCAGGTCAAGGGTTCCTCTGGCCTTGTCTAAGGCAACACTTTCTATAGCATTTCCAAGATATAGGGGGAAAGATCAAGCAGCTTGCCTAACCTTGAAAAATGCCTCAGTCAGGACTAGGGCTTGGTGGCATTTTTAAAACTATATTTACCATTCATGGCAGGAGACTAATTCTTTACATAGATCATTATTAAATACATTTGGGCGAGGATAGAGGTTTGAATCTCACTGAGTGATAGTACCCAGCACAGATTAACGATCAGTGAACATATGTTGAAAAAATGATTGAATGAATGCATATATAACCTTGCAACTTGCAAATATGAAAACACAGCAGAGTGAAAGTCAAATTTTAGTCAAATAAACAAAGAACAGAAAAGCCAATGGAATTGACCCAGTAGGAAATCATAGTTATTGATTCAATATAAATGTCACATAACCCCTGTTTTAATATAGTGGTCCTTGGTTATTTTGTCATAGATATTAAAGTTTCTAAAAAGTATTTATTTATTTGGCTGCTTCAGGTCTCAGTCGTGGCATGTGAGATGTTCGATGAGTTATGTGGGATCATTCACTGTGGCTCATGGGCATAGTTGACCCTCAACATGTGGGATCTTAAATCCCAGACCAGAGATCAAACCCATGTCCCCTACATTGGAAGGTGACCTCTTAACCACTGGGCCACCAGGGAAGTCCTTGTGTCAAAATTAATAACCCAAGAAATATTCTTCTCTTTTACATGAGGGACTGAGAAGCCTCCTGAGAAAGATTTCATCTTGTCGGTTATTTCCTAACAAATTTACTGAAAAACCTGGCTTTCAGAGGAAACGAAGCATTCTGAACAGAGCATGAGAGCTGGAACACAGCAAAGCTTTGGTGATTGAGAGTTCCACATATCCAATACTACCACCATCCTGGGGCTCAACTGTGGCAGCCGTAGGGCCTTTGGGAGGAACAGGTGTGGACAGCAGTGGTGCCAGGGGAGGTACCTTGACCCAGGAATACCAGAAGCAGTTTTTTATGCCATATGTTGAGCCTGTTTTGTCACTTATCTGATTTCCCACCATTAACAAAAAAGTTGTTGATGCACTGGTGATGAAACTGTTCTAAATCCCTGATGAGCTCCTCACTTTTTTTGGAACTAAATGAAATAAAAATTCACTTGCAGATAACTTTTTCTATTCACTTACCAAGACCCCCTATAACTTTCAAAGTAAGGACTCTCAAGTAAGATACAGCTTTAACAAAATTTTCATGGTTATAAAGGGAGGAGTTGCTTTGTGGTCCAAGTGTGGACAGCAATTTTATGGGAAATTATAGCTCTTCAGAGGCTGAGTCATAAAAAACAGCCTTCCAAATCACTAAGCACTAATCATCATCATCATTTGCAAAGGGGAAATAAAAGAGAGAATAAAAGATGTTGGCAATAATGCATTGCTGTGAATTTTGGTTCCTCCATAAGAGCTCAGACTGAGACAGGTAACCACAGCAAATAAAATTAGAAATGGCTGGAACTGTGACTGCAAGAGCTAGGGACTTAATGTTATTTTCTATATAATGGTTTGCTGTTTCAGGTTCCAAAAATTTAGGTCAAACTCAAATGGATCCTCTACATAATATCAGTCTAATTGAATTTGCTTTATAAATTAAGGAACTCATTTCACTAATTGAAAGAGTTTGTTTAGCTACATCTGCATGGCCAGAAAAAACACACATGTACACACTCAGACCAAATAGGAAAACATATGTCTGTTTTACCAATTTGATCTTATTAGACTTTTAAAAGGATATCTAGACAGACTTAACATTTGTGTTAATATTATTTGACTTGTTCTTTCAAAGCATTGGGTTGGTCAAAAATTTCACTTGGGCTTTTCTATAAGATGTTAAGAAAAACCCAAACAAATTTTTTGGCCAACCTAATATTTGAATTTTAAGTGTATAATATATGGCATTTAGGGAACGTTATCCTGCCAAGAAATCTTGAAACAGAGTTTTATCTTCCCAGGTGGCTCAGTGGTAAAGAATCCGACTACAAATGCAGGTGACACAGGAGACGTGAGTTCAATCCCTGGGTTGGGAAGATATCCTGGAGAAGGAAATGGCAACCCACTCCAGTATTCTTGCCTGGGAAACCTCATGGATAGAGGAGCCTGGTGGGCTACAGTCCATGTGGCTCACAGAAGAATCAAACACAACTGAGCAGGCAAGAGCTCTTTAAATTAAAAACCACACAAAATGTTAATTTTAAAAATATTCTCAAATTCACTATTGGAAATGAGTTTTGAAATGAATTTGTTAAAACTTTTCAATTGTAGAACTGAAATGTAATTATTGCTTTTGCTAATCAAACTATGCCCATAAAAACACTCTTAAAGAAGATGATGACTTTTATTTTGAGGTTGCAGTGTAATGTAGGGCAAAAACTCTAGACTGGTATAGAAATACCCAGGTTCTCTCTCTAGGTATATTTTTTACACTTAGCATGTGCCGATTTCCTCCTCTAGAAAATTAGGTAAACTGTCACTGAATTCCTGGGGTGGGGAAGATCTCCTGGAGAAGGAAATGGCAACCCACTCCAGTATTCTTGTCTGAGAAACCCCATGGACAGAGGAGCCTGGCAGAATACAGTCCATGGGGTGATAAAAGTTGGTCATGGCTTAGCAAGTAAACGACCATGAGCAATCAAGCCTAATCTGTGAGACCAAATAGTAGTACAGTATTATTAGCAACATTCAGAAAACTAAGATCATGGGATCTGGTCCCATTACTTCATGGGAAATAGATGGGAAAACAGTGGAAACAGTGTCAGACTTCATTTTGGGGGGATGCAAAATCACTGCAGATGGTGATTGCAGCCATGAAATTAAAAGACGCTTACTCCTTGGAAGGAAAGTTATGACCAACCTGGATAGCATATTTAAAAGCAGAGACATTACTTTGCCAACAAAGGTCCATCTAGTCAAGGCTATGATTTTTCCAGTGGTCATGTATGGATGTGAGAGTTGGACGGTGAAGAAAGCTGAGTGCCATAGAATTGATGCTTTTGAACTGTGGTGTTGGAGAAGACTCTTGAGAGTCCCTTGGACTGCAAGAAGATCCAACCAGTCCATCCTAAAGGAGATTAGTCCTGGGTGTTCACTGGAAGGACTGATGTTGAAGCTGAAACTCCAATACTTTGGCCACCTGATGTGAAGAGCTGACTCATTGAAAAAGACCCTGTTGCTGGGAGGGATTAGGGGCAGGAGGAGAAGGGGATGACAGAGGGTGAGATGGCCAGATGACATCACCAACTCGATGGACATGGGTTTGGGTAGACTCTGGGAGTTGGTGATGGACAGGGAGGCCTGGCATGCTGTGATTTATGGGGTAGCAAAGAGTTAGACAGGACTGAGTGACTGAACTGAACTGAACTGATGATTAGCCCAACTTGACTCTTCTTCCCACCCAAAATCAATCAATAGTCACATTTTTAAATATGGTGGCACCCATAGCAACCACTTTTGGGGGGGGGCAGTTCTTGGAAAAGAGATGCTGTAAAGACAATTACTTGTTATTTTCTCTAGCTGCTAGAGCTTCAATGATTAATCAAAAAAGTGACACATTTCATTCGTAAGTCCAGTCAGATCTACAGACTGCTCTGTGAGTGCTATAAATTCATGTGATCATTCCATATGATAGGAAAGTATATGTCAGGCTGACCTTCTAAACATTAAAACACTTCCAGATAACAGAACACTTTTGAGTAGCTAAAATATCTTACATTAAAGTTGAGAGCTTATAAATAGTAACCTGGGCCCATCACTTCATGGCAAATAGAAGAGAGAAAAGTGGAAATAGTTATAGATTTTATTTTCTTGGGCTCCAAAATCACTGCAGATGGTACCTGTGGCCATGAAATAAAAAGAAGCTTGCTCCTTGGGAAAGCTATGACAAGCCTAGACAGTGTGTTAAAAAGCGGAGATATCACTTTGCCAACAAAGGTCCAGATAGTCAAAGCTATGGTTTTTCCAGTAGTAATATACATATGTGAGAGCTGGGCTGTAAAAAAGGTTGAGGGCTGAAGAATTGATGCTTTCAGACTGTGGTGTTGGAGAAGACCCTTTAGAGTCCATTGGACTGCAAGGAGATCAAACCAGTCAATCCTAAAGGAAATCAACCCTGAATACTCATTGAAAGGACTGATGCTGAAGCTGAAGCTCCAATACTTTGACCACCTGATGTGAAGAGAACAGACATGTTGGAAAAGACCCTGATGCTGGGGAAGATTGAAGGCAAAAGTAGAACAGGGTAGCAGAGAATTAGATGGTTAGATGGCATCACCGACTTCATTAATTTGCACATGAATTTGAGCAAACTCTGGGAGATAGCAGAGGATAGGGGAGCCCAGCAGAGTGCAATCCATGGGATCACAGAGTTAGACATGACTTAGGAACTGAGCAACAACTTGATCTTATAAACAACTGGCTTTGGATTCCACACATCTATCAAACTATTCAGTGTTTTTCTCAAGTATATATTTTCTTTGGCACAATAGATAAGTACCCTTCTAAACACAGCCCTGAAAGTGAATGTAAGGTGGGAGCTGGCAGTACATTTGCAGAAAGAAGAGTTTCCCAGGTTATATCGTGGTCAGCTCTAATACAGCTGCATAGAACTAAAGACTCACAGAGCCAGAAGACTGAAGATGAACACAATGTATTTTTAAAAGCAAGGTACTCAAGAAAGAGGAGTTCTTGCAGCAAGAGTACTGGAGTGGTTTGCCATTCCCTCCTCCAGTGGAAAAGACCCTGATGCTGGGAAAAGTGAAGTTGCTCAATCATGTCCAACTCTTTGAGACCCCATAGACTGTAGCCCACCAGGCTGCTCCATCCATGGGATTCTCCAGGCAAGAGTACTGGAGTGGTTTGCCATTCCCTCCTCCAGGGGAAAAGACCCTGACGCTGGGAAAGATTGAAGGCAAAAGGAGAAGAGGGTGGCAGAGGATGAGGTAGCTGGATAGCATCACTGATTCAATGGGCATGACCTTAGGCAAACTCCAGGAGGTAGTGGGGGACAGGGAGGCCTGGCGTGCTACAGTCCACGGGGTCACAAAGAGTTGGACACTGCTCGGGAACCAAACAACAACAACTACAACAGAAGAAAGCGAGCTCTTTTACCTTGTTCTGTTACTTTCTGCCTGCAGAAGTCTCCCCTGGCCCCCTGGGAATGTATTCTGTATCTCATGGCACCTCAATGCAAGACTTCTTGTATTCACGCTTAGCTCTGTACACCGTTGTTGCCTAAGAATTCTTCTGTTTCCCCCAGAAGAATATACAAGGATTGAGAACACAGGCTGCCTTTTGCTCCATTTTGTCCTCAAGACCAGTAACAGTGCCTAGAACATAGCAGGAACACAATAAATATCAGTGATATTTGCCTTGTTTCATGGTCTTTGGCAAGTGGCCTAAACTCTCCGAGTGTTGGTTTGCTTGTGGGTAAAATGAAGGTAATTATAATCCTTACTTCACTGGCTTGTTATGAGGATTCAAGTCCCATAAATGCTACTGTTGTTGCTGTTGATAACCATAGCCCAGTCGGCAATCATTATTCACTGATTAGAAGCCATCAGACCCAAAGCAAGCTATTTATAGGTGGAGGAATCACAAGAGAATATTTCACAACAGCCCCAAGTCACTGTTCTCAAAATAAGTCACAGAAGAGACCTAACTATTCAGGCAGCCCTCCTCCTCTCCTGGCATCTCTGACCCACTACACCCTGGACATTATTAGAATTTTTTGAATACATGTCAACTTATTTATACATTTGTATTTAGTCCTTACTGTTCATTTTTGTAAAAAGTCATCAGCCAAATTTATTAGGAATCAAATAATGTAGTTTTGGTTTATGCTATGAGTTGCGATACTTTATCACACTTTGTAATATACAATGAAGGTAAAAGACTCTGGTCCCTCTTCTATTTATTTTAATAAACCTCTCTGCTCCAGAGTATCAGCATTGGTCATTTCTCTTTTTAATATGCCAAGTCTGCTCCTTACTAAATCATGTCCTCTATTCTGAGATGTTAGTCAATAAAGTAAGCATATTCTTGGAAGCAATTTATAATGTATATATAGATTAAACTGTATCATTAAAAAGTCATTCTTGTGCTTAGGCTACTTATGGAAATCAAGAATCATAAGACCCTTTCATATTATAATTTTAAAGACATAATATCAAAACACACTCACACACAGATGGGAAAGAGCAAGTATACATGAAATTCCAGTGGGCAAATCAAACCTCTTTTTAACCAGAAAGAAAAAAATAATCTTTGGAAAATACCTCTGAGGTGCCAGAAGGATTCTGAAAGATAATACTCTTTAGATGATAGTAGAGATAAACAGAGAATTAAAACTATAGCTATACATAATACCAAAGCAACCCCTGAAGAAAACAAATACTTTTCTTTTAACTCACACTCTTCAAAGATATATTATTTAATTAGCAAAGGCAATGTTATTCTTCTGATTTGTTTTTGTTTTTGCTTTTGGGTTTTGTTTTGTTTGTTTGTTTCTTTGATGGAGAAAAATGCTCATCAACTAGAATTTTAATGTATTGCATTGAATGAAGGTATTTGACACTTTCCAACTACCAAGTTAATTTGACATAAAAATTGAAGTTATTTGAACCATTGACTGGACTTCCCAGGTGACACAGTGGTAAAGAATATGCCTGCAATACAGGAGACCAGGGTTCAATCCCTGCGTGGGGAAGTTCCCCTGGAGGAGAGTGTGGCAACCCACTCCAGTATTCTTGCCTGGGAAATCTCATGAACAGAGGAGCTTGGTGGGGTCTCAAAGAGTTGTATATGACTGAGCAAACACACACAGAACAATTAACTATGTAAATATATCTTACATTGATTTGAAGCTGCTTTTAGAAACATTAATTTGAGGGCTTTTAAAATTTTTTTTAATTTTTTTTTCATTTATTTTTATTAGTTGGAGGCTAATTACTTTACAATATTGTAGTGGTTTTTGTCATATATTGACATGAATCAGCCATGGATTTACATATATTTCCCGTCCCGATCCCCCCTCCCACTTCCCTCTCTACCGGATCCCTCTGGGTCTTCCCAGTGCACCAGGCCCGAGCACTTGTCTCATGCATCCAACCTGGGCTGGTGATCTGTTTCACCCTAGATAATATACTTGTTTCAATGCTGTTCTCTCAGAACCTCCCACCCTCGCCTTCTCCCACAGAGTCCCAAAGTCTGTTCTGTACATCTGTGTCTCTTTTTCTGTTTTGCATATAGGGTTATCATTACCATCTTTCTAAATTCCATATATATGTGTTAGTATACTGTAATGGTCTTTATCTTTCTGGCTTACTTCACTCTGTATAATGGGCTCCAGTTTCATCCATCTCATTAGAACTGATTCAAATTAATTCTTTTTAACGGCTGAGTAATATTCCATGGTGTATATGTACCACAGCTTCCTTATCCATTCGTCTGCTGATGGGCATCTAGGTTGCTTCCATGTCCTGGCTATTATAAACAGTGCTGTGATAAACATTGGGGTGCACGTGTCTCTTTCAGATCTGATTTCCTCAGTGTGTATGCCCAGAAGTGGGATTGCTGGGTCATATGGTAGTTCTATTTCCAGTTTTTTAAGGAATCTCCACATTGTTCTCCATAGTGGCTGTACTAGTTTGCATTCCCACCAACAGTGTAAGAGGGTTCCCTTTTCTCCACACCCTCTCCAGCATTTATTGCTTGTAGACTTTTGGATAGCAGCCATTCTGACTGGTGTGTAATGATACCTCATTGTGGTTTTGATTTGCATTTCTCTGATAATGAATGATGTTGAGCATCTTTTCATGTGTTTGTTAGCCATCTGTATGTCTTCTTCAGAGAAATGTCTGTTTAGATCTTTGGGCCATTTTTTGATTGGGTCATTTATTTTTCTGGAATTGAGCTTCAGGAGTTCCTTGTATATTTTTGAGATTAATCCTTTGTCTGTTGCTTCATGAGCTATTATTTTCTCCCAATCTGAGGGCTGTCTTTTCACCTTGCTTATAGTTTCCTTTGTTGTGCAAAAGCTTTTAAGTTTCATTAGGTCCCATTTGTTTAGTTTTGCTTTTATTTCCAATATTCTGGGAGGTGGGTCATAGAGGATCCTGCTGTGATTTATGTCGGAGGTGTTTTGCCTATGTTCTCCTCTAGGAGTTTTATAGTTTCTGGTCTTACATTTAGATCTTTAATCCATTTTGAGTTTGTTTTTGTGTGTGGTGTTAGAAAGTGTTCTAGTTTCATTCTTTTAGAAGTGGTTGACCAGTTTTCCCAGCAGCACTTGTTAAAGAGGTTGTCTTTTTTCCATTATAGGTCCTTGCCTCCTTTGTCGAAAATAAGGTGTCCATAGGTTCATGGATTTATCTCTGGGCTTTCTATTCTGTTCCATTGATCTATATTTCTGTCTTTGTGCCAGTACCATGTTGTCTTGATGACTGTGGCTTTGTAGTAGAGTCTGAAGTCAGGCAGGTTGATTCCTCCAGTTCTATTCTTCTTTCTCAAGAATAGATTTGACTATTCGAGGTTTTTTGTATTTCCATACAAATTGTGAAATTGTTTGTTCTAGTTCTGTGAAAAATACTGTTGGTAGCTTGATAGGAATTGCATTGAATCTATAGATTGCTTTGGGTAGTATAGCCATTTTGACAATATTGATACTTCCAATCCATGAACACGGTATATTTCTCTATCTGTTTGTGTCCTCTTTGATTTCCTTCATCAGTGTTTTATAGTTTTCTATGTATGGGTATTTTGTTTCTTTAGGTAGATATACTCCTAAGTATTTTATTCTTTTTGTTGCAATGGTGAATGGCATTGATTAATCTTCAATAAAAAATATTATTCCAAAATTCCCAGAATATATTTAAACGTGGGGTAAGACATTACTTTGCCAACAAAGTCTGTCGAGTCAAGGCTATGGTTTTTCCAGTAGTCATGTATGGATGTGAGAGTTGGACTATAAAGAAAGTTGAGTGCCGAAGAATTGATGCTTTTGAAATTTGGTGTTGGAGAAGACTCTTGAGAGTCCATTGGACTGCAAGGAGATCCAACCAGTCCATCCTAAAGGAGATCAGTCTTGAGTATTCATTGGAAGGACTGATGTTGAAGCTGAAACTCCAATACTTTGACCACCTGATGCAAAAAAACTGATTCATTTGAAAAGACCCTGATGTTGTGAAAGATTGAAGGCAGGAAGAGAAGGGGACGATAGAGGATGACATGGTTGGATGGCATCACGGACTCAATGAACATGAGTTTGAGTAAACTCTGGGAGTTGGCAATGGACAGGGAGGCCTGGTGTGCTGCAGTCCATGGGGTTGAAAAGAGTCAGACACGACTGAGTGACTGAACTGAACTGAACTGAAATTCTCTCCTTTCAGTAAAACTTAAAAAAAAAAAAAAAACTGAAACCATTTTGTTGGAAATATGTTGATAATGTCAAATATACAAAGGTGAGCTTATTACCTAAATCACACATTCCATTCTTAACTGAGATTATAATCCTAAATCTTTGCTCTCAACAAGTTCTTGGGAAATTATAAACAAGTGTCTAGTTAATTTGACACGAAGTAAAATGTCACAATTTACTGTCGGTGATCGCAACCTGGGCATCTCAACAGTGGCATGTTAAATGCATCGCTTCTTGAATTGTTGCCAGTTAACATTCATTTTGTGACATATGAATATCACCAGGGAAACTCAGAATCTTTCAGCCATTTATGTCTCATGTTAATGCTCCCAAGTTTTATTACAGGCATCAGCATTGCTCCCCATTAGGGGTTGTCATGCGATGTTTTATTTTGATATTTTACTTCACTGATTTTCATCACAGTTTCCTATCTTGGTTCCAGACCCTATGACTGCATTCATAAACTTGCATATAATATGCATGTGAAGTCATGTTTCCTACTTGGACACGTTAGCAAAATTCCATCTGTCTGCTCCTTTTTAAACTGCTAAGTTTTCCACACTGAAAAGAGAATTGGGTTACAATTACCTACTGCAACTTTTCATCAGAATAACATTTTAAGTTGTGTATAATATTGTTCCATATCCTCCCTTGCCTGAGGAGTTTAAAACAGTTCACACACCCAGATATTTTTACAATAAACCCAACATATGAAAGCACTTTAAAGTTGAAAGGAATTCTTAGAGATGTTTCTAGCCTAATCTGGTCATTTTTCAGATTAGAAAGCTCAGCTAAAAATAATGATTGGAGAAGAAATATGGGTGAGAACTCCAGGACGAAACTCCCTGAGTTCAAGACTGCTTCCCCCAGTGCCAGGTGTCGGATATTTGGTGACTTACTTCACCTCTCTGTGCCTTTGTTTCTATGTCATAAAATTTCTGTGAGAATTAAATGAATTAATACATTCATTGCCATGAAGAACAACAGTTCTTGTCCATTTTTATAAATGTTTAAGCTTTTTTTTTTTTTTTTTTAATGTGGACCGCATTTATAGTCTTTATTGAATTCATTACAATGCTGCTCCTGCTTTACATATTGGTTTTCTGGCCTCCAGACATATGGGATATTAGCTCCCCAACCAGGGATCGAACCCACACCACCTGCAACTTAACCACTGGGCCACCAGGGAAGTCCCTCCATAATCTAAATAAAGAGGTGGTATAGTTTCTGAGTCGTATCAGACTCTTGTGACCCCATGGACTATACTCCACCAGGCTTCTCTGTCCATGGAATTTCCCAAGCAAGAATACTGGAGTGGGTTGCCATTTCTTTCTCCAGGGAATCTTCCTGACCCAGCGATAGAACCTGGATTTCCTGCATTGCAGGCAGTCTACTTACTGACTGAGCCACCAGGGAAGCCTCTAAAGGGGATTTCCTCAAATACCCTCATCTAAGACATAAGATGAGGTAGAGCAGTGTAACCCAGATCCTTTCTCTGCTTCTTTTTATCCTGAGGTCAGCTGCCCACAGAACACTCAAATTCTGCTCTGTTCTATTCATTTTAGTTGCCCTTTAGTGGAAAATCTGGATGCTGATGTTCATGGAATTCCAGAGTTTGGTGTTTGAAGCCTGTTGTTGCCACATTGTCTGGTGATAGCTTCAGTGGTGGTAAAGGGGCTTCTCCTTGTGGCCAGTTTTGTTTTCTCTCTCATCTAGTTCAGAACTCTGGCAAGAAAACCCACACACAAAGCATGTAACTGACAGAGTTCCCAGAAAAGAACACTCAATAAACATTGGCTGTTTCTACCATTATTTTTCCTGCTCCAATTTCAGTTCAGTTGCTCAGTCCTGTCCAACTTGTTGTGACCCCATAAACTGCAGCACGCCAGGCCTCCCTGTCCATCACCATTTCACAGAGTTTACCCAAAATCATGTCCATCTAGTTGATGATGCCATCCAACCATTTCATCCTCTGTCATCCCCTTCTCCTCCTGCCCTCAATCTTTCCCAGCATCAGGGTCTTTTCCAATGAGTCAGCTCTTCCCATCAGGTGGCCAAAGTATTGGAGTTTCAGCTTCAGCCGAAGTCCTTCCAATGAATACCCAGGACTGATCTTTAGGATGAACTGGTTGGATCTCCTTGCAGTCCAAGGGACTCTCAAGAGTCTTCTCCAACTCCACAGTTCAAAAGCATCAATTCTTCACCAGTCAGCTTTCTTTACAGTCCAACTCTCACATCCATACATGACTACTAGAAAAACCATAGCCTTGACTAGACAGACCTTTGCTGGCAAAGTAATGTCTCTGCTTTTTAATATGCTGTCTATGTTGGTCATAACTTTCCTTCCAAAGAGTAAGCATCTTTTAATTTCATGGCTGCAGTCACCATCTGCAGTGATTTTGAAACCCAAAAAAATAAAGTCAGCCACTGTTTCTCCACCTATTTGCCATGAAGTGACGGAACCAGATGCCATGATCTTAGTTTTCTGAATGTTGAGTTTTAAGCCAACTTTTTCACTCTTCTCTTTCACTTTCATCAAGAGGCTCTTTAGTTCTTCTTCACTTTCTGCCCTAAGGGTGGTGTCATCTGCTTATCTGAGGTTATTGATATTTCTCCCAGCAATCTGGATTCCAGCTTGTGCTTCTTCCAGCCCAGCATTTCACATGATGTACTCTGCATATAAGTTAAACAAGCAGGGTGACAATATACAGCCTTGACGTACTCCTTTCCTGATTTGGAACCAGTCTGTTGTTCCATGTCCAGTTCTAACTGTTGCTTCCTGACCTGCATACCTGCATTCTCAAGAGGCAGGTCAGGTGGTCTGGTATTCCCATCTCTTTCAGAATTTTCCACAGTTTATTGTGATCCACACAGTCTATCACATCAGTGTCAAAATTAATATCACAACCCAGAGTTCTTGCACTAAGATCTCATCTGTGGACGGAAAAAAAAAAAATAGCTTTGATTATTTAATACCATGAAAGTGTTAGTTGCTCAGTCATGTCTGACTGCTGTCACATGGACTATAGCCCACCAGGCTGCTCTGTCCATGGGATTCTCCAGGCAAGAATACTGGAGTGAGTAGTCATTTTCTTCTCCATAAGATCTCCCCAAAACAGGGATTGAACCCAGGTCTCCTGCATTGTAGATAGATTCTTTATGGTCTGAGCCACCATTTAATAGCATAAGAGCATATAATTATTTCTATTTCACAGCTCTTCAGATCCAATTAACAACTATGCCCTTCTCTGAGGAAAACATGGGCTATAATTATTTATTAACATTCCTTTAGTCCTGTGATTCAAATGATAGAAATGTATATTCTTACATAAAATATTAAATCATACCTTGATATTTTGACATGCAAAAATATGGAAGTAAATAAAATAGCCACACATTTCATTTCTCAGATGAAAATATTGCATTTCTTGGACTTAAGTTTTCAGTTTGTAAAGTCTACATTCCTTGTCTTTATAACTTTTGAGGCTATAATTTTCTACTTAAATTTACTATTTGCCACTTTACACAATTACCCACTTATATGTACACCCTACTTAATACCATAGACATAGCTGGAATTTTTTAATTTTTAGGAAATTTCCTTTTCTGATTTCATAGTTTAATAAAAATGACTATGAATGTTTGTGCAGCAGAATTCTGAATAACAGATTTTCAGTTTCTTTAGAACAATTCTGGGATCTTTCTGATTCATTTCAGCGTAAATCAGACCATGTCAGTAACCTGTTTAAAGCCTCTCAATGTCTTCCTCTCATGTGTGGAATTAAATCCTTTAAAGCCCACCATGAGCTGGCACTGCCTCTTTCCTGACCTCACCTCCCGGGAGCCCCCTCTCCCATCACTTGAGGTGTCCCAGCCACAGTGGCCTTCTCTTTGTGCCAGGACACGCCGCGGGTACCCCCACCCCCAGCAGTTGAACTTGCCTTTCTTTTCCTCTGGCAGGAACTCTTCTGGCGAATGTTTGGTTGGTTCCATCGCTCACTTCACTCAGTTCTCTGCTCAAATGCCATCTTATGAGACAGACCCTTCCTCAACATCTTCTCTCAAACACCCCCATGCTCACACTCCGTCTCTCCTTACTGTTTCATTTTCTTCATAGCCCTTATCACTACTTAAAAATATGTACCTGGTGGTTATTTGCTTTTTTATGATCCGTCCCCCATTCTAAGAGGTAAGATCTACAAAACTAGAAATTTAATTTACTTCAATCCTGTACATCAAGCACCTGACAGATGTCAGACACTCAAAAATGCATTGAATTAATAAATAACAAATAAAGCTTGGTGTGCCAATACTCAGCACCATCCTTGGCTTATAGTGAGCTGAATAAATGATAGTTGAATGAATAAAATATTTCATTCAACAAAAAATACATGGCACCCAGAACAAAAGGCATGACATACCTGTCTTCGGACACCTTAGAAACTTATTGCAGAGAGAATAATCACATGCAAGGAAAACTTTTAAATGCTATGTGACGCTGTGCTAAGCTGCATGGAATCAGTTCCACAATAACTGTGTCTATGTCACCGATGCATCTAATAAGTGCATTGCTGCCCAGGAAATAGAGTTTGATGAAGGCAGAAGTTCTCAGGCAGGTTTCACTAAGTAGCAATTTGAAATAGACCTTGAAAGACTTGCGGGTCAGTCCTCTGTGATGACCTAGAGGAGTAGGATAGGGGGAGAGGGAAGAAAGCACAAGACCAGGGGGAAATACGTGTCATATATTGTTGTATAGTGGAAACTAACACAACATGGCAAAGCCACTATATCCCAATTTAAAACAAAAACAAACAAACAAGAGTTATGAATTTCAGATCAGGACATTAGGGAGGAGACCATCAAAAATAAGAAGAAAAAAGTCAGTCCATAATGGAGTTGTACTTTTTCTTTACTTCTTTTTCTATTGAAGTACAGTTGCTGTAGAATATTATGGAAATTAAAGGTGTTCAATATAGTGATTCACAATTTTTTAGTTATACTTCATTTATCAGTCAGTTCAGTCACTCAGTCGTGTACAACTCTTTGAGACCCCATGGACCACAGCACACCAGGCCTCCCTGTCCATCACCAATTCCCAGAGTTTACCCAAACTCATGTCCATTGAGTTGATGATGCCATCCAACCATCTCATCCTACTGCCTTCAATCTTTCCCAGCATGAGGGTCTTTCCCAATGAGTCAGTTCTTCCCATCAGGTGGCCAAAGTATTGGAGTTTCAGCTTCAGTATCAGTCTTTCCAATGAACACCCAGGACTGATTTCCTTTAGGATGGACTGGTTGGATCTCCTTGCAGTCCAAGGGATTCTCAAGGTCTTCTCCAACATCACAGTTCAAAAGCATCAATTCTTCAGCACTCAGCTTTCTTTATAGTCCAACTCTCACATCCATACATGACCACTGGAAAAACCATAGCCTTGACCAGACAGACCTTTGTTGGCAAAGTAATGTCTCTGCTTTTTAATATGCTGTCTATGTTGGTCATAACTTTTCTTAGTGTCTTTTAATTTCATGGCTGCAGCCACCATTGGCAGTGATTTTGGAGCCCCCAAAAGTAAAGTCTGTCACTGTTTCTGCTGTTTCCCCATCTATTTGCCATGAACTGATGGGACCAGATGCCATGATCTTAGTTTTCTGAATGTTGAGTTTTAAGCCAACTTTTTCACTCTCCTCTTTCACTTTCATCAAGAGGCTCTTTAGTTCTTCTTTGCTTTCTGCCCTAAGGGTGGTGTCATCTGCATATCTGAGGTTATTGATATTTCTCCTGGCAATCTTGAGTCCAGCTTGTGCTTCTTCCAGCCCAGCGTTTCTCTTGATGTACTCTTCATATAAGTTAAATAAGCAGAGTGACAATGTACAGCCTTGATGTACTCCTTTCCTGATTTGGAACCTGTCTATTGTTCCACGTCCAGTTCTAACTGTTGCTTCCTGACCTGCATACAGGTTTCTCAAGAGGTAGATCAGGTGGTCTGGTATTCCCATCTCTTTCAGAATTTTCCACAGTTTATTGAGATCCATATAGTCAAAGGCTTTGGCATAGTCAATAAAGCATAAATAGATGTTTTTCTGGAACTCTCTTGCTTTTTCAATGATCCAGTGGATGTTGGAAATTTGATCTCTGGTTCCTCTGCCTTTTATAAATCCCCCTTGAACATCTGGAAGTTCATGGTTCACGTATTGCTGAAGCCTGGCTTAGAGAATTTTGAGCATTATTTTACTAGTGTGTGAAATGAGAGCAATTGTGCATTAGTTTAAGCATTCTTTGGCATTGCCTTTCTTTGGGATTGGAATGAAAACTGACCCTTTCTGGTTCTGTGGCCACTGCTGAGTTTTCCCAATTTGCTGGTATATTGAGTGCAGTACTTTCACAACATCATCTTTTAGGATTTGAAAGAGCTCAACTGGAATTCCATCACCTCCACTAGCTTTGTTTGTAGTGATGCTTTCTAAGAACCACTTGACTTCCAGGATGTCTGGCTCCAGGTGAGTGATCACACCATTGTGATCATCTGGATCATGAAGATCTTTCTGCATATTTCTTCTGGGTATTCTTGCCACCTCTTCTTAATATCTTCTGCTTCTGTTAGATCCATACAATTTCTGCACTGTATTGAGCCCATCTTTACATGAAATATTCCCTTGGTATCTCTAATTTTCTTGAAGAGATCTCTAGTCTTTCCTATTCTATTATTTTCCTCTATTTCTTTGCACTGATGATTGAGGAAGGCTTTCTAATCTCTCCTTTCTATTCTTTGGAACTCTGCATTCAAATGGGTATATCTTTCCTTTTCTCCTTTGCCTTTCTTTAGCTTCTCCTCTTTTCTCAGCTATTTGTAAGGCCTCCTCAGACAGCAATTTTGCTTTTATACTCCATTTATAGTTATTATAAAATATTGGGTATATTCTCCATGTTGCATACTATATCCTCATTGCTTATTTTATACATAGTAGATTGTACCTCTTAACACTCTTCCCCTGTGTTGCTCCTCCCCTCCCCACTGTTAACTATCAGATTGTTCTCTATCTCTGTGATCCTGATTCTTTTTTGTTACATTTCCTAGTTTGTTGGAGTTGTACTTTCTCAACAATGCATTTTTTCTAGTGGAAGTTTTCCAATTTAAGCACATAGTGAATATTAAATTGCATATCCTTGGCAATGTTGAGATTCTCATGATTTGAAATTTAAAAGTATGAAATAAAATTGGTTATCTCTGTTCATGTGCTAAGACGCAATTATTTTTGCTTCAAGTAATTTAATCAAAAGTTAGCAGGAGTGCTACTGAATTACACCTGTTTAAAAAATTAAAATGCTTTTAGAAGAAAGGGTTTTAATATATTAAAGATAAAAGAAAATTCTGGAGTGTCTTAACATGACCATATCCATAAAACATGCTTTTTATGATTACAAGCTACTGAAGATATTTTCAGAAATACTCAACCTCAGACATGCTCATTGTCTTATCCTCTACTTGAATATTAAGTGGCTTAAAATAGATCCACGCTTGCTTGTAATTCAATGCAATAAATTTGCTTATCAAAGAACAGTACACTAACGACATGAAAAATTAGTGTATCAATTTTGATACACAATTTTGATACTTTTGATAAGTATCAAAGGGCCTATACTTCAGTGAAATGGTCAGGACAGTGTATAATGTTAAGAATTCATATTTCATATGCTCTATCCTCATACTGAACTTTTGAAGATGTTTGACTTTCTTTACCAAGTTGGAATTGACATAAAATCAGCAGGACACAGCACTGCCTTCCAAGGGAGTGGATCAAACCCTGAGCAGAGATGCTGTTTCAGTGAAGGGACTCCCTCCACCAGCTTCAACAGAATCAGTCAAGGAAAACATAGCCCAGAGGTGCACAATGTCTCTTGTAAAACTGAAAAAACAAAATCGACTGAAAAATGAATTTCTTATTTAACTGTAACAGTACATTAGTAAAATAATGTCCCCACTCAAAAACTAGAGTATTCGTTTCTAAATTATTTTTTCTTCCTCTTGCAGATGAATATTTTGAAGTTAGAAAAGTGAAACAAACTATAATGAATACAAATCCAGTATGTCTTCCTTAATTTACTGTTATGAAAGGTGAAGCAGAGAAAAAGAAGGAAAGATAAAGAAAGAAAGGGAGGGAAAGAGGTAGGGAGGAAGGAAGGAAGGAGGAAGGAAAGAAAGAATGAAAAAAAGAAAATCTAATGTGTACCAGGTGCCTTGAGCTCCACATTTCCAGAACTGGACTCTTGATCTTCCATCCACATTGGCTTCTCCTCCCACCTCCTCTTCCTCTCTGGGGGTCCCTCCTTCCCTCCAGACTTCAGGCCAAAACACTTGTCTTGACCTCAATTCCCACAACCCACATCTAACCTGTCAGAGTCCTGCTGGCTCTGCTTGCAAAATATAAAAGTGAAAGTGTTAATTGCTCAGTCATGTCCTACTCTTTGTGACTCCATGGACTAAAGCCCATCAGGTTCCTCTGTCCATGGGATTCTCCAGGCAAGAATACTGAAGTGGGTAGCCATTCCCTCGTCCAGGGGCTCTTCCCAACCTAGGGATCGAACCTGGGTCTCCTGCATTGCAGGTAGATTCTTTACTGTCTGAGCCACCAGAGAGGTCTCAAAATATAAAAGTATACCCAATACACCCAGTACTTCTTACCAACACCATCACCCTCTCTCTCACTCAGACCAGGGCATCAGCCTTCCAGGTGTTCCCTCTTGCTTCCACCTCATCCCGGGTCTCTTCTCTACACAGCAACCAAAGGAGCCTTCTTAAAACTGTTCAAAACACCACTTACTGAGAGTAAGCACTATTACAGCAGAGAGAAACTGACCCAAGACTGTCCTCAAAGAGCTTCCAAGCCAGCTACTGGTGTTCTCAAGAAGGAAACAGCCAGAAAGGAGATACTTGAACAGTCCTTCAGATAAAGTGGAATTTTCCTTTCAACCACAGTTCTTTCTTCACTGGACACATTTATAAACAAAAGTTACTGATTATCCCAACGTTCTCGAATTTTTTGAGAACAGTGAGAGTCCTAGGTGCTCTATGCTTTGAAACTTTCCATTAGAAACTACTGTGATTTTTTTTTAATTGGAGTTATTTTCAGCACCTCCTCCACTTCTCAACTGCAAGATGCCAGCAGGGCAGCCAGCCTCTGAGATTCAATTTCTCAAACAAGATGGGACTTGGCAGGGCCTGCCCTGTCTGACCCACAGGACCACTGCAAGAGTTAACTGAGATTCCAATGGTCATGTACAGATGTGACAGCTGGACCATAAAGAAAGATGAGCACCAATGAATTGATGCTTTTGAACTGTGGTGTTGGAGAAGACTCTTGAGAGTCCTTTGGATTGCAAGGAGATCCAACTTGTCAATCCTAAAGGAAATCAATCCTGAATATTCACTGGAAGGACTGATGCTGAAGCTGAAGCTCCAGTACTTTGGCCACCTGTTGCGAAGAGCCAACTTACTGGAAAAGACCCTGATGCTGAGAAAGACTGAGGACAGGAGGAGAAGTGAGCCAAAGAGGATGAGATGGTTCGATGGCATCACTGACTCAATGGACATGAGTTTGGGCAAACTCTGGGAAATAGTCTCTGCCTGCTGAACTCTGGATCCTAAATTTCCTGGACGAGGTACCAATGCCCACCATCCTCAATGCTATATTCCTTGCCAAGGCACCCAGCCTACCGTCCACACCCAACACACTTGTTTTGAATGAGCAACTGAATTAACAGAGAAGAGGGAGAAGGCCTTCCAGGGCCTTATGCCAGACACGTCTCAACTTCAACGCCTAGTCAGCTTGCCCCATCCCTCAGGTTAGTCCTGGATGATCACCCTCCGTGTTCATTGCCATCCAAGTTCATCACTCCATAGCACCTCAAGCCCTCACTGTCTTCTCCCTCTCTCTATTCTTACCAGTGAATGCTACTTTCCCAAAATAGTCTATAAGTTTCCAGAATATAGTCTATACTTTTGATTTCTCTTGTATCCTCATAATGCACTTTTTTTTTTTTTTGGCCTTGCCACGAGGCATGTGGGATCTTAGTTCCCCAACCAGGGATCCAACCTGTGCCACCTGCATTGTAAAGACACAGTCTTAACCACTGGACAGCCAGGGAAGTCCCCTTCATAAGGCCCTTTAAATAGGAAAATCTAAGACTGAGTCTGCCCTTGGCCAGGGGTTCTCTAAAATGGCATTAGAGGTACAGGGGCTGACAAAAGGATTCAAAATAACTTATCAGAAATAATTCACATAACTGTTGAATACATAATGTCTGTGACTCATACCTCATTTCAATTATGAGCCCTCAATAGTACATAAACGAATATCTTTCAGGTCCTGAATCACACTCCTGATAATTCAGCCACATAATTCTTTGCTGAAACAGAAATGCCCCTCACTCAAAAAATATCTGACACAGCAAAAACATAAAGTGCATTAGAAAATATTCTAAATCGACTTCAGCATTCTAGAATGTTTGCTGTAGATGCAACAGCCGCTCAGGACTTCTGCCATTAGGACCATTTCTCCATCTTTAATTCAGGTTTGATATTCTCCTCTGTGTCCTCCAGTTATGAAATTATAGATGTGGTTTTCTGAAAAACCCAGTTTTCAGAAAATTAGAGACAAAAAACAGCACAAAACTCTGATAACAAGGTATTCCTAGAAAAAACTTTGGTTTCAGCATAATTTCTGTGTCTAATTATCTAATTGTTTCAATGTAACTATATCTGGGGGCCTCCCAGTTGGCTTGGTGTTAGAGAATTCACCTGCCAATGCAGGAAGATGCAGGAGATGTGGGTTTGATCTCTGGGTCAGGAAGATCCCCTGGAGGAGGAAATGGCAACCCACTCCAGTATTCTTACCTGGAAAATTCCGTGGACAGAGGAGCCTGGCTGGCTGCAGTCCAGGGGTCACAAAAAGTCTGACACAACTAAGCAACTGAGCACACACACAACTATATTTTGTGTTGACTGTTTGAAAATCCTTCGTTATTTGCATATCTTCCAACCCCCACTGAAAAAAATACAAGTGATTAATATTTTAGTAGTCAAGCTAACTTTGGAATTGATGACAATGTATGCACTAAAATCCTACCTAAATGTGAAGGAACTCTTCTAAAACTGCAATTTGGAACTTTGGGAATTTATTGAGAACTTTATGACATTCCTTGGTGGTTTGTCTCCTTTCAGTTTCCCACAAATATACACCTTTGGAAAAGAAGATGATACTGCTTAATCTGCCCTGGCTGGTCTGGCTTCCTTAGAAATCTTTTAGAAAAGAATGAAGAGGCTTAAGCACACTTTGGGCTCATCTCGCCTGATCTACAACATTCAAAAGAGCATTTAATTTCTTGCATCCTTGTCTAAGTTAGATGCTGCTGAAATACTCAAAGATTAAAAAGTAAAACTGCTCAACCTTAGAAGAAATAAGTTCTAAGAGTCTTTTTGTTTTCCAAAAAGGTCAAAATCTCAAGTTCAACACGTGATCCTCTATGGAGGAAAGGAATACAAATGTGTATAAACATGGTGACAAAGAATCCCCAAGGCTGTTCCATCGTGAGACTGATTAGAATTTGACATGTTTGAACTCTCCACATGCTTGCTGAACTTCCGGACAGCTCTACCAGTCATAATTAACCACTAATGAAATTTTACTAGGAAAAAAATTACAAGCTGGAATTGGAATCTCTTTAAGGCTGAGGGAGCAAGTGCCATGAGAATGATTGCCGTCCTACAGGAGAGACTACCACAGAAAGGCTCCAAAACGAATCTGTCCCCAACAGCTAATAATTCATCTATTATCAAACCCTCTAGAATCATAATACCTCAGTCTCCACTGTGAGCCTGCAAAACAACTGATGAATTGCAACGACCAGCCGAATGGGTGATGTGCCTTGGGATTTGGGAATTTCACCCACCCTACGTGTGAGAAGAATTTATGAAGATAACATGACACGCTAATATATTTTTACAGCTTAAACAAGATACTCTGTGCCATTTTTGAGCACCACACATAGTTTATCAATATAACTCCTAAGACCTTTATCCCCTTTTGTTTCTTTGCTGCTGTGCATAATGTCATTATCAAAAACGTTAAGACTGACTAAAGTGCAAGCATTTGAATCCTGGACAGAAGCTCTTCAAAAAAAAAAACTTTATTTTTTATTGTGATATAGCCAATTAACAAACAACGTTGTGATAGTCTCAGGTGAACAACCCAAGGGACTCAGTCATACATACACATGTATCCATTCTCCCCCAAACTCCCCTCCCTCCTTTTTTTCCCTTTCTTTCTCTATTTTCATTCTGTATGTTGGTTCATTTTGATTTTTGTTGCGTTTGTTACAATTGTCTTAAACACAATCTTCGACCACAGCAAAAACACGTAAAACACTTTGCATGGTTTCAAAGTGACCTTTGAAAAACCTTATTCTTCTATCTGCTTTTAGATGGGTCAGGTGGTGTGTCAGATCCTAATACAGCATTGGCTGGCATTCAGGCATCTTTCAGAGAGAAATCACGGTCACCACCTCCGTCGGATAAAACTCTTAGTTCATAGGTAGAAAGACATGAGCACTGTCTGCTGCCCCAGCTGTCGGAGAATGTCAGCACTGCCTCTCAGGGCTATTTTCATTCTCTAAGACAGTTTGAGCAATTTACAATGGAAATGCACTTCAGGCGTTCTCTGATTAATCACATTTTGTGTATAAATATATAAGATATACGTAGTCTAGAAATGAAAACTGTAAATTCAATGAATAAATATGTATCAGACCTGCTACTGTCTATGATTAAAAAAAAAAAAAGAACTTGCAGCTAATGTTTGGTGAGTCATTAGCCCCTGCCTGGCACCATGAGCTTTTCCTGTATCAGCTCATTCAGCTCTAATACAACTCCACGAGACAGGAACTATTATGATGCCTGTTTTCTAAATGAGGAAACAGGCTTCTGGGGGTTACAAAAGGTTTAAAAAATAAAAAAACTTCTACATGGAAAAGCAGAAACTTGAACTCGGGTCCAGTCTACAGAAAAATCCATGCTCTTGAGAGATAGGCTTACTGGTTTCTGCAAAATCCATACACACACCACTTCATGTTGCTCTGAAATTTGTCAAATATCAAAATTGCACTGGATTTACATGTATTCCCCATCCCGATCCCCCCTCCCACAATGTATGGCAGAAACCACTACAATATTGTAAAGTAATTAGCCTCCAACTAATAAAAATAAATGGGGAAAAAATTTGTTTTTAATTAAAAAAAATTTCACTGGAATAAGATTTAACCATCTCATGAATCTTTTCAAATCAAATATGGATGAGTGACATCACCAGTTGTGAACAGAATGATCTTGGAAAATTAACTTAAAATCTCAAAACTTCAATTGACTCATTCATATAAAGTCCCAAGATTACTAAGGGGTAAATGAGATCGCATATGAGAGAACATAGTAAAACATCACAAATAAAAGCATTTTCTTTTTTAATCCGTTCACAAAGCTTCAATATTTAAGATAATTCTATTTGAAAATTAATGGATTTTCTCTTTTACACACATACCCTCTCTATTACCCTTGAATGTAGTAGGTAATTTCATTAATGTCTATTGAAGAAAGTGGAACATTTCCAATGACTACTCCAAGGAAAATGTTGCTTGACTGAGACTTTGGTGAAGACGTCCTCTTATTGCATTGTGTCAGCAGAATCTGTTCACTGAACTCCAAGTGTATGCTCTCAGGTAAGAGAACATCCCATTCTGAAATTGAAACTTCAAAAAAAATCAATGTACACCAGGTGACCTCAGTCACCTGCAGAACCACCATCTTGAAAAGATGTGCAGGACTTCCCTGATGGTCCATTGCCTAAGACTTTGCTCTCCCAGTGCAGGCAGCCTGGGTTCAATCCCTGGTCAGGGAACTAGATCCCACATGTCGCAAGTAAAGATCCAGTGTGCTGTAACTAAGGCCCAGCCCAGCAAAAATAAATAATAATGAAAGTGAAATTTGCTCAGTCGTGTCCAACTCTTTTTGACCCCATGGACTATAGTCCATGAAATTCTCCAGGCCAGAATACTGGACTGGCCAGCCATTCTCTTCTCCAGGGGATCTTCCTAGCCCAAGGATCAAACCCAGGTCTCCCACATTGCCGGCAGATTCTTTACCAGCTGAGCCACCAGGGAAACCCAAATAATATAACAATGACAAATAAAATGTGATTTTAAAAAAATGTGCAAACGCATTGCTTTTGGAACATGTATGCATGCTCAGTCATGTCCAACTCTGTGCAACCTCCATGGACTGTAGTCCACCAGGTTCCTCTAAGACCCCAAGCAGCCAAAGAAATACTTTTTTTTAAAAAAATAGGTATCTTGGGTGTAAGAAAAAAGAAAGAGTTGTCAGAGAGGTAGATTATAGAAATTTGCAGTCAGCAACATCAAAAGTGAATTCAAAGCTTGGTTTTGATTCAAATAAATCCAGGTGCAGAAATGGGGAAAATTGATCCTAAGATAATTCACCTAGAGGTGAAATTAGAGCCATGAGGTGAGTCCAGTCCATCTGACACATTAGGAAAATGTATATGAATTAAATCTGAAAAAGCAAAAGCAAATTGTCTAGCTTAATGGCAGATTTTATGCACCCCTCCATCCCTTTTTTGTTTCTTAGGATCCAAGAAGAATTTGGAAAAATCTTGTCAACCAGACAAGCAATCAGGAATGAAAAGAATTGTTGCTGAGTAGTCTTTCAGAGAGATTAACATCTGGTTGGGGTTGCATACTTATTCAACTCTTTCTTGAAAAGTCTTTAACTTGGAAAAAGGAAGCATTCAGTTATTTCAGAAATTGAGACTACTGACACATAATTATTTCACTTTGTGACATTTCCTGAAAAGATATCTCACTATGTAAATGTTGATTCTTAAGTCAGTTGTGAAAACAGCTAATTAAAGTGCTCCAGGCTTATATTTCTCTTCCATGTGACTATTCCTTCTGAGTACTATTTATAAGTTTCAAGTAACCTAAATTGCATTTGATTAAATCTTCAAAAAATCAACACTGATGTTTTAATTCAGATTTCAAAGAAGCAATTTGTCTTGGTTTGTCACACAGGATATCATTTCATCATTAAGCCTATGCCAGGAACCTTGGAATTGCTATAGAACAGTAATATATAACGCCTCTGACCTTACTAAGATTTTTTACATCTGTGGTCAAAATAAAGATTGAAGATGCTACTCTTAGGATGTGGCTATTTGTGACGGCCACTGAATATAGAAATACTTTCAAGTGGGTTGACAATTACATCAGGTGATGTTTATATCCTTATGGTTCCTTTTAAGTGGTGTGTGTGTGTGTGTGTGTGTGTGTGTGTGTGTGTGTGTGTATGCGTGCACGCACTCTCCGCCACTCAGTTGGTCCAGCTCTTTGCAATCCTGGGGATTTGTAGCCCGCCAGGTTCCTCTGTCCATGGAATTTCCCAGGCAAGAATACTGGAGTGGGTTGCCATTACTCCTTCAGGAGACCTTCCAGACCCAGGGATCAAACCCATGTCTCCTGCATCTCCTGCATTGGCAGGCAGATTCTTTACCACTGAGCCACCTGTGTTAAGTGGAGTTTTATAAATATCTATAAGAGACATCTAGGAACCTGATACAGCAGGAACCTGCTGCTGCTGCTGCTAAGTCGCTTCAGTTGTGTCCAACTCTGTGCAACCCCATAGACGGCAGCCCACCAGGCTCCCCCGTCCCTGGGATTCTCCAGGCAAGCACACTGGAGTGGGTTGCCATTACTTTCTCCAATGCATGAAAGTGAAAAGTGAAGGTGAAGTCACTTAGTCGTGTCCGACTCTTAGCGACCCCATGGACTGCAGCCCACCAGGCTCCTCCGTCCATGGGATTTTCCAGGCAAGAATACTGGATTGTGGTGCCATTGCCTTCTCCGGATACAATACTTCAAACTTCTCTAAATTATAGATAAATGGGTGATAGGTAATGAGTCCTCACAAATATTAAAAATAAAGAAGATGACTTTGGTCCAAGATAAGAAGAACAGCACCCTCTGAAACTGAGAGTGGACCAGAGAGAATCTCAGAAATTACAGTGCAGGACCCAGCCAAATGTTCTAACTAGTTTTGACATTTGTTTGTGCATCTGAAAGAAACAAGTCATTCCTGTTACCAGCACTCAAATATCCCTGTAATTAAAAGGCTTTTTCACTTTTTAAAATGGCAATATTTTTTCCATCCTATGTCAGTCAAATGATCCCCCAGACATGCTGATTTACCCAAACCTCACTTGAGCTCTCTGAGTAATTATTCAATGATTTTGACTGGTATAGCGCTAGTCAAGGGAAAAAAAAAGATACAAATAAGTTAGTTCAATTTTCCACTTTTGTGAGGTAGATGAGCTATTAATCAATTGGAATAAAATTTTCAGCAGAGTTCTCTGAAAATTTCTAAATGTCTGTGGGGATCCTGGATAGGATGCACGCAGTGTACAGAGATTCGACTCCTACTGAAATCATTCTGTCAGCGTCAGAATCACGTGCTGAATACCTTCAACAAGGTGAAGAAGCCATACCTCAAAGGCATGTTTTCAGGAAGTAAAACATATTTTTGTCAGAACTAAGAAAAGTAAATGGAATCTGTTTAAATATAGTTCCCCAGATGTAGGTTTACAGAAGTAGCAACAAAGCAAAGTCCAACAAGGAAGGTTGCTCTTTTATAATCAACTGATCGCAACTATTTACTAGGTACCTACTGTGTTCTGTGAGTATAAATGCTGTGGCTCAGACAGTATAGAATCTGCCTGCAGTGCAGGAGACCTGGGTTTGATCCCTGGGTGGGAAAGATGCCTGGAGTAGGAAAAGGCAACCCACTCCAGTATTCTTGCCTGAAGAATTCCATGGACAAAGGGGCCTGGCGGGCACAGTTCACAGGGTCACAAAGAGTCAGAAATGACTGAAGAGTAACTAACACTTTCACTTTAATGTGTGTGTACTGATCCTTTGGAGAAAAAGTCGAATATGGTAAACAGTGATTTAAAAAAAAAAAAGGACAGCAGGTTGTTGAAAACATGCTTAGTTCATGAAGTCTTTCTGATTATTTCTGTCTACATGAGAAAACAAACATTATGAATCCCTAGGATGTGCCAGGGCTTCCCTGGTGGCTCAGATGGTAAAGAATCTGCCTGCCATGAAGGAGACCTGGGTTCAACTCCTGGGTTGGGAAGATCCCCTGTGGAGGGCATGGCAACCCACTCCAGTATTCTTGCCTGGAGAATCCCATGGACAGAGGAACCTGGCGGGCTACAGTCCGTGGAGTCACAAAGAGTCAGACACGACTGAGTGAGTAAGCATACACAGGCAGGTTGTGCCAGGCACTGCTAAGCACTGGAAGCTCAGAAATAAATAAGCTGTAGTCAGCGCCATGGATGAAATCATAGTAGAATGGGACAGACACTACAGTGCTCACCATACGGTGTGCTCGGCTCTGTAACAGCAGGATCATGATGGACAAGAGACCAAAAGAACTGTTTCACATAATCTTGCTACTTTGGGCTTTTTCCACTCATTTTTTTAAATTGAAGATCCCGTGGAAAAGGATATGGCAACCTACTCCAGTATCCTTGCTGAGCCTGGTGTTCTACAGTCCATGGGGTCACAAAGAGTCAGACACGACTGGGTGACTGAGCACACGTGGATCGTTGATTTGTTATGCTGTGTTAGTTTCAGCTGTGCTGCGAAGTGATTCAGTTATACACATCTACATGAATCTATTCTTTTCAAGATTCTTTTCGCTTATAGATTATTAAAGGTACTGAGTCGAGTTCCCTCTGCTACACAGTTCAGTTCAGTTCAGTTGCTCAGTCATGTCTGACTCTTTGCAACCCCATGGACTGCAGCATGCCAGACTTCCCTATCCATCACCAAATCCCAGAGCTTGCTCAAACTTATGTCCATCAAGTTGGTGATGCCATCCAACCATCTCATCCTCTGTCATCCCCTTCTCCTCCTGCTCTCAATCTTTCCTAACATCAGGATTTTCCCCAAGGAGTCAGTCCTTCGCATAAGGTGGCCAAAGTATTGGAGCTTCAGCTTCAACATCAGTTCTTCTAATGAATATTCAGGACTGATTTCCTTTAGGATTGACTGGTTTGATCTTGCTGTCCAAGGGACTCTCAAGAGTCTTCTCAAATACCACAATTCAAAAGCATTAATTCTTCGGCTCTCAACTTTATGGTCCAACTCTCACATCCATACATGACTACTGGAAAAACCATAGCTTTGGCTACATGAACCTTTGTCAATAAATAATGTCTCTGCTTTTTAATATGCTGTATAGGTTGGTCATAGCTTTTCTTCCAGGGAGCAAGCATCTTTTAATTTCATGGCTGCCATCGCTATCTGCAGTGATTTTGGAGCCCAAGAAAATAAAGTCTGTCACTGTTTCCATTGTTTCTCCATCTATCTGACATGAAGTGATGGGACCAGATCCCACGATCCCCCCATTTAAAAATGTGCAAATTGCTTTGGGGTGTTTTAAATATCTCATTCCCCCTGAACTGAGATTTCCCCTGAAAGTATTTCCCTGAAAGTATTCCATCTTTTATATCTAAAGCACCATATCCCAATCACAAATTTTTCTCTTTACAGATTCCCCACTCTCCTACTTTTATCAGTATCTGTCATATATCTCAAAGAACCCGCCTCTTCTTCCTCCCATTCCTTCATATCTAGCCTGAGTCTCAGACTCTATTCAAATATTCACACATTCACTTGTTAACATCTACTGGCTCTTGACTTGATCAGTCTCTCTTCTGACTCATAAAGACTGAAAACCTTTGGATCAACCTAGCCATTGATCTACTTCATTTCTATATCTAAGTACCATGAAAACAATCTGAGTCATGAAATCTGGCATCAGGAAGAAACATGGTTTCAGAGCTCTGATCAAACCTTTGGGGACAAGCAGCAGTTCTTTCTATACATATCCCTAGTCTGCTCCTTGGAGAACAAAATGGCAACCCACTCCAGTACTCTTGCCTAGAGAATTCCATGAACAGAGGAGCCTGTGGGCTGCTGTCCATGAGGCTGCACAGAGTCGGACATGACTGAAGCAACTTAGCATGCATGCATGCATTGGAGAAGGAAATGGCAACCCACTCCAGTGTTCGTGCCTGGAGAATCCCAGGGACGGGGGAGCCTGGTGGGCTGCCTTCTGTGGGGTCGCACAGAGTCGGACACGACTGAAGCGACTTAGCAGCAGCAGTCTGCTTCTTCTCCCATTTCCACAATTTTTTACCATTTACTTTTACTCCGTTTTCAAACCCTATCTTTCTCATTTGCCATAGATCATCTTACCCTTTTCTCAACATAAAAAACAGAAATCATTTAGGAAAAAGTTTCTTAAAGTCCTATTTTCCTACATGGTGTATCTTCACACCTACATCCCTTCTGTCACAGAGAGTAAGATGTCCTGCCTCCTGCCAAAAGCTAGTCTAGAATCCCACATCTTCCACAGCCAATCAGCTCTGCTTTCCCCTGCCCTTGAACCTCTTCCTCTGTCCTGGATTTTACCTTCTGCATGTGATTCAAGCCTCTTCCTCGTGAAGAAACAAGCCCTCTCTCCAGCCAGTGCATCTCTTGAGCAATCTCTCTAGGACACCTTGTCTTTCATGATCATTTCTTAACAGCAGTATTTGCTTCCCACTTGGTTCTTCACTCACTGTAATGTGGTTTCTTTCTCCACCATCCTACAACAACTGTTTTGTTTTTTTTTTTTTTCTTGGAGGGGGGAGGGTGGTAACATGAGCCATGTGGGATCTTAGTTCCCTAACCAAGGATCAAACCCACTCCCCCTGCAGTGGAAGCTCAGAGTCCTAACCACTGGACCACCAGGGAATTCCAACAACTGTTCTTGATGAGATCAAATTGCTATTCATGCAGTTTCCAAATTGCTGTAGCCACTGGATAATTATCTATTCTATCATACTTGATTGTTCTATGACATTTGACATTACAAACAACTTTTTCGATCTCTTTCGTCAACCAGTTTTTATAACATGATAGCTCTTTGTTTTTCTTTCACATAAAGAATGGATGGAAATGGGAGGCCATCTCTTGTTTCTCCCACTTAAATATTTGAGGCCCTCAAAGTGTCTATCCTCTTCCCTGAGCAGCTTTCTTAGTGGTTCAGATGGTAAAGAATCTGCCTGCAATGTGGGAGACCTGGGTTCGATCCCTAGGTCAGGAAGATCTCCTGTAGAAGAGAATGGCTACCCACTCCAGTATTCTTGCCTGAAGAATCCCATGGACAGAAGAGCCTGGTGAACAGGGGGTCACAAAGAGTCTGACTGAGCAACTAACACTTTCACTTCACTTTCATTTTCAAGGATCTGTTCTCAGGGCTCATCAGTTTTACCTGCTAATCCAGTGTTACTTTCTTGAGGTTTCATCTCCATTCTCCATCCCTGTCTGACATTTCCCTTTAAAGCCCACACCCTGGACTTCCTGGGTGTCCAACGGTTAAGAATCCTCCTGCCAATGCAGGGGTCATGGGTTCCATCTCTGGTCTGGGAAGATCTCACATGCCAGAGGGTAACTAAGCCCATCCACAGCAACTGAGTGCATACTCCCTAGAGCCTGTGCTCTGAATCAAGAGAAGCCACTGCAATGAAAAGCCCATGCACTACAGTGAGAGAGTAGCCCTGGCTCGCTGAAACTAGAGGAAAATAAAAAAGGGGACTGGGATGGGGAATACGTGTAACTCTATGGCTGATTCATATCAATGTATGACAAAACCCCCGGAAAAATAAAAAAATTTAAAAAAAATTGATTTAAAAAATATACACTAAAAAATAAAGCCTACATCCTGGCATGCCACAGGCTATTTAAAATCAGCAGCACTCAATAGCCTTCAGAATAAAATATAAATTACTTGAAATATCCTAAATGACCTACATGATCTGACCCATATATTTTCAAAATGGTGACCTTAGACCCTAGACCTTGGGACCTGAACAAGGTCCAAATCAAATTCTCTATTTGCTCTCTGTGACTTCGGTCAGTTCATTAACCACTTCAGGGCTATTTCTTTCTTTATTTCTTTCTTCCTCTTGGCAAATGGCAACAAATGATACTTTGTAGAATCAGAGTGTTAGGAGTAACTGCATTTAAGCAGTGGGCATACTTTAGGTGTTTAATAAATGATGATTATTATTTTGCCTACTACTACTTTATATATATAGCCTGATTCTAGACGGGGGATAGTGTCTTATTTATCTTTCTGTCTCCATCACCTGTGCCTAACACGTTGAAGGGATGCAAGAAATGCTTGCTGAACCAAGAGTAAGCATAAGTGACATTTTGGTATTCTCTTGGCAGGCAGTGGGCTTCCGTAGACTGGCTGTCAGCATTCTAAAACACATCATTCAAGTCATCTCACCTTTTCCATCTGAATCCAATAGAAAGTCTTATATCTATGGCCATCAGAGATTACACAAAATTCTTCTGGATGTTCCCTCCATCACTTACTTATAAATATCAGTGCCACATTGCCTGTCTCAATTTTTAAAATTCACACTGTTCTTATTCTGAATCATACCTGATAAATCTAAGGATGTTTCTGTGTGGCATGTGTGTGCTTAGTCAATCAGTCATGTCTGACTCTTTGTGACACCATGGATTGTAGCCCGCCAGACTCCTCTGCCCATGGCAAGAATACTTAAGTGGGTTGCCATTTCCTTCTCCAGAGGATTTTCCCCACCCTCGGGATCGAACCCAGGTCTCCTGCACTGCAGGCAGATCTTCACTATCTGAGCCACCAAGGACCTCATGTTTCTGTGAATACTTGATTATATAACATCATACCTTCTTATTCTGCAAACATTAACATTTATTTTCTCAGATTCCTGAAGTTAAATTGAAAATGCCTGTTTCTAACATCCGTCAAGACTTATCAACCTATTTGTATTTCAACCAGCACCTCTTAAGTCAAAAACTGATAACAAATATCAAAGTACTTCAAAGTACAAACCAGTTACAACTGCAAGCAACCATTAAAGTCAATGAAATGCATTGTTTTGACTAAAGAAAACAGCATTGTCTCTGTAAATTTTTATGGAGTACTCCAAAGGCAGGGATTTCTCATCATCTTCTGAATAAACAAAGTCTTAAATTCCACAGGCCAAAGAGTAGAATGAAAACAAAATTAAAAACTGACCACACACACCTGACTGTGTTGTTGTAACATATGTGTTTAATATCATGCTTTAAGCCTAGGCTATAACAAGGTGCCTTGGTAAAAATTAGTCACCCTAAATTTGCAGGTTTGATTCTTTAAACTGAAATATTGTTTTAAGTAATAAATATTTCTCTGCATTGCAATTTAAATGCCTCCTATAGGCATGTTTTTCCCACTTTAATAGTATGAATTCAATATTCACTAGGACTAATGGAAAAATACTCTAGTCACACCAATGAGACTAACATGTATCTTGGCAACTTCTAGAATTATTAAAATGAGATCAGAAATCATGATGCTTTCGCATCAGATCTTGAAATTGCTGCTTGCCTCCCCAGCCAGAGGTGCTAACTACCAAAACACATTGAAACATATTGAATTGCAGTAACTTTGTTGGGGAGGGTGAACTTTTAAATGTACAACCTTTGATTCTAGTGGACATGATGTTATGGTCTGTGTGTTTGTGTCCCCCTAAAATTCATATTTGAAATCCTAATCC
Organism: Muntiacus reevesi; assembly: GCF_963930625.1. Taxonomy (NCBI): domain Eukaryota; kingdom Metazoa; phylum Chordata; class Mammalia; order Artiodactyla; family Cervidae; genus Muntiacus; species Muntiacus reevesi. Next base: position 5,618,928 of record NC_089265.1, on the reverse strand, counting down.
CAAAAGATGATAGTGTTAGGAGGTGGGGGCCTCTGAGAAGTGGTTAGGTCATGATGGCAGCACTCTCACGAATATGATTAGCACACTTAAGAAAAGGCCCCAATCTCGCCCCTTCTGCCATGTGAGGACACAGCAAGAAGATGGCCAGCTATGAACAAGCAAGAGTTCTCCCACTAGGACACAACCATGTTGGCACCTTGATCTTGGAATTCCCAGGCTTCAGAACTGTGAGAAATATTTCTTTTGCTTATAAGCCACCCAGTCTGTGGTATTTGCAGCTTGAACAGACTGAGAGACACAGAGTAATGGAAAAAATCTATTTGGGTAATTTGAAATTATTATATTAGCAAAGAGTGAGAAACTGTACATAGAATACATGAGAATCTGAATGAAGTGAAAGTAAGTAGCTCAGTCGTGTCCGACTCTTTGCAAGCGCATGGTGCACAGTCCATGGAATTCTCCAGGCCAGAATACTAGAGTGGGTAGTCCTTCCCTTCTCTAGAGGATTTTCCCAACCCAAGGATTTAACCCAGGTCTCCCGCATTGCAGACAGATTCTTTACCAGCTGAGCCACAAGGGAAGCCACAAGGGTGGCTTAGAATTTGAATAGATGAAGTGAAACGATTATGAATAAAAATATTACATTTGCTATGCTCAACTCCATCACATAATAAAATATATGTTAGCAATTTGCCTTAGAAAATTTGAAGCAATAATTCACTCAGGGAAATCTACGTACTTCAAGAGTAAACCATGTAACAACTGGTCTTTAATTTTTTTATTACTTTTTTTTTTTTTTTTTTTTTGATCATGCTGAACGGCTTACAGGATCTTAGTTCCTTGACCAGGGATTAGACCCTTGCCCCCTGCAGTGGAAGTGTGGAGAACTGAACGCTGGGCTGCCAGGGATTTCCCTAGTTTTTTCAATGTTGTGATCTTTCAAATGATCCAGATTAGTTCTCATTCAGCCTTCTTTGGTCAATAAGAATGAAAGAAATTACTTAGCTATTTAAGGTAAAGAAGGTGACCTCCCCCAAAATGACACTCACTACTCTGATATGTACTCAAAATAATCACCTGCTCAAGTTAACATCACCAAAAGCAATATGATCAACTCATAATGTGGACACCTCAACAGGGCAGTCAGTATATAACTTAACTTCTTTCTGTTTAAAGTCACAAAAGCACCATAGTAAGTTATCTGCTCAAGTTCATAGAATCAATGTAGAGAAGAATAAAGCCCAGACAGCACATAGTATCATTTACTACTTGTTGACCACGTTTTATCAAAGAAATTATCCCTTTTGATAATATGCAGTAGTCCTAGTTTTGATACATTAAAAAGAACTAATTTGGATACCAATAAAGTTTGATTACATTATACTTGGTTTGGAAATAATGAATTAGTAAACAGTGGAGACAGATTCCTTGACAGAGCAGAGAGCTCCCAAAGAATGTAAGACATGATGAAGTGTGAGATGGGGGAACCAGAGCAGGCTGAAAGGTGATGATACATGATGATGTGCAACTGAAGACCCCAAGGAAGGATGAAGTGAGATGGGCAGTGATCTTAAGGTGGTAGACATCCATTTATAATGTAAAAAGTTTTATCTGCAGTGTTATTCAAATGACCAATAGGAAACTTGAAAATTCATTGCTGAGTTTTGCTGCATGGATGGTATAGATTATTAAAAGCAACAGTTGGCAACTAAATCTTTGAACATAATAGAGAAGATGTCCTGTCTTCACATTACCTCCCATCTTCATGTGACTGTAGTCATGTGTTGCCAGGAGGCTGCCCTCAAAGACTGTCATCTGCAATAAATTAATCTTCATATATGGATTACTCAATGTCATAATTCAATTTTAATGACTCCTGAAGCTCAAAGATTACTAATGCATTCTTATATCTCAGTGTTGGTTTGTTCTAAAGACAAGAGAGTAAGCTCCCTGAGGACATCTGAATCACTGAGCACCACATCCAGTTTACAGCATGTGATCCAAAAATGCTGAGTGAGTGAAGTGAATGGAGGGATGAAGGCAGTATGACTCCACGACCAAGGAAAGCACTGACCACACCATAGGTTTTCCACACTGCAGTGGAATCGACCAAAGAGCATAAGGCACTTCTTGGGCTTTCCTGTACCATTTTTGGTGCTGCTCATAAAGTCACCAGAGGCTGCCTAAGCCAGGGACCACATCTTAGTAACTGAAGTACCTTTAACACCCAGGTCTAGGCCAATATGTAGAAAGAATCAAGACAATCCATTGATCCATCCAAGTTCCTATTTGTAACAATGTTGTTGTTGTTGTTGTTTTTTCTTTTATTTTTATTAGATGGAGGCTAATTACTTTACAATATTGTAGTGGTTTTTGCCATACATTGACTTGAATCAGCCATGGATTCACACGTGTTCCCCATCCCAATCCCCCCGGAAGACTTCATCTAATCCACAGCTCATCATAGACAATGGATTACTCTTAACTGTACTTTTCTTTCCCGAACCACGTGGGATCACTTTCTGAACTAAACTGGCCATATTCAGTGTAGCCTCAAAGCCAAGTTCTAAACTATATGAATGCATCTATTTCACTTCAACGTGTGCAAGTATGGCCTACAAAAGTATAATTCCTGGTTTTCCTTTTTCTCACCTTAGCCTTCTACATCATTCTCTCTGCCAAAGTATCTAAGAAATTTTCAGTCCAAGTAAACATTGATTTAATATTCATAGCAATTGGAAGTTACCATGGTGATAATTATTCAAAAACATACATTCTTTAAAATCTGACATTCAACTTGCAGTAGTGGAGGGACTTCTATTAAAAATAAAACTTTTGGCACTTCCCTGGCAGTCCAGTGGTTAAGACTTCACCTTCCAATGCAGGGGGTACAAGTTCAATCCCTGGTCAGGGAGTTAAGATCCCACAAGCCTTGGGGCCAAAAAATCCCAAACATAAAAAAACAGAAGCAATATTGTAATAAATTCAGTACTTAAAAAATGGTCAACATCAAAAAATATTTTAAAAAATAAAATAAAAACTTTTGATTAAATTATAAATTTGCTTCTCTAAGTGCCTTTGACTTTAGGTAAGCATAACCCTTCTATCTTACCAACTTTGTATTTAATGGTTTCAGATCATTTACCATCCCCTTTTGTTGCTATACATGGAATCTTAATATCTCTCCTTTGCATTTTCTCACTTTATTTCTCTTTCCTCAAGAAAATTTTACCCCAAGAACACTTCTGGTCACCCTATTCCTTTTCCACTTACACTGTAAGTAATGAAGACATTGTACTTTTCAAAAACAGGAGTCAGTAGAAGAAATACTAGTAAGGCATATCCATGCCTCCTGCTAATGAAAGAAAGATCCAGAGTGAGGGTGTTATCAGGGGAAAATGTTTAACTACTTTTTAAAAAGTCTTAATAAAAATGTAAGAATTGTTTTCTGGAATGACTTTACCCCAGCACCATAAAGAAGAAAAGTGAGCAGATGGGCCAGAGTTGCAAAGGGCAGCAAGGAAATTGGCAGTGGACTGGACACAGAGTAAAATTTATCAGAGATTTGGAGTTCAAAGAGACCATATCATTTTACTTCATCCCAATCCTACACGTTACAACAGAAAAGAGAAAGTGAGCTGTCATAGAGAGATAACCTTTGACATGTCACAGGCATGGGGGGAGGGGAGGCAATCACACTGTGTCCCCTCTGACCTATTTTCTTGTGTCATCTGTAACAGCACACACAACACAACAATGGGTGTGACCTGGGTGGAGGTGTCACGCCGCTTCTCGGAATGCTCTTTGGTGAGCAATCATTCAGAGGGCCAGGAGCTCTGGTATCTGCCCTTCGGCCAAAGACAAAAGAGGAGAAAAAAGTCCCCACCACGCTCAAGGACATGTGGCCGGCCCTGCCTAAATACAGATGGAGAAAGGAAGGACTGAAGATTTACAACCGAGGCCAGCGGGCCTCATTATTTTTAAATTTAAGAACATGCCATCTGTGGCTTCTCTGGAAATCCAGTAGTTAAGAATTCGCCTGCCAGGTGAGGGACACAGGTTCTATCCCTGGTTCAGGAAGATCCCACGGGCCTCAGAGCACCTAAGCCCATGGGCCACAACTACTAAGCTTGCACTCTGGAGCCCGAGAGCTGCAACTATTGAGCACAGGTACACCGACTACTGAAGCTATCACAAAGAGAAGCCTGCGCATACTGACAACCAGAGAGTAGCCCACTATCTGCAACTAGAGAAAGCCCACATGCCACAGTAAAGACCCAGCACAGTTGATAAATAAATAACTTTTTAAATCACTTATAAAAATAATAAAACAACATGCCACCTTTTGAGGCTCTAGCAAGCAGGCGGTTTTGGGGGGAGTCTTAAGACGTACCAGGAGAGAGGTTAGGATGCAACAGAGAAGGATGGAGGCCAGTCAAAGGTATGTTTTTGAGCATGTTGCAGCCATGAGCAACAAGGGCTCCCACCCCACTGAGGAACCAGAGGGGCAATGCAGGCCTTCCCTTGGAGACCACCCACACTGGGGATACTTACCCTCGGTCATTGGCCAAGGGCTAACCCCAAGGGATCTTCCTGCCTCAGCACCTCCAGCACAGCCTCCCCCGTGGGCCAAAGGCACCCCGGAGGCCAGAGAAGACAGTACACAGAGGCCCGGGGCCTGCTGCTCTAAGCGGCAGAGAGGACATGCGTGGGGATGACAAGGATGGAGCAGATACTGTCCAGGCATCACATGCCCTTGCTACATCTCATCCTCACAGGGTTTGAGTCCAAATGCCACCATATTTACCATCCGACTCAAAAATGAGGGAAGGGAGGGAAACGATTCTTGTATTAAGAGAAGACTGCTCAGCTGTGTCCGAGTCTTTTGCGACTCTGTGGACTAGAGCCCACCAGGCTCCTCTGTCCACGGGATGGGATTTCCCAGGCAAGAACACTTGTTGCCATTTCCTTCTCCAGTTGATCTTCCCAACCCAGGAATCAAACCCTCATCTTTTGTGCCTACTGCATTAGAAACCTGATTCTTTACCACTGAGTCACATGGGAAACCCATAGAGAAGACTAGAGCAACTCTATTTTAAAAGGGAAACTTCCTAACTCTAATAATCTTGAGCCTTTTAGAAATTAGTATTATGTGAGTTTAAACCAGCGGTTGGCAGGCTAGGACCCTCCAGCCAATTTCAGCCTGCCAACAGTTTTCTTATGGCCCCCAAGCTAAAATCGGTGTTGCATTTTAAAAAGGTTGGAAAAAAATCAGAAGACTGTTTCATGACATGTGAAATTTATATGATATTCAAATTTCATTATCTATAAATATTTATGGGAACACAGCCACATTTATCGGTTTATACAACACTGAAGGTTGTGCCATGGATGGCAGGGCTGAGGAGCTGTGACAGAGACCATCTGGGCTTCTCAGCTTAAAATTTCCTTCTCTGGTCCCTTACAGAAAGTCTGCCTGCCCATCATTTAGAATCAGACTCACTCTCATCAAATCTTCAAGATTAATAAAACAAAAATAAACAGAAAATCTTCACGGTAGTAGCGATTCCCTAGGGTGGGGTGGTCTCCTCCTTTCTTTAAAGTGTTAGCCATTCAGTCGGGTCAGACTCTTTGCAACCCAATGGACTATACCCTGCAGGTTCCTCTGTCCATGGAATTTTCCAGGCAAGAATACTGGAGTGAGTTGCCATTCCCTTCTCCAGGGGATCTTCCTGACCCAAGAACTCAAACTTCATCTCCTGCACTGCAGGCAGATTCTTTACCAATGAGCACCAGGGAAGCTCTCTCCTTTCTTTAAGGAGGATTGAAAGTCCTAATGAAGCTCCACCAGGCAGTGTCTGAGCTTCTCAGATAAGGACAACTATTAGGTTTTCCACCCCTAGTTGATCCTAGTAGAACAAATATTGACAGTGTCTCATTACTGCTGACATAAAACGTGGTTTTATGGAATGAGGAATGTCATAAGGAATGAGATTGTTGCAAGCAATGATGAAAGTGGCATAAACTTTAAGATTTAGAATCCCTGTTTTATCCAATACGAAATGTAACACTTTGCAAACACCGGCTGCATGGAGAGTTTTTCCAGACATAAATTCACACTGGAAACTCATGGTGGAACCCTTGAAAAGGAGCTCGTTTTGAGAAAAGAGATGAAAAGATCCTAGACCAAGACGTAATTAGGGGCAGGGGCGGGGGCAGGGAAGGACAGGTGGGTGGTAGCAGGTGAGAGAGAGCTTCATAAACATTATATAATCATCAAGCTTCAAACTAATAAATTACTGGAGGAATCAAGATTTATATAAACCAATGGATGCAGAGCCAAAGAACTGGTAACTTGAATCAGATCCCAAGGGAACCTAGGATGCCAAGTTTAGCCACACAGTTGCTGGTTCAGTCGTGGAAGCAGGGACAAGATATGTAAACGGGGTCCTTTCCAGGCATCACTACGGTGATCTATGTGTTCTATAAATCAGCATTTTGTTCCTGAGAACGCCGCAGTCCATTCTTGAGACCGTGTTTACAGAACATCAGTATTCTCTCGGCAGGCACGTCACCGTGAAGAGAATTTTAAATAGCACAGGAGAAAAGGGTTCTTGGTAGTCACACAGCCTGTGATAAACTTTGAAGTACAAATGAGAAGTGGAAGTGAACGTGAAACGTATGCTTCGTCCTCAAACTCGGTGAAAAATGAAATGTACAAGAAAAGTTGGATCCTTGCCATGACACCCATTACAGTGTAGACGAAGGCTCTGACCTTTCGTGTTCGACGCACTGTGTTTTTGACACATTTAGTCAATTAAAACGGGTGAAGTGTAATTTGTTTTTCTTAAGTTTAATACAGCATGTCAATAGACGTTAACCAAAATTTATAGTTGGAACACTAAAGCTGCCACATGCACTTAAACAAATGAACACAATTCATCACGGTTGAAATAAAGAGAACATCACGGGCATTTGACTTTATACTTCACGTAAGCGCGTAGCCAAATATAGGAAAGCAGGCTCCTTCTCACACTTCCAGTGGAAAAGACGTTTTAGTTCGCATTAAATATTGGTGTGAAAAACCTGGCTGGTATCCAGTCCTAAGGAGTGTTAGGGTTGGCACTTCCACTGTGTACTCTTACTATAAATTGTTGTAGCGTTTATTTGACATGGAATACCCAAAGGATTGATGAGCAAAGAGAGGAAGATTTTTTTTTATATTGCTGTATTACCTTTTTCAGACATCTATACGAAGCCTTTACATCTTCAAAGTCCAAACAAGCAGCCACCTGTATTCAATCGGTGCAAGATATTTTTCATGAAACGATAGCTTGCCTTTTTATAAACCTATAAAAGCACACATTTTCCATTTTTATGAGTCAGCAAAGCAGTGGCAGATTTAATAATAAAACTTACAAACACAGTTTCTTTATAGACAATTTAACATTTTTTGCTTATTTAAAATGCCACAGGAACAACCAAACCTGATTTCACAGTTTCTGTGTCTATCACATCATATTGGGTTGGCCAAAAGGTTGGTGCCAGTTTTCCTGTAAGAAAAACCCAATGACAAGTAGCTACAATTTTGTACATCTATATTTTAAAAATTGACCCAGCACTCAGAGCATTTATATTAACAGACCACAGACTCCTAAAAATTTAAGAGAAACATGATACCATGAGGGGGGAATTATCTAGTACAGCCTAACACATGTATTAGATTTTGGAATCCATAATATACATGCTATTTACATATAGGTACAGTAATCATGCACTTTGAATTCATAAGAGCAAATACAGTGCCTTTGTAAAAATATATTTGATATTTGAATAGGTTTTAAAAGTTGAGACTGGTATAAGTAAATCAAGCTGTAATATTTGGGAACTAACATAATGGCATAAAGGAACAGTTTTAGAAGATTTTGTATTTTAAATAGAACAGGCATGTAATAAATACACAAACAACCATACTTGAAAAATACCTAGGCTGTTCTCTTTAAATACCTAGACCAAGACTTTTACAAGACTGGTTTTAATGTTTACCAAAATCAATTACATTGAACACAATCAATGGCTTCAATGTTTAACTTAAAGTTTATGTATTTAGACTAAGAGTCTACCATTAGTCTGAATTATGACAAAATTATTTCTCTTAGTCTTTAGGTAGGTTCACCTATGTCAAAGCTACACGACTAGAATCTTAACCTCCTGAAACGGCAATTACATTTACCCTGAAAAGACCCAGACAGGTCAGGAAGAACTTCCAATCGATGCTCTTCTAAACTGACTGCCAAAATTTTAAGATTAAAGTAATCCAAGTATTTTTAAACATTGCAAAAATAGCCAAGTGTTTACTGTTGAAGCAGTGGGATGTATAGCATATTTTTACCTGGCAGTAGAAGCTTACTAGCTATTTAGTCATCTGCTGGGTTTAAAGAATAAGAAAACAACCAGTTAACTAGACAACTTAAAATTTGAAACTACTTCTGAAAAGAAAAAGAGCAGTGAGATGGGCATTTCATATTACACAAAGCTCTGCACAGAATTTTTTATCTTTTGAACAGCTGATGTTGCCTTCTATGGACAAATTATGGGCTTCCCTGGTGGTTCAGACAGTAAAGGATCTGCCTGCAATGCAGGAGACTGAGTTTCGATCCCTGGGTTGGGAAGATCCCCTGGAGAAGGAAACAGCAGCCTACTCCAGTATTCTTGCCTGGGAGATCTCATGGACAGAGGAGCCTGGCAGACTGCAGTCCATGGGGTTGCTAAGAGTTGGAAATGACTAAGTGACTGACACACACATGTGTCACTGAAGTACTAAAACTCATGGGTTTTGTTTTATCATATTTTTCAGATAGCCTAAAAATACTACACATATAACACAGACACACACGGTCTCAATGATCATAAAACGAAAAGTTAAAGTAGCAAGAGATATCACTTCACACACGATATTGGTAAGATTTAAAAGAGTGATAACACCTATGGCTGATGGAGTTGTGGGAAAGGATATAACCATATGTTGCTGGAGGAAGTATGAATTGTTCTAGCCTTTTGGACAAGCACCCTGGCCATATCTATTAAAATTTAAAGTACATACACTCTTCACATCAGTATCCCTGTTACTGGCCATCTATTCTGTAGAAATAAAGTACTGGTATATAGGGAAGGTTAATGCTGTTTTTCAGGGCAGGGACACAAAATGTGAACAAAAAAATGCATGCTCGATATCAGGTAAAAATTTGAATTGCAAGTGGATTCTTTACCAGCTGAGCCACAAGGGAAGCCCAAGAATACTGAAGTGGGTAGCCTATCCCTGCTCTAGGGGATCTTCCCGACCCAGGAACCAAACTGGGGTCTCCTGCACTGCAAGCAGATTCTTTACCAACTGAGCTATCAGGAAAACCCCAAAATTTAAATAAGTTGGGTAAAACCATACTACAAGATAACATGCAGCAATTGCAAAGAATACTTTCAATCTAAAATCAATGACTGAGGACTTCTCTGGTGGCTCAGTGGTAAAGAATCTGCCCTCCAACACAAGGGACATGGGATCAATCCCTGATCCAGAAGATCCCACTAGCCTCGGAGCAACTACGTCTGCATGCCACAACTACTTAGCCTGTGCTCTAAAGCTCAGGAGCTGCACCTACTGAAGCCCGAAAGCCCTAGAGCCTGTGCTCCGAAACAAGAGAAGACACCGCAATGAGAAGACTGCACACCACAACCAGAGTAGCCCATTCAGCAACGAAGACCTAGCACAGCCAAAATAAATAAATTAAAAATAAAGTCATAAAATCAATTATTGAAAAGATTTCTACAACATGCTATTAAGTCAGAAAGGTAAGCAGCAGAGAAATATAGTAATAACATTGCATTATAATACAATATGTAATATATATTATCTCACTTTTCTAAACAAACAATACCAAGATTTTAAAATATACATACAATTATGCATGTGCATGAATATATGCAAATATATGTATGAATATAATTTTATGATCATAAATTAAAGTAAGCCAAGATACATACCAAAGTGATAACATTGATATCTAGGGTTAATTACTTGGAGAGAGGAGAAAAGACAACAAAAAGAAAACTGCATTTTTAAAAGTTTATACAGTGAAGGCAGTATTACTGCATGATGACTTTTTGATAAAATCTTTGGAAAAGTGGGGGTATATTTCTAAAATGTTACAGGAAAGAATAGTCATCAAAATATTAATGATATTTTTTCTCAATGTGCATAAATGTTGGATATTTCTCTCATTGGTTGAATTTTTTAAATAATGATCATTATTAACTATAATATATATGAAAAGGGCCAGTTTCATTGGAGAAAGAAAGTAACAACTATATAAAGAATAAACTAGTTTAAATTTCTCTCAATGTAAATATTACTTAGTGTAGGGTAAATTTTTAAGCATTTAAGTGCAAAGAAACAGCCTTAGTTTTAATGGGGAAAATATAAGAAAAAATCATGAGATAAAGACGTGGCATATGCCAACAGTCGGCCAGCTACGCATTCTCTTCTGCCGTTACAATATGATGTCTGTTTTAGCTGAACAGACAGCCACTAAGAATAAACACTACATTTCCCAGCCTTCCTTCCCAGTAGGAGAGAAAGAATGCTGGGTGTGTCTAAGCTCTGCCCAACTGAGTGTAAGCAGAGCTGATGGGTCAGGCCGGGAGGGTGTAGGGTGAGCCACGTGTAACCACACAGACAGAGCAAGCCAATCAGAGGGTCCAAATTCACATGCAGGTAGAGCCTGTGAGTGAAACTAAGTGGTGGGGAGGGAATCAATATTAGTGAGACTTGGCTTTTCCATGTTGAGTTTAGATTTCCTGCAAGAGAAATCACTTCAAGAGAATTATAGGGGGGTGGGCGTGGATTAAACAGGGAGACTGGGATTGAAATGTACATACTACTATATAGATAAACAAATAAGAAAATAAAATAGATAAACAAATAAGGACCTATTGTATAGCACAGGAAACTATTCAATACTCTGTAATGGCCTATATGGGAAAAGAATCTGAAAAAGTGGGGATATATGTATAACAGACTCATTTTTCTGTACAGCAGAAACTAACACAACATTGTAAATCAACTATACTCCAATAAAAAGTTTAAAAATAAAAAAAGAGAGAGAGAATTATAAGAGGTAGATTCAGGACGAGGTAAGCCTGGCCCTGTCTTCTCAAAATCATCACAGAGCAAATGGGGCAAAGATCAGGTAAGATATAGCCCTTAGCATTCTGCTCCAAAACTGTCGATTCCAAAGACCTGAAAGTAGCCATGAACAAAAATTAGCTAACTTCATTGAAGAAAAAGAGAGTAAGTACAAACTATACAGTCAGCAAAAACAAGACCGGGAGCTGACTCTGGCTCGGATCATGAGCTCCTTATTGCCAAATTCAGACTTAAATTGAAGAAAGTAGGGAAAACCACTAGACCATTCAGGTATGACCTAAAGCAAATCCCTTACGATTATACAGTGAAAGTGACAAATAGATTCAAGGGATTAGATCTAATAGACAGAGTGCCTGAAGACCTATGGATGGAGGTTCCTAACATTGTACAGCAGGCAGTGATCAAGACCATCCCCAGAAAAAGAAATTCAAAAAGGCAAAATGCTTGTCTGAGGAAGCCTTACAAATAGTTGAGAAAAGAAGAGGAGCTAAAGGCAAAGGAGGAAAGGAAAGATATACCCATTTTAATGGAGAGTTCCAAAGAATAGCAAGGAGAAATAAGAAAGCCTTCTTCAGTGATCAATGAAAAGAAATAGAGGAAAACAACAGAATAGGAAAGACTAGAGATCTCTTCAAGAAAATTAGAGATACCAAGGGAATATTTCATGCAATTCAACTCAATTCAGTTGCTCAGTCATGTCCGACTCTTTGCGACCCCATGAACTGCAGCACGCCAGGCCTCCCTGTCCATCACCAACTCCCGAAGTCCATCTAATAAACCCATGTCCAATGAGTTGGTGATGCCTTCCAACCATCTCATCCTTTGTCATCCCCTTCTCCTCCTGCCCTCAATCTTTCCCAGCATCAGAGTCTTTTCAAATGAGTTAGTTCTTTGCATCAGGTAGCCAAAGTATTGGAAGATGGGCACAAAAAAAAAGACAGAAATAGCATGGACATAACAGAAGCAGAAGATATTAGGAAGAGGTGAGAAGAATACACAGAAGAACTATACAAAAAAAAAAAAATCTTCACAATCCAGATAATCATGATCACTCACCTAGAACCAGACATCCTAGAATGAGAAGTCAAGTGGTCCTTAGGAAACATGACTATGAACAAAGCTAGTGGAGGTAATGGAATTCCAGTTGAGCCCTTTCAAATCCTAAAAGATGACGCTGTGGAAGTGCTGCACTCAATATGCCAGCAAATTGGGAAAACTCAGCAGTGACCATAGGACTGGAAAAGGTCAGTATTCTTCCCAATCCCAAAGAAAGGCAATGCCAAAGAATGCTCAAACTACTGCACAATTGCACTCATCTCACAAGCTAACAAAGTAATGCTCAAAATCCCCCAAGCCAGGCTTCAACAGTACATGAACTATGAACTTCCAGATGTTCAAGCTGGTTTTAGAAAAGGCAGAGGAACCAGAGATGAAATTGCCAACATCTGCTGGATCATTGAAAAAGCAATAGAGTTCCAGAAAAACATCTACTTCTGCTTTATTGACTATGCCAAAACCTTTGACTCCATGGATCACACCAAACTGTGGAAAATTCTGAAAGAAATGGGAATACCAGAACACCTGACTTGCCTCCTGAGAAATCTGTAAACTGGTCAAGAAGCAACAGTGAGACTGGACATGGAACCACAGACTGGTTCCAAATCGGGAAAGGAGTCTGTCAAGGCTGTATATTGTCACCCTGCTTATTTAACTTATATGCAGAGTACATTATGAGAAATGCTGGGCTGGATGAAGCACAAGCTGGAATCAAGATTGCCGGGAGAAATATCAATAACCTCAGATATGCAGATGACACCACACTTAGGGCAGAAAGCAAAGAAGAACTAAAGAGCCTCTTGATGAGAGTGAAAGAGAAGAGTGAAAAAGTTGGCTTAAAACTCAACATTCAGAAAACTAAGATCATGGCATCTGGTCCCATCACTTCATGGCAAATAGATAGGGAAACAATGGAAACAGTGACAGACGACTTTTGGGGGCTCCAAAACCACTGCCAATGGTGGCTGCAGCCATGAAATTAAAAGACACTTGCTCCTTGGAAGAAAAGTTATGACCAACCTAGACAGCATATTAAAAAGCAGAGACATTACTTTGGCAACAAAGGTCCATCTAGTCAAGGCTATGGTTTTTCCAGTGGTCATGTATGGATGTGAGAGTTGGACTATAAAGAAAGCTGAGAGTTGAAGAATTGATGCTTTTGAACTGTGGTGTTGGAGAAGACTCTTGAGAGTCCCTTGGACTGCAAGGAGATCCAACCAGTCCATCTTAAAGGAGATCAGTCCTGAATATTTTTTGGAAGGACTGATGCTAAAGCTGCAACTCCAATACTTTGGCCACCTGAAGGGAAGAACTGACTCATTGGAAAAGATCCTGATGCTGGGAAAGATTGAAGGCGGGAGGAGGAGCGGACGACAGAGGATGAGATGGTTGGATGGCGTCACCAACTTGATGGTCAGGACTTTGAGTAAGCTCCGTGAGTTGGTCATGGACAGCGAAGCCTGGTGTGCTGCAATCCATAGGGTCACAAAGAGTTGGATACGACTGAGTGCCTGAACTGAACTGAACTGAACAAATACACAAAATAATAAATGACCAAAGGGAAATATAGAAAACTTTAAAAATCATGCCTCCATATTGCATAATTATATGGAAACACATTTGAAAACCTATCTAAATTAGTCCACTTCATATCAAACATATTTATCAAATTTGACCCTGTTTTCTACTGCTGTCACAAAATATCACAAATTTAGTGGCTTAACACAAGTTTTTAAGCTATAATCTTTTTATTTAGTTGTGTATTTTTTTTAAATTTTTATTGGAGTATAGTTGCTTTACAATGCTATGTTAGTTTCTTTCTTTTTTTTTTTTTATTAGTTGGAGGCTAATTACTTCACAACATTTCAGTGGGTTTTGTCATACACTGACATGAATCAGCCATATAGTTACACGTATTCCCCACCCCGATCCCCCCTCCCACCTCCCTCTCCACCTGACTCCTCTGAGTCCTCCCAGTGCACCAGGCCCGAGCACTTGTCTCATGCATCCCACCTGGGCTGGTGATCTGTTTCACCATAGATAATATACATGCTGTTCTTTCAAAACATCCCACCCTCACCTTCTCCCACAGAGTTCAAAAGTCTGTTCTGTACTTCTGTGTCTCTTTTTCTTTTTTGCATATAGGGTTATCGTTACCATCTTTCTAAATTCCATACTACAAAGCCACAGTCATCAAGACAGTATGGTACTGGCACAAAGACAGAAATATAGATCAGTGGAACAGAATAGAAAGCCCAGAGATAAATCCACAAAGCTATGGACACCTTATCTTTGACAAAGGAGGCAAGGATATACAATGGAAAAAAGACAACCTCCTCAACAAGTAGTGCTGGGAAAACTGGTCAACCACTTCTAAAAGAATGAAACTAGAACACTTTCTAACACCATACACAAAAATAAACTCAAAATGGATTAAAGATCTAAATGTAAGACCAGAAACTATAAAACTCCTAGAGGAGAACATAGGCAAAACACTCTCCGACATAAATCTCAGCAAGATCCTCTATGACCCACCTCCCAGAATATTGGAAATAAAAGCAAAACTAAACAAATGGGAACTAATGAAACTTAAAATCTTCTGCACTACAAAGGAAACTATAAGTAAGGTGAAAAAACAATGTTATGTTAGTTTCTACTGCACAGCAAAGTGAATCAGCTGTACATATACATACGTACATATACACGTATCCCCTCTTTTTTGGATTTTGGATTTTGGATTTCCTTCCCAATTTGGTCACCACAGAGCACTTAATATAGGATTCCCTGTGCTACACAATAGGTTCTCATCTATTGTATACATAGTATCAGTAGATTATATATGTCAGTCCCAATCTCCCAATTCATCCCACTTCCTTTTTTCCCCTAGGTATCCATCTGTTTGTTCTCTATGTCTGTGTTTCTATTTCTGCTCTGTAAATTTTTTCCTTTGTCATTTGCTGTTATTGTAAAGTTTTTTCCTTTGGCATACTTAATGGCTTAACACAAATGTATTATCTGGAGTTCTGGAGGTCAGAAATCCAATATGGGTCTCCCTGAACAAAAATCAAGATGTCATCAGTCTGCTTCCTTTTCTGGGTTGTCTACAGGAGGATTTATTTCCTGCTGACTGGTGTGTTGCCAGGATGTGTTTCCTTGTGGCTGTTTTCTTACCAGCTGTCAGTTAAGAGCCATTCCCAGCTTCTGGAAGCCACTGAAATCCTTAGCTGATGGTCCCTCACTCAGTGTTCAAAGCCAGATTCAGTGGATGCAGATCAAGTGCCTCTCACAGGTGTCTCTCTGACCTAGAAAAAAAAAGTTATGCATTTTTAAATTCTTAAAAGATTATATAGTCCAGAATAATCTCCCTATCTCAAGTCCTCTACTGTTAATCAGATTCCCACCCTCATTTCTTCCATGCAACATAACATAGTCACAAGTCCCAGGGAATTGGGCATACACAACTTTATGGGCCAGTATTTTTTTTATTGTAGAACAGTATACAAATATTTTTAAAAAAAAAAAAAACTTGGATTAATTTTCATAGAAGAAAGGGGGTATTAGCCCTTAAAAATTAGCATGGGCAGATGGTTTCACAAGGCGTCAGCCAAAACTTCAAAGGCTAGATAATCCAGTGCTACTTTAATTTTTCCAAGGATGCTGCTAAGTCGCTTCAGTCGTGTCCGACTCTGTGTGACCCCATAGACGGCAGCCCACCAGGCTCCGCCATCCCTGGGATTAGACATTTTCAAAAATTTTACTACAAAGGAAATATAGGATAAATACATAAGCCTGATAAAATAGCATAGCAAAGAAAAACACAGACCAGTCTCATTTTGAAATACTGAGACAAAACAAAATCCTTTTTCTTTTTTAGTTTTTTTGGCCACACACGGCATGTAAGATCTTAGTTCCCTGACCAGGGATCGAACCCACGACTCCTGCAGTAAAAGCACTGAGTCTTAACCACTGGACCACTAGGGAAGCCCCAGGACAAAAATATCTTAAATGAAACATTAGGAAATAGATTATAATAGCACATTTGAAAATTAATATATCATGACTAAGGCTTATTACATGAAAGCAAGAGTGATTCAATATTAAGAAATTCTTTAGCATGACCACTATCTTTTTAAAAAATCTTTAGAAAATTTGATTATTCACATAGATACTGAAAAAAGTTCCACAGTTCAAAATCCACTTCTGATTAAAAAAAAACACTTTGTAAAATAGAAAATCATGGATTTTTCTTCAAATTGGTAAAAAAAATTACCTCAATTCTAAAACAAGTCAGTGACTTACTAGGTAAACAGCAAAGAATATCCACTAAGATCCAGAACAAGGCAAAAGTGCCTACTATTTTATTGAACTATTAACACAGAATTAGATTTATTAGCTAATGTAATGAAACCAGAGAAAATAATTGGAGCTAGTGTTTGCACATGATACAATACTTTACTTGTAATATCCAAATCAGTGATAAAGCGATCATAAAATAATTGAGAATGTTAGCAAAATACAAAATTATACAAAAATCTATAGCCATAACATGTATAAAGAATAACCAAACAGAGGATGTAAGAGCAGGAAAAACGTCAACAAAACCTAAAAGACATCTTGTGCATTAACAGTAACATACAAAATCTTCACAAGGAACATTACAGACACTCCTGAAAGACAAAAGTGAGTTTGAACAAATAGAAAGACGACCCTTGCTTTTCATCAAGATGACTCAACAAAAAAGATACCAGATTCTTTCTAGGTATTGGAAATGTAATGATTTTCCCGAAAAAATACATATATAAATGAGGTCCTGGTACTAAACCGGTTGGCTCTAAAATCCACGTGTATATGTAAAATATATGCAAAATTTCTGATAGCCCCTTTAGGAAGAACCAAGATGGAAGAGATTAGCAATTCTCTGACTCAAAGCATGGCAGATGAATAAACAGTCAGACTAACACAACAGAAAAGAAAATTGAAAAAAATCAAATTATTTGGAAATATGAAAACAGATTCTAATTGAGGTAGCTTATCACACATGTGGAGCTTCTCTGGTGGCTCAGTGGTTAAAGAATCTGCCTGCCAATACAGGAGGCTCGGATTCGATCCCTGTGTCAGGAAAATCCCTTGAAGTAGGAAATGTTAACTCACTCCAGTACTCTTGTTTTGGAAATCCCATGGACTGAGGAGCACAGCAGGCTACCATCCAGGTGGTCACAAAAGAGTCAATGACCTAGTGATCCAGTTCAGTTCAGTCGCTCAGTCGTGTCCAGCTCTTTGTGACCCCATGGACTGCAGCACATCAAGGCCTCCATGTCCATCACCAACTCCCAGAGTTTACTCAAAATCATGTCCATTGAGTAGGTGATGCCATGTGACAATCTCATCCTCTGTCATCCCCTTCTCCTCCTCCCTTCAATCTTTCCCAGCATCAGGGTCTTTTCCAATGAGGCAGTTCTTCCCTTCAGGTGGCCAAAGTATTGGAGTTTCAGCTTTAGCATCAGTCCTTCCAAAGAATATTCAGGACTGATCTCCTTTAAGATGGACTGGTTGGATCTCCTTGCAGTCCAAGGGATTCACAAGAGTCTTCTCCAACACCACAGTTCAAAAGCATCAATTCTTCAACTCTCAGCTTTCTTTATAGTCCAACTCTCACATCCATACATGACTGCTGGAAAAACCAAAGCTTTGACTAGATGGACCTTTGTTGCCAAAGTAATGTCTCTGCTTTTTAATATGCTGTCTAGGTTGATCATAACTTTTCTTCCAAGGAGCAAGTGTCTTTTAATTTCATGGCTGCAGCTACCATTGGCAGTGATTTTTGGAGCCCCCAAAAGTAAAGTCTGTCACTGTTTCCACTGTTTCTCCATCTATTTGCCATGAAGTGATGGGACCAGATGCCATGATCTTAGTTTTCTGAATGTTGAGTTTTAAGCCAACTTTTTCACTCTCCTCTTTCACTCTCATCAAGAGGCTCTTTAGTTCTTTGATTTCTGCCATAAGTGTGGTGTCATCTGCATATCTGAGGTTATTGATATTTCTCCCAGCAATCTTGATTCCAGCTTGTGCTTCATCCAGTCCAGCATTTCTCATGATGCACTCTGCATATAAGTTAAATAAGCAGGGTGACAATATACAGCCTTGACGGACTCCTTTCCCGATTTGGAACCAGTCTGTGGTTCCATGTCCAGTTCTCACTGTTGCTTCTTTTTTTTTTTTTTTTTTTTTTATTTTATTTTATTAGTTGGAGGCCAATTACTTCACAACATTTCAGTGGGTTTTGTCATACATTAACACGAATCAGCCATAGAGTTATACGTATTCCCCTTCCCGATCACCCCTCCCACCCCCCCCTCCACCCGACTCCTCTGGGTCCTCCCAGTGCACCAGGCCCGAGCACTCGTCTCATGCATCTCACCCGGGCTAGTGATCTGTTTCACCATAGATAATATACATGCTGTTCTTTCAAAACATCCCACCCTCACCTTCTCCCACAGAGTTCAAAAGTCTGTTCTGTACTTCTGTGTCTCTTTTTCTGTTTTGCATATTGGGTTATCATTACCATCTTTCTAAATCCCATATATATGTGTTAGTATGCTGTAATGTTCTTTATCTTTCTGGCTTACTTCACTCTGTATAATGGGCTCCAGTTTCATCCATCTCATTAGAACTGATTCAAATGAATTCTTTTTAATGGCTGAGTAATATTCCATGGTGTATATGTACCACAGCTTCCTTATCCATTCGTCTGCTGATGGGCATCTAGGTTGCTTCCATGTCCTGGCTATTATAAACAGTGCTGCGATGAACATTGGGGTGCACGTGTCTCTTTCAGATCTGGTTTCTTCGGTGTGTATGCCCAGAAGTGGTATTGCTGGGTCATATGGTAGTTCTATTTCCAGTTTTTTAAGAAATCTCCACACTGTTCTCCATAGTGGCTGTACTAGTTTGCATTCCCACCAACAGTGTAAGAGGGTTCCCTTTTCTCCACACCCTCTCCAGCATTTATTGCTTGTAGACTTTTGGATAGCAGCCATCCTGACTGGCGTGTAATGGTACCTCATTGTGGTTTTGATTTGCATTTCTCTAATAATGAGTGATGTCGAGCATCTTTTCATGTGTTTGTTAGCCATCTGTATGTCTTCTTTGGAGAAATGTCTGTTCAGTTCTTTGGCCCATTTTTTGATTGGGTCATTTATTTTTCTGGAATTGAGCTTCAGGAGTTCCTTGTATATTTTTGAGATTAATCCTTTGTCTCTTTCTTCATTTGCTATTATTTTCTCCCAATCTGAGGGCTGTCTTTTCATCTTACTTATAGTTTCCTTTGTAGTGCAGAAGCTTTTAAGTTTCATTAGGTCCCATTTGTTTAGTTTTGCTTTTATTTCCAATATTCTGGGAGGTGGGTCATTGAGGACCCCACTGAGATTTATGTCGGAGAGTGTTTTGCCTATATTCTCCTCTAGGAGTTTCATAGTTTCTGGTCTTACATTTAGATCTTTAATCCATTTTGAGTTTATTTTTGTGTATGGTGTTAGAAAGTGTTCTAGTTTCATTCTTTTAGAAGTGGTTGACCAGTTTTCCCAGCACCACTTGTTAAAGAGGTTGTCTTTTTTCCATTGTATATCCTTGCCTCCTTTGTCAAAGACAAGGTGTCCATAGGTTCGTGGATTTATCTCTGGGCTTTCTATTCTGTTCCATTGATCTATGTTTCTGTCTTTGTGCCAGTACCATACTGTCTTGATGACTGTGGCTTTGTAGTAGAGTTTGAAGTCAGGCAGGTTGATTCCTCCAGTTCCATTCTTCTTTCTCAAGATTACTTTGGCTATTCATGGTTTTCTGTATTTCCATACAAATTGTGAAATTATTTGTTCTAGTTCTGTGAAAAATACCGTTGGTAGCTTGATAGGGATTGCATTGAATCTATAGATTGCTTTGGGTAGAATAGCCATTTTGACAATATTGATTCTTCCAATCCATGAACACGGTATGTTTCTCCATCTGTTTGTGTCCTCTTTGATTTCTTTCATCAGTGTTTTATAGTTTTCTATGTACAGGTCTTTTGTTTCTTTAGGTAGGTATACTCCTAAGTATTTTATTCTTTTTGTTGCAATGGTGAGTGGTATTGTTTCCTTCATTTCTCTTTCTGTTTTTTCATTGTTAGTATATAGGAATGCAAGGGATTTCTGTGTGTTAATTTTATATCCTGCAACTTTACTATATTCATTAATTAGCTCTAGTAATTTTCTGGAAGAGTCTTTAGGGTTTTCTATGTAGAGGATCATGTCATCTGCAAACAGCGAGAGTTTCACTTCTTCTTTTCCTATCTGGATTCCTTTTACTTCTTTTTCTGCTCTGATTGCTGTGGCAAAAACTTCCAAGACTATGTTGAATAGTAGTGGTGAGAGTGGGCACCCTTGTCTTGTTCCTGATTTCAGGGGAAATGCTTTCAATTTTTCACCATTGAGGGTGATGTTTGCTGTGGGTGTGTCATATATAGCTTTTATTATGTTGAGGTATGTTCCCTCTATTCCTGCTTTCTGGAGAGTTTTAATCATAATGAGTGTTGAATTTTGTCAAAGGCTTTCTCTGCATCTATTGAGATAATCATATGGTTTTTACCTTTCAATTTGTTAATGTGGTGTATTACATTGATTGACTTGCGGATATTAAAGAATCCTTGCATTCCTGGGATAAAGCCCACTTGGTCATGGTGTATGATTTTTTTAATATGTTGTTGGATTCTGTTTGCTAGAATTTTGTTAAGGATTTTTGCATCTATGTTCATCAGTGATATTGGCCTGTAGTTTTCTTTTTCTGTGGCATCTTTGTCTGGTTTTGGAATTAGGGTGATGGTGGCCTCATAGAATGAGTTTGGAAGTTTACCTTCTTCTGCAATTTTCTGGAAGAGTTTGAGTAAGATAGGTGTTAGCTCTTCTCTAAATTTTTGGTAGAATTCAGCTGTGAAGCCATCTGGTCCTGGGCTTTTGTTTCCTGGAAGATTTTTGATTACAGTTTCGATTTCCTTGCTTGTGATGGTTCTGTTAAGATCTTCTATTTCTTCCTGGTTCAGTTTTGGAAAGTTATACTTTTCTAAGAATTTGTCCATTTCATCCAAGTTGTCCATTTTATTGGCATAGAGCTGCTGGTAGTAGTCTCTTATGATCCTTTGTATTTCAGTGTTGTCTGTTGTGATCTCACCCTTTTCATTTCTTATTTTGTTAATTTGGTTCTTCTCTCTTTGTTTCTTAATGAGTCTTGCTAATGGTTTGTCAATTTTGTTTATTTTTTCAAGAAACCAGCTTTTAGCTTTGTTGATTTTTGCTATGGTCTCTTTAGTTTCTTTTGCATTTATTTCTGCCCTAATTTTTAAGATTTCTTCTGCTGACCCTGGGATTCTTCATTTCTTCCTTCTCTAATTGCTTTAGGTGTAAAGTTAGGTTATTTATTTGGCTTTTTTCTTGTTTCTTGATGTAAGCCTGTAATGCTATGAACCTTCCCCTTAGCACTGCTTTTACAGTGTCCCATAAGTTTTGGGTTGTTGTGTTTTTGTTTTCATTCATTTCTATACATATTTTGATTTCTTTTTTGATTTCTTCTATGATTTGTTGGTTATTCAGAAGCGTGTTATTTAGCCTCCATATGTTGGAATTTTTAACAATTTTTTTCCTGTAATTGAGATCTAATCTTACTGCACTGTGGTCAGAAAAGATGACTGGAATGATTTCAACTTTTCTGAATTTTCCAAGACCAGATTTATGGCCCAGGATGTGATCTATTCTGGAGAAGGTTCCGTGTGCACTTGAGAAAAAGGTGAAATTGATTGTTTTGGGGTGAAATGTCCTATAGATATCAATTAGGTCTAGCTGGTCCATTGTATCATTTAAGGTTTGTGTTTCCTTGTTGATTTTCTGTTTAGTTGATCTATCCATAGTAGTGAGTGGGGTATTAAAGTCTCCCACTATTATTGTGTTACTATTAATTTCCTCTTTCATACTCATTAGCGTTTGCCGTACATATTGCGGTGCTCCTATGTTGGGTGCATATATATTTATAATTGTTATATCTTCTTCTTGGATTGATCCTTTGATCATTATGTAGTGTCCTTCTTTGTCTCTTTTCACATCCTATTTGAAAGTCTATTTTATCTGATAGGAGTATTGCGACTCCTGCTTTCTTTTGGTTTCCATTTGCGTGAAATTCACTGTTGCTTCTTGACCAGCTTACAGATTTCTCAGGAGGCAGGTCAGGTGGTCTGGTATTCCCATCTCTCTCAGAATTTTCCACAGTTTGGTGTGATCCATGGAGTCAAAGGTTTTGGCATAGTCAATAAAGCAGAAGTAGATGTTTTTCTGGAACTCTATTGCTTTTTCAATGATCCAGCAGATGTTGGCAATTTCATCTCTGGTTCCTCTGTCTTTTCTAAAACCAGCTTGAACATCTGGAAGTTCATAGTTCATGTACTGTTGAAGCCTGGCTTGGGGGATTTTGAGCATTAGTTTGCTAGCTTGTGAGATGAGTGCAATTGTGCAGTAGTTTGTGCATTCTTTGGCATTGCCTTTCTTTGGGATTGGAAAGAAAACTGACCTTTTCCAGTCCTATGGTCACTGCTGAATTTTTCCAATTTGCTGGCATATTGAGTGCAGCACTTTCACAGCATCATCTTTCAGGATTTGAAAGAGCTCAACTGGAATTCCATCATCTCCACTAGCTTTTTTCGTATTGATGTTTCCTAAGACCCACTTGACTTCTCATTCTAGGATGTCTGGCTCTAGGTGAGTAATCACACCATTGTGACTATCTGGGTCGTAAAGATCTTTTTTGTACAGTTCTTCTGTGTATTCTTGTCACCTCTTCCTAATATCTTCTGCTTCTGTTAGCTCCATACCATTTCTGTCCTTTTTTGTGCCCATCTTTGCATGAAATGTTCCTGTTGATTAAACAACAACCACATATGTGAGAACAAGATGGACTTTTTAATCAAAAGCTTTGTGTGTAATCGTTTAGAAAAAGAGCTGATCCTCTAAGTATAAAAAGAACACTCACAGCAAGAAAGAGCATTTTTAAAAATTTACCTTTTTCCAGTTTTAGTAACATATAATTAACAGATATAATTGTGAGATGTTTAACGCGTACAATTGTACAGCTGAATATGGGGCGTGGGATGCTGTTATGCACGCACATCTCTGTTCAAAGTAAGAAGAGCGCCTCCAAGACCTTTCCCCCTTAGTAGTAACCCCCACAGTGGCTGAGGCAACGACGATCCTAATTTCCCGCACATGTTTTTCATTTTACTATTTGCCTGCTTGAAGATCCTGGAATGCAAAATAAGCCCATGAAAAGACCATAAAAATCCTTTGATATTTTAAGATAAAAAATACAATCCTTATACATCATAATATATATTGGAAAACTTTAAAGTGTAGTTACATAAGATATTTTTATGAGAATAGAAGGTCCTAATTTTAAAAGTACATTTCAGTACCATCTTTTCTTTGCAACAATTAAAGCAGTCAATTATGTGTCTATTTAACCCTGATCTTAAATTGAAATATCTAATATGACAGTAATTGCATTATTCTCGATGCAATACTTGTATCTGCTCAGCTATAACTACAGCTGTCTAAGAATTCTGAGTCTGGAGTCTTCCCCTATTTCCTATACAGATGTACGGAACTCAGGTTGTTTAATATTATGTTTAATAATTTTGTTTGAACAAGACTATTTATTTGTATTGGTAGCCAAATTGT
This sequence comes from Muntiacus reevesi, assembly GCF_963930625.1. Taxonomy (NCBI): domain Eukaryota; kingdom Metazoa; phylum Chordata; class Mammalia; order Artiodactyla; family Cervidae; genus Muntiacus; species Muntiacus reevesi. The sequence goes on along the minus strand of NC_089265.1, from coordinate 5,594,925 downwards.
TGCATTTTTCTCCTAGTATGTTATTCTTATCATCATAAAGGAAATTCAGGAGAGAACAGGGTTGAATGTTTCCCATCTGACCAGAGAAGTAGTACCACTTTTGTATTATTTACACAATAATGATGAAGAACTGGGGCATTTCATGAGGATAGAGGGCTGCCTGGGAGAGTGCCTCAAGGCCATTAACCTGGGGCAGTCATTCAGTTTCTTAGAAAACCTGGATTGAAGTCATTATTTCTATTAGAAGATCAGTAACACATATTCTTCAGCACCACAACTGGAAAGCTCATCAGAAATAAGTTTTCTCTGGATTTTTTTCTCAAGCACATGAAATCTGTAGGTTATTTTTCTTTTACTATTATTAGCTATAATTTCTATTTCTATATATATTTCTTTTTATCAAAGTATTGTTGATTTACAAAGTTTTGCCAATCTCTGCTGTGCAGCAAAGTGATTCAATTATCCACACACATACACGTGTATCCATTTTTTACATATTTTTTCCATTATTCCATTTTATATATCTTTTCCATTATGGCTTATCACAGGATATTGAGTATAATACTCTGTGCTATATAGTAGGATCTTGTCTATCCATTTTAATTGTAATAGTTTGCATCTACGAACCCAAACTCCCAGACCATTGCTATATTTTTAAAGAAATGTCGCTGAAATCCTGAACAACTTAGTAACGTGACAGCCCTCATCACATGGACATCAATGTCAGGAACGCTGGTGACTGTCTCCCCTCTGCCCTGACTTAGAAGTCAAGTTAAAAATAAAGTTGCAGTCTCTCTCCCTCCTTCCCTCCTCCTACTCTGTCTCTCTCTCTCTCTCTCTCTCCCCCTTGCTCCCTCTCTCTTTTCTAAAGGCTTCAGCAAACAAATTTTTGCTGAAGATATAAACCTGTAGAAGCATGATGAGGTAGGTCGCAGGATACACAGATTATCGGAGACTCAGTGGAAATATGAATCTATAGTGATTTCACTAGCAGCACTTTCTCAGAAATAATACATGAGAAAACTGTTCCATTTTGGCATCGTGAGATGGACCTCAAGAAAGTAGAATTCACACGATTACACAGGCATCATTTGTCCGTCACTGTCTTGTTGCTTTAAACACTGAGATCTGACCCAAACAGTAGCCCAGGAAGCCAGTCGCATCTGGAGCCAGAGGACATTTTACAGAATAAATGTTAAAAAACCTCAGGAAATGCATGTTAGTATCTAATCATATGTGGTTAAGGCAGCACCACACCACACAGGGAAGGGTCCCCTGATGATTCTCCAGTACACGTGTAGTGTTTAAAGATACCATATCTCTTCTGTCTCCCAGAAGTTCCCACATTCTCTTAGGCTAGGAACGATGAACTACTAACTTCCTAAACAGTGCGGTGCTGTGCTGAGCCACTCAGTCATGTCCTATTCTTTGGGAACCCATGGACTGTAACCCGGCAGGCTCCTCTGTCTATGGGGATTCTCCAGGCAGGAATACTGGAGTGGGTTGCCATGTCCTCCTCCAGGGGATCTTCCCAACCCAGGAATCGAACCAGGGTCTCCTATATTGCAGATTCTTTACCGGCTGAGTTACCAGGGAAGCCCTCCTAAACAGTAAATAAAGTAATTAAAGAAATTTCATCAATCTATTTTCCTACTCTTCAAAATAGGGATACTGTGGATTATAATACACTGTTCATGGACAAGGTATGATTGTGCAATGTAGTAAGGATGACTAATCATCTAGGATGCACCAGAAGAAACAGAGGAGGCAGGATGTGAAATGGAAGCCCCCACCCACCTTCTCTTCCTTGATATAATATCCATTCCAGTCACTCCCTACCCATGAAATAAGAAGCAGTGACACTCATATTCTCACCTGTCAATGTGTTTACATCACTTCCTTGGAGACTATAGACATAGCCCCATTCATCAGGTATTACCTTTCCTTCCTCCCTCATCTTCTCCGTTCCCACACCACCAAACCCCCACCACCACCCACAGAGTCAATGCACATATAGAGAACTGTGAGTCATAGAAAACAAGAGGGAAGGGCAAGAAAAATTGGTTGGTGCTGGAGAACACTGAGGTTTATAGACACCCATCCTTCCCTCTTACAAGGGCAAAGAAGAGAAAAGGACAGGACTTCTCTGGTGGTCCAGTGGTTAGGACTTCGCCTTCTAGTACAGGGATTGTGGGTTAGATCCCTTGGTCAGGGAACTAATATCCCACATGCCTCATGGCCCAAAAACAAGAACAGAAATAACAGAAGCACTATTGTAATAAATTATATAAAGACATTAAAAATGGTCCAAATAAAAAAATTTTTTAAATAAAATTAAATGTATGGTTGACTTGTGGGTCCTGCAGCCTTCCTTAAGTTTAGGGCTTCTCAGGTGGCCGTAGTGGTAAAGAACCTGCTTGGCAGTACTGGAGATATGAGAGTCATGGGTTTGATCCTTGGGTCAGGAAGATGCACTGGAGAATAGCATGGAAATCCACTCCAGTATTCTTGCCTGGAGAATCCCATGGACAGAAGAGCCTGGCGGGCTACAGTCCATGGGGTCACAAAGAGTCAGATGCAACTTAGCAAGGATGCAGTTTTTTTAAGGGTGCAAAATGCCAATTTAAAATTTAAATATTAAAGCAAATTGACATCAATTTTCTTTCCCATTTAAAATACACTAGATGTGATCAAGGTTATGTGACCTTGTGTGACCCATGAAATATGTATGTTTGCATAAGAAAAAAAGACTACTCATCAACTGCATTATATCCAGCACCATGTAGAACAATGTGTATATATGAAAAATGTGTGTGTGTGTGTAAATCATTTCTGAAGAGTATACAAGAAACAGGTAACAATTCCATCTGGAGAGGAAAGGTGGCAGGTTCTGAGATACAGACAAAAAAGGAGACTTGGTTTATACCGCATACACTTTTTTGCCCTTTGAATTGTATTCCTCATACATGTACTACCTGAATTTAAAATCACTTAAGAAATTAAAAATCAGACTTGCACTCGATATTAGAACTGAGCACAGGGCCAAATTTATAGGGTGAAACAAAGTTTTTATAAGGTTTTGCTCTTGACACCAGGAAAAGTAAGTGATTTTTAAAAATAAATACATGGCTTATTAGTGTGTGTGTGTGTGCGTGCATTAAGTCACTTCAGTTGCTTCTATGCATTAAATAGAATGTAGTAGAAGTAAAGGGAGGTGTATAAAAAGCCCAAGGAAAGCAGAGAATACAACATACAGGAAGGACATCCCAAGGTTTTTAGAGCTTTACTAGCAGTACCACATGCCGAGCAAGGAGTTGGGTACCACACCTCTCCATGGGCCCTGCAGAGCATCCCTGGGATACAAAGGCCATTATTAGTGCCCCTGAGAGATGGGAGGAACAGGACAGGATGACCATGGGTCTCAGAATTTTCCTCATGAGAAATGATTAAAAGAAATAGACATGCTTGCCCTGGAAAAAAATAAAATCTCAGGAATTACATGTTTGCCTTTCTCAAGGACTATCACTGCAAAGAAAAGGAGCATTTCTTTCTTCAAAGGAGCTGGTAGCAATAGGAGGAGGTGCTTCAGGAAAAGGTCTGACCCAGCTCAACTAAAATCTCTATATCCTTACCAGTCGGAGACCAAAGATGGCATTGCTGCCGTGCACATGGAGAGGTCAAACACTCAGCGGAGAGACCAGGAGGCAGTTCCTCAGACGATTCCTGACTCTGTGCCTAACCAGAGAATTCTAATACCTCATTATCATCTTCCATAAATTTGCAGTAAAACAACTTCACTTTCATCATGCTTTACAGTCCAAAAGCATGCTTTATAGTCCAAACTTCTACATACATTATTTCATGTGAATATCATAATAAACTTGCCAGAAAGGCCAGGCCAAAGTTCCCATCTCCTCTTCCCAGAGGCAGAATCTCAGGAAAAAAAAGACAATAACCGAACTGGAGTTAGCGCCTCACCCAACCCAGGTCCCCTGATGTCAAGAGAAAGACATTTTCAGATCTGTCAATGATTCTCATTACTCTCCTGCTAGATGTCAATCCACGTCACCCAAATGAGAAAAATAAGAAACTGCTTCTGTGTAATAAATCAGATTTACTCAAAATGTCATTCTTCATTCACTCATCATATCTTTCCTAACTTGGGGTATTAAAATGTACTCTTATTTATTAAGTGCTAAAAGTATGTTTTTCTCATACTCATAATTGGCAAAATCAGGAGTTAATTATCAAAATAGATCTCCCCGCCAAAAAATTTCTGGAGATATTTCTGGTCCATGCAAATCTCCAAAGGAAGAAATACAGATAAGGTACAATTTATCAGATTGATTGGAAACAGCAATTGGGAGAAATAATAAAACATGTTCAGTGAAGAAAACACAGAAGATGGCTATTATGACACCAGAAAAGTATGGATTTTTCCAGAAACCATCAGACAAAAATCTACTTGCAACCCCACATGACGCAGTCTCAGCTGATGAAGACAATGACCTGAAACCATTTGTTGTTGCTGTTTAGTCCCTAAGTCATGTCTGACTCTTTGCAACACCATGGACTGCAGCACGCCAGGTTTCCCTGTCCTTCACCGTCTCCTGGAGTTTGCTCAAACTCATGTGCATTGAGTCAGTGATGCCATCAACCACCTCATCCTCTGTCACCCTCCGCCTCCTCTTACCCTCAATCCTTCCCAGCATCAGGGTCTTTTCCAGTGAGTCAGTTCTTTACATCAGGTGGCCAAAGTATTGGAGCGTCAGCTTCAGCATCAGACCTTCCAGTGAATATTCAGGGTTAATTTCCTTTAGAATTGGCTGGTTTGATCTCCTTACTGTCCATGGAACTCTCAAGAGTCTTCTCCAGCACCACAGTTTGAAAACATCAAGTCTTAGGCGCTCAGCCTTCTTTATGGTCCAACTCTGAAGCCATAAGGTCTCTGAAAATCTGCTTCAACTGAAATTTCCTGGATGAGTTTCCAAAGTGACCTGAAATCACCTTGATTCAGGAACTATCTACAAGTCAGAACACAGAGTCCTTGTGAAGAGCAAGTCGCATGGCAGATATTAACATCAAAAGCTAATTGCTATTTATACACAAAACATGATTGCTGACTGGCTGTCCACATACCCTCAAGACATTAAAGGTACTTAAAAAGTAATTAAGCCAAAGTGAGCCATCCTATACTATCATTGCTACGTGTGGTTTTCATAAAGCAGAAATCATTTCTAATTCTTTTCCCCAGTTTTCATTAGCTCGGCAGATAATCTGGCAGGGTGCAAAACCAATTGATTCCTCTATTTTCTTTCTAATTTTAAGCCACAAATCCCTGGAGAAATGCTGCATTTATTTCCCCCACTTTCCCTACAAAACAAATGCCCAGAGTACAACTTATTTTAACAAGGTAGATTAGGGAATGGTGGCAAACGCCACAATGAGAGGGGATCCCCCGATCTGCTGGATGGAGTCCACCCCCAGGTGCCCTCACCTGTGGGCATAGGGACACTTACAGGGCAGCACAGTTAAGTGGCAAGGCGCTGACCACGCTGAAACCAGAGCCTCACCTCTGCAGTCCATTCACAAAAATGAACTGATGGTAATTAACTCATGATTAGTTCATTTCAGCTAATATATGAGCCTGAACTTTGGCTAAGTGATGTAATATTTCAAAAGTGGGGCTCTGCCATGAAATTTATTGAACTTCCTGAAATCACCAATGAAATTGTTTTTGCTGTTCACATATTAGGCCCTGTCTCCAGGGGAAAAGCTGATTCTTCTCATATAAGACTCTTTCCCCAGAGTTTGAAAGTCTGTCATCTTTCTCAATATACTCACTTCGTTAAACAGTTTACAGCTTGCAAGAGGGTCACAAAGTCTGAGTAACGGAATGACTGTCCTGACAGATTTAGACAATAAAACCACCAGATTGTTGTATAAATGTTTTTCTCAGAGGCCGTTTCTGAAACACATACTAAATGCAAATATTGAAACACCTGCATGCTAAGCACAATTCTTTTAACAGATGTTAATCCCTGTGCATTTAACCAATGGATTTAGATCACATAAATGTAACTCACCCCCTTCAGACTGTCTTGGAAAACTACCAGTTACCTTATTTCAATTTGACAAAGAGACTATTACTCTCTACATCATAATTTTGATTTTATGTTTTATAATGGAGCTATCTAAAAAAGCAAGTAAGAAATACAAAAAAGTCAGCTCGGGCAAAGCCTCTATGAATGAGTTGTCCACTTTTAGCATAGAAAATTTACAAAGATCAATAGGGTTACAAAATTTAATATGCTTTCTTTGTGGTCCTGAAAATTGAGATTCTTCATTTAATCCATCAGTAATCAGGGCAACCTGATGAAGGGTTGTCATCTTTTCCCCTTTATCTCTGAAACCTGGTGGGTGCCTTGGCTTTTAGTTAAAATCTTCCTGCATCCCTTGGCCTATTTCCTGTTTGAAGGCTGCTTCTAAGGATGTTTTTTTAAAGAGACTTTAATTTTTAGAGCACTTTCAGGTTCACAGCAAAATTGAGCAAAAAGTACAGAGATTGTCCCTCCCCCTGCCCTGCATAGCCTCCCCCATCATCACTGTCTACTCCAGTACTACATTTGTCACTATTTTTTAAATTTTTTAATTTATTTTTATTATTTTTTTGTTGGCTGTGTTGGGTCTTCATCGCTGCACGTGAGCTTTCTCTCTACTACTGTCTAGTTGGGGTGTTTGGGCTTCTCGTGGTGGCTCCACTTGTTGCAGAGGACAGGAGCACCTGTTCTAGGATGAGTGGGCTCAGTAGTTGCAGCACACAGACCTAGTTGCCTTGAGACATGTGGGATCTTCCCAGACCAGAGATCAAACTGGTGTCCCTTGCTCTGCAAGGCAAATTCCCAAGCACTGGACCACCAAAGAAGCCCCATCTGTTACTATGCATGAATCTACAGCACACATCATAACCACCACATTAGTGTCCACTCTTGGCCTTGTATATCCTATGTGTTTGAATAAACATACAATGACATGTATCCACCTTTATAGCAACACAGAATTGTTTCACTGCCCTGAACATCTGCCACTCTGCCAATTCATCCCTCCCTCCCAACCCTTTGTTTTGTTGTTGGTTAGTTGATAAGTTGTGTCCAACTCTGCAACCCCATGGACTGTAGCCCACTAGGTTCCTCTGTCCATGGGATTTCCCAGGCAAGAATACTGGAGCAGATTGCCATTTCCTTCTCCAAAGGGTCTTCCCATCCCAGAGATCGAATCTAGGTCTCCTGCATTGGCAGGCGGATTCTTTACCACTGAGCCACCAGGAAAACCCTTCCCCCAATTCTGCTCTTCTTAATTCCTCTTCAACTGAAGTGGGGAGGTAACTCCTCCCCACTTTTCCAGCCTTGAAACTTCCTTACAACTCAATTGTTTAATATTAATAATAATGAAAATTACCATTTGGGGACTCAAGTGTATGTATCAGATGTACATCCATTGGGTGCTTGCCATCCATTATGTCATTTAATTCTCCAAGAAGTGGACTTTATTTTCCACATTTGCTGATAACTCAGCAAACTCATGTAATTTAACCTGACTCAGTGGTGCAGTCCAGATTTTAACCCTGCTTCCAAAGCCTATGCTGCCCATGAAGCTAAAGCACCTCTGACACATCTATAAAATCGCCCTCTATAGGGGAGACTTCTAATTCCATTTCAAAACATATCTTGCTTTTTCATAGATATACAGAAGAAAAAAAGGAAAAATATTTACTTCGGCTCCTGACATTTCCAGTACACATACTGGTCTCATTCTCTGGTTCTGTACCAGGAACCAAAATGACAAGACTTGCCCAGTGCAGATATCTAGTTAATTTTCAACAAACATGGACTTGCTGCTTGCTTAATTAACACGGACATGAATTGTGTTCATCTACAATTTAGCCTTCCACCTTGCTGCCACCTGTCTTCTGCACATGACTGGCCCTATTTATAGAAAAAGCTTTTGGATAAAAATAGAGCCACACTTGTATCATGAGAGTTCCTTCCACCCCTTATGTTTAATCAGAGATAAATCAACACGAATCAACAGCATGCCATGATTAAACTCCAGTGAAGCCAAGCCAAGAGTTAGCTATAGAATCTTGGCATGCTACAGCTATGAAATCATAAAAACTCTCAGATTCTTAGTGAAGGATTCTGTGTTTTTGGTCATTGTAGCATGACAAATTGGAAATTATGAGCAATTATTTATCACTGTGTTACCATGGACTACCTTTCCAACTGTGGCATTTTCTTATATATATATATATATATATATATATATATATAAAACCATCTACAATACTGGGTACTATAGTGGATACAAAACAAGCTCCAAAGGTGGTTTCTGGTTTCTGCCCTCAAGAACCTTTGAGAAAAAGATGTTGACTCATAAGAAACCATTAAAAACAAAGAAGTGTATATTAGAAGATTAATAACAAAATCATGGTAAAGTCTACAGTAAAAATCCAGAGAGAGATTTCTCTAAAATGTAAGGGTACAAATGAATTTATCTATAAAATAGAAACAAAGTTGCAGATATAGAAAACAAACATGTTTACCACAGGATAAAGGGGGAGAAGGGGCTTCCCAGGGAGCACTAGCAGTAAAGAACCCGCCTGCCGGTGCAGGAGATGAAAGAGACATGGATTCGACCCCTGGTGGGAAGATGCCCTGGAGAAGCATGGTATCCCTGGGTTGCAGGGCATCCCACTCCAGTATTCTTGCCTGGCGAATCCCATGGACAGAGGAACCTGGTGGCTACAGTCCACACAGTCCCAAAGAGTCGTGTGTGAAGCGACTTAGTACACAAGCACTCAGGAGAAGGAGGGATAAATTGGGAGATTGGGATTCACATATACATACTACTATATATATATATAAAATAGATAACTAATAAGGACCTACTGTAAGGCATAAGGACCTCTACTCAATACTCTATAATGGCCTGTATGGGAAAAGAATCTTAAAAATGAGTGAATATATGCATACGCATAACTGATTGACTTTGTTGTAGAGTAGATACTAAACACAACATTGCAAATCAACTCTACTCCAATAAAAAGTTTTTTAATTAAAATAAAATATAGGCATCAAGAAGTCTGAAAAAAAGCAGCTCTGAAAATGTTCATTTTCAGGGATAGATGGTATTTAGGTAGACATAAAGAAGTGGGGTACTGTTATAAGGCTGTTCTCTGTGGGCCTATCACATTTCTGCATTTCTTACAAGAAAAATCACTAATTGCCACTGTTTCAAACTAAGGATGCTTGTACAACTGATGACCTGGCAAGACAGAAAAAAATGTCTTTCTCTTGGATAAAGGAGCAGCATGCTTACTGCCCATGATAAAATATCAAGACAGGCGGGTTTCTTAAGCTCAGGGTTCCTCTCCTGTAATCAGGGGTACCCAACCTCTGGGATCTAATACCTGATGGTCTGAGGTGGAGCTGATGTAATGGTAATAGAAATAAAGTGCACAATAAATGTAATGTGCTTGAATCTTCCTGAAACCTTCCCCTCCACTCCCATTCATGGAAAAATTGTCTTCCATGAAACCAGTCCCTGATGCCAAATACTGGGGACCGCTGCAACCCACCGACTGTGCGGGCATCCCTCGCCCTCTCTACATGGCCTGTGGAGCTTGAGTGTGGGATCCTCCGGCTCCTGCTGCTGCAAGTCATGAACGAGGTCAGGCTCACTTGTCAGCTTGCAAGTAGGGTAAGATATCAGACCTTTCAGAGTTCCTAACAGGGAGATCTGAGACAGCGACCACAGTACAAATACTGGACTCAGAAGAGGGATACTAAGGGGGAAATAGAGAAAGATGTGAATATCTCTTCCTGGAGTTCTCAACAGCATCGCTGGTCCCTATAATTAAACTAAAGAGGACCAGCCAGATTCTACCAAGTGCGTCCATTCTGCAGATCTAAATTGACTACACTGTGAGAGGAATTTTTTTCCTAGGTGCCATTTAATGGAATGGAATGATCCATTTAGTTATGTTATCTGTGGCAGGAAAGAATCAATTAATTTCCCTCAAAATGACCACCATGACAAGATGGGACTTACAAAAGCTTTGACCCTTTGTGACTTTCAAAACAATGGGGGGGAAAGCACTGAAATGTTTGCATAGTTTCTTCTTACTTAATTAAATTTAGATTTTACCAGGCAAGATTCCCTTTCCAAGTCAGTCACAGGAACTTCAATGCCACATGGACCTCCACATTATTCACTTCTACATGAATGGTTCTGCCCTGATTCTCCCAGCCTCAATTGCCATGTAATATTTCCTCTGTCCTGACTTCCTATTACTGCAGAATTTTAACTTTATTTGACACATTCAAGTGCATCAGCCAAGACTTTTCTAGAGTGAGGTAGACTATATTTTCTGAAATGAGGTAGTCAATAACATTTTATTAATGATTGAAATAATTATGTAAGTGTTGCTGAATCTATTAACTGCTTGTGAAAAAATTTCACCTTCATTTCTCCATGTGCTTCCAAAGGAGTAAGTGGAAATTCAGTCAGATGTGCCCTGAGTGGGCAACATGATTGCACACTTCAACTTCTAGATGGTGCAAAATAATTTTCTGCTCATTGAGCAGACAGTTCAGAAGCTGGGAGAGGAAGAAAAAGGTCAACTTAAAAAACACCTCGGTTCTTCCCCAAAGTTTCCATGATCCTGGAGGGAGAGTGCACCCTCCAGATGCTGTCTAGATGCCAGAACAATTGTCTGCACATAAAACTGTACAAAGAAGGTGCTTATCAATGACCTGTCATATACATACTGATGGCATTACACTGATAACATGTCCTGCTAAATTGTACGTTTCACCTTCAAGTCTCCTTAGAAGTATTATCTAAAATCTGTTGACACAAAGTACCACCTGGTTTAATTAAATGGAAGTCATTTAGGGCAGGGAACGGTGCTTGGACAATTGGAAGATGCTTTCCAAATGTTCTTCCAATGGAAGTACACGGGATTCGTAAAATAACAATAATTATTTCAGCACCATAAATCAAGCTAAAATATTTGTTTCCAGAAATGTCTAGTACAATGAACACCTTCCAGACCTAAGTCAACTCAACAAAGTACAGCTGTCTGCAGCAACCCTGGAATTTCCACGTTTCTCTTTATTTCTTTTAATGAGAAAGCACCTTTTGAGGCAGAAATGAAAAATGAGATTTACAACATCACATTTAAGAATCTAGGAAAAGGATAAATAAGAAGGATGACTGTAATGCTTTGGAAAAAAAAAAACAGGTTTTAATTTAATTTCGAATGATCTCCAAAAGGTAATGAACTATACAAATATAAAAGAGGCAGGGTTGATGGTGATAGAAGGTAGGAGAGAATTCAGTTTTTAACTATTTTGTATAAGACATAAAAACAGATTTGGACACAAGATTCATTTAAATACTTTCCCATAATCAATAAGCTAAGATACATCTATTGAATGCAGAGTTCCAAAGAATAGCAAGGAGAGATAAGAAAGCCTTCCTCAGCGATCAGTGCAAAGAAATAGAGGAAAACAATAGAACGGGAAAGACTAGAGATCTCTTCAAGAAAATTAGAGATACCAAGGGAACATTTCATGCAGAGATGGGCTCAATAAAGAACAGAAATGGTATGGACCTAAGAGAAGCAGAAGATATTAAGAGGTGGAAAGAATATACAGAAGAACTATACAAAAAAGATCTTCACGACCCAGATAATCACGATGGTGTGATCACTCACCTAGAGCCAGACATCCTGGAATGTGAAGTCAAGTGGGCCTTAGGAAGTGTCACTACGAACAAAGCGAGTGGAGGTGATGGAATTCCAGATGAGCTATTCCAAATCTTTAAAGATGATGCTGTGAAAGTGCTGCACTCATTATGCCAGCAAATTGGGAAAACTCAGCAGTGGCCAGAGGACTGGAAAAGGTCAGTTTTCATTCCAATCCCAAAGAAATGCAATGCCAAAGAATGCTCAAACTACCGCACAATTGCACTCATCTCACACGCTAGTAAAGTAATGCTCAAAATTCTCCAAGTCAAGTTTCAGCAATGTGTGAATCATGAACTTCAAGATGTTCAAGCTGGTTTCAGGAAAGGCAGAGGAACCACAAATCAAATTGCCAACATCTGCTGGATCATCAAAAAAGCAAGAGAGTTCCAGTAAAACATCTACTTCTTCTTTATTGACTATGCCAAAACCTTTGACTCTGTGAATCACAATAAACTGTGGGAAATTCTGAAAGAGATGGGAATACCAGACCACCTGACCTGCCTCTTGAGAAAACTGTATGCAGGTCAGGAAGCAACAGTTAGAACTGGACATGTTTCAACAGCCTGGTTCCAAATAGGAAAAGGAGTACGTCAGGCTGTATATTGTCACCCTGCTTATTTAGCTTATATGCAGAGTACATCATGAGAAATGCTGGACTGGATAAAGCACAAGCTGGAATCAAGATTGCCAGGAGAAATATCAATAACCTCAGATATGCAGATGACACCACCCTTATGGCAGAAAGTGAAGAAGAACTAAAGAGCCTCTTGATGAAAGTGAGAGAGGAGAGTGAAAAAGTTGGCTTAAAGCTCAACATACAGAAAACTAAGATCATGGCATCTGGTCCCATCACTTCATGGCAAATAGATGGGGAAACAGTGGAAACAGTGGCTGACTTTATTTTTTTGGGTTCCAAAATCACTGCAGATGGTGATTGCAGCCATGCAATTAAAAGTCACTTACTCCTTGGAAGGAAAGTTATGACCAAGCTAGGCAGCATATTAAAAAGCAGAGACATTACTTTGTCAACAAAGTTTCGTCTATCAAGGCTATGGTTTTTTCAGTAGTCATGTACAGATGTGAGAGTTGGACTATAAAGAAAGCTGAGTGCAGAAGAGTTGATGCTTTTGAACTGTGGTGTTGGAGAAGACTCTTGGGAGTCCCTTGGACTGGAAGGAGATCCAACCAGTCCATCCTAAAGGAGATCAGCCCTAGGTGTTCATTGGAAGGACTGATGTTGAAGCTGAAACTCCAATATTTTGGCCACCTGATGAGAAGAGCTGACTCATTTGAAAAGACCCTGATGCTGGGAAAGATTGAAGGCAGGAGAAAGGGATGACAGAGGATGAGATGGCTAGATGGCATCACCGACTCAATGGACATGAGTTTGGGTAAACTCAGGGAGTTGGTGATGGACAGGGAGGCCTGGCGAGCTGCGGTTCATGGGGTCGCAAAGAGTCGGACACGACTGAGTGACTGAACTGAATTGAATACCTATTGAGGGTGGTTGCACACTGCAGAGATTCAGTGCTACACTTCCAGATAAGATAGATTGGATCAGTCAAAACTGGGTGCCATGACTTCCTCTCTGTGTTCCTGAGATATTACTTAACCTCTCTAAGCCTCTTTCCTCATCAGCAAAATAAAGCTGGAAGGATCTCGTAAAAGACACGTGACACCAAGACACAATGCTCAGAAAGCGCACAGAACAAGTGTGGCACACATGAGACTCCACAATTGGTTAGTTCTGTTATTATTACTTTTTGATTAAAGGAAAAAAAATTACTGCAGCAATGCAGTGCCAGATACAGTCCTCTACTTATGAATTAATAGCTATATGTTTATGCCTACGTTATAGGCAAGTCTCCTGTTTTCCATAGTACCTACATAAATCTGACTGTGAAATACTTACAGTGAACCTACTTTTTCAGACTGTTAAGGCTGCATTATATTATATACTAAAAATGTGACATGGCCTTGTATTTCCCAATAAATATTTGAAGGCTGGGTTTGTCACTTTGTCTCTATTATACCTACCTCATTAATTCAAATAGATGACAAATCTAAGTAGGACCTTCCTGGAGATTCCAAATGCAGAAAACACATTCTTGAAAGCTTCTCAAGTGTTTAACAAGTACTTAATTTTTATCATTTTTCACACATCTCAAGAGACATTTCAATATAATCTATCTTGATATTCCACATATAAGATACATTAAATCTGTAGGTGCTATCTGTACTTTTAAAAAATCCAGGAAACAAGTTGTTCTTATAAAACCTGATTAGATGACCAAATTAACTATAGCACTAATGCTACCTATTTTTCCACTGTGAAGTAGTTATGTTTAAAGAGATAGGATTTCATCAAAACCAATCACTACAACAAATTTCAATCACATATTAAAAGACACATATGCAAAACAGGTAAGTTATAGTGTAATTTGTGTTATAAAAATGCAGTGGTGCCTATTACAGAATAGCACTTGATCTAAAAAGCTGCAAAGCAACTGCAAATGAGTGGCAGAAGTCACTGCTACTTGAAAATCAATTCAAAAAAAAAAAAAAGAAAATCAATCCATAATTAAAACAAAACAGCTTTGAATTTCAATATGTCAGTGAGAATAAATGATCATATTTAGAAAGCTTATGTTTACAAATAACACAACAAGACCAAGCCATTGTAAAAATTAAAAAAATATGTAATTGTCTATTAACTAGGGACTGAGTTCCTATGAATTACTGAACACATTTATTTCTGTTTTATGTTTTGGTTTTTTACTATGAGGCATGAGGGATCTCAGCTCCCCAACCAGAAATCAAACCTGCCTCCCCTGACTTGGAAGGTGAAGTCTTAATCACTGGACCACCAGTTCAGTTCAGTTGCTCAGTTGTGTCCAACTCTTTGCGACCCCATGGACTGCAGCACACCAGGGTTCCCTGTCTATCACCAACTCCCTGAGTTTACTCAAACTCATGTCCATTGAGTCGGTGATGCCATCCAACCACCTCATCCTCTGTTGTTCCCTTCTGCCTTCAGTCATGCATTATGGTCCAACTCTCACATCCATACGTGACTACTGGAAAAACCATAGAATGACTAGACAATCTTTATTGGCAAAGTAATGTCTCTGCTTTTTAATATGCTGTCTAAGTTGGTCACAGCTTTTCTTCCAAGGAGCAAGCGTCATTTAATTTCATGGCTGCAGCCACCATCTGCAGTGTTTTGGGAGCCCAAAAAATCACTGGACCACCAGGGAAGTCTCAATTGAATACCTTTGTTTTTCCCTCTTTCACAAGGCTAATTGCCTTTGGCTTGACTCCGTTTCATGTTGGTTATAGTTTGGTGTCAGGGATCCATACATTTTCTAACCAGGGCCAGAAGAAAATAAGCTTCAGAAGTCATATGGCCAGTGTTACAATTACTCAGTTCTACTGTCACAGAACGAATGTAGGCATAGAAAATATTCACATACAACACATAACCAAATGGGAGAGGATGTATTCCAGTAAAACATTATAAAAACAGGCATCCAGACAGATTAATTGACTCTCCATCTTCCTTCTGCTGGCACAGTAAGAGACAACAACACTTGCTTGGTGGCTCAGTCGGTAGAGAGTCAGCCTACAACACAGGAGACCCGAATTCAATCCCTGGATCGGGAAGATCGATGGAGAAGGAAATGGTAACCCACTCCAGTATTCTTGCCTAGAGGATTCCACGGACAGAGGAGTTTGGTAGGCTACAGTCCATGGAGGCACACTTTCACTTTCTTTTCTTCCTTCTGCCGAGAAAACTTACTAATATTCAATGAAGTCAAAGAAGGAAAAGGAAATATACATGCACTGTAGACCATCTGACCCAAATGTTCACTCAAGTATTGATATCTGAAGATCAAGATGAAGAACTGGGTTAGATCAACTGAGGTCTAATGGAGGTGACCATCCGCCTCAAATGTAAAAGCAGCCCTAAGCTTGAATCAAGACTACGGGAGAAATATCAATAATCTCAGATATGCAGCTGACACCACCCTCAAGGTAGAAAGCGAAGAGGAACTAAAGAGCCTCTTGATGAAAGTGAAAGAGGAGAGTGAAAAATTTGGCTTAAAACTCAACATTCAAAAATGAAGATCATGACATCTGGTCCTATCACTTCATGGCAAATAGGTAAGGATACAATGGAAACAGTGGCAGACTTCATTTTCTGGGCTCCAAAATCACTGCAGATGGTGACTACAGCCTTGAAATTAAAAGATGCTTGCTCCTTGGAAGGAAAGTTATGACCAACCTAGACAGCATGTTAAAAAGCAGAGACATTAGTTTGCCAACAAAGGTCCGTCTGGTCAAGGCTATGGTTTTTCCAGTGGTCATGTATCGATGTGAGAGCTGGACCATAGAGAAAATTGAGCATCGAAGAATTGATGCTTTTGAACTGTGGTGTTGGAGAAGACTCTTGAGAGTCCCTTGGACAGCAAGGAGATTCGACCAGTCCATCCCAAAGGAAATCAGTCCTGAATATTCATTGGAACGACTTATGCTGAAGCTGAAACTCCAATACTTTGGCCACATGATGGGAAGAATTGACTCATTGAAAAAGACCCTGATGCTGGGAAAGACTGAAAGCAGGAGGAGACAGGGACTACAGAGGATGAGATGGTTGGATAGTATCACCGACTCAATAAACCTGAGTCTGAACAAGCTCTGGAATTTGATAATGGACAAGGAAGCCTGGTGGGCTGCAGTTCATGGGGTCGGAAAGAGTCAGACACCACTGAGTGACTGAACTGAGCTGAATCTCATGATAAGTCTTGCTACTCAAAGATTTCTTCGCTTTTTGGATGTGTAGATCACACAAAGATAGATTTAAAAGCTCTTCCTGAGACATTTCCTCAAAGAGAATATATCTGGAATATCTGAAGATTTTTCACTTTCTAACGCAAGAACCTCTTTACTCCAAGTGCCAGTCAGAAATGATTAAATTTGCACTCAACTTACTTTTTAAGCTTAGTAAAGGCAAAATTCAAACTGTGGTACAGAAAAAGAAAACACATGCAAATGCTTTTACGTAATGACAAATATGCTGTTCTAATTAAAATATGGGTTGGAACTAGAGTAGTCTAAGAAAAGTAATATAAGGTAGTAGTAACAGCATGTTTTCATACACATGTTCATTTATTCTCTTCACAAATACGTATATTGAGTGCCTACTCTGTGCCAATACCATTCAACTAGAACACAGTTGTGAAAACAGACCTTACATTCCAGTGAAGACAGAAAGAAAACAAAGTGAAAATATGAAAAGTATAATGTATTAGATAAGGTAAGTATATACAGAAAAAGCAAAGTAGCGAAAGAGGGTAGGAAATATAGGGTCTTGGAATTAACAATTTCACAGAAAATAGTAGGGGAAATTCTCATCAAGAATGTAATACTGGAGTTCAGACCTGAAGGCAGTGAGGGGATGAGCCAGATAAGGAGGAAGAGCAGTCCAGGCAGTGGGAACAGCAAGTGCAGATGCCCTGAGGTAAGAGGGTCCCCAGTGTGTTGCAGAAACAGCAAAGAGGCCAGTGCAGGGAATGTCTGCAGAGAAAGGAGAGTGGAGGGCTTCTCTGGTGGCTCAGTGATTAAGAATCCACCTGTCAATTCAGCAGACGAGGGTTGGATCTCTGGTTCAGAAAGATCCCACATGATGCAGAGCAACTAAGCCCAAGCTCCACAACTATTCAGCCTGCACGCTAAGAGTCCGCGAGCCACAACTACTGAGCCCGCGTGCTCCAAAGCCCCTACTCTGCAACAAGAGCAGCCACCACAATGAGAAGTCTCTGCTCTGCAACTAGAGAGTAGTCCCTGCTCACCGCAATGAGAGAAAAACCCATGTGCAGCAATGAAGACCCAGCACAGTCAAAAATAAATAAATACAATTATTGCTTTAAAAAAAGAAAGGAGAGCAGAGGGAGACACAGGTGGGTAAACCATATAGAAAAATAAAGGGATGATTAGCACAAAAAAATTCAGGCAAGCAATGACCTCCATGAAAGAGATAGGAACAGAGGAAGGCTTGGCTTCTAAGATAAAGCAATATTCTATTTTTCAGCCAGGCAGTGGGTAGTCATTATATTATTGCTCTTTAAACTGGACAAATGTATGACATTTCATAATAACAAAAGAAAATAGACCACTCTAAAAACTGTACAAAGAAAACAATAATCACCCAAAACCCACCACCCAGAGTTAAGTAGTAACAACCTTCAAGTCATCTTTCTTTTTATACACATGCACCAGCATGCACATGCATAAAATTTTATGTCTATGTAGAATCATATACCATAAACACAGTTTGCAGCTGGCTATTTATCTAACAACACACAATATGCATTGTTGCAGAATGAACCCAGGCTGCTTAGCTGAGTGAGAAGAAACATTGTGAACTAAGAACTTACACAAAAAGGGGCATTCCCACCCAATGTGATTAAACACATTTCTCTCAGATCTCCAGCAGTTCCGTGATAAGAGAATTTTATAAGTTCCAAGCAAATTTCCAGAGATGCCACACAAGACTGACCTTCCCCTAAGAAAGTGAACTTAACTCTACAAATCGTTTTAATCCACAGTTGAAACCAGACTTTTTTGCTTCTAAGCTAAATATTTTATTGCTTTTTGTTTTTTAGTCCCCAAGTCGTGTCTGACTCTTTGCCATCCCACAGAAGCCCACCAGGCTTCTCTGTCCATGGGATTTCCCAGGCAAGAATATTGGCATGGGTTGCCATTTCCTTCTCCAGGGGATCTTCCCAACCCAGGGATCGAACCAGTGACCCCTGTACCACAGGCTGATTCTTTACCACTGAACCACCTGGGAATTCCATCAAATACTTCTGTACTATGGAACAAATGTGATGAAAATGATATAGTTATAATTTTCAACACTGAAAAAAAAAATAACCATATTACATCAGAGGCCATAAAACATAGAAAATGGAGGAGTGATTTTTCTCACTTCTGACATACACATGTATAAGATATATACATTCGGCATTTCAATTCTGTTAATGACAGAATTGTTTCCATTTAAGACCCCAAATGCTGTCTCAATCATGGCAACATTTATGAATGCTATTTGCTGGTTTCTACTACATTAGTAAACTATTGTTTTAAGCTGCCATGTCTTCTGAACCAAATTATCCCTCGATCCAACTTCTTGTTAGCCAGAGCCTCAGTTAATATTTCCTAGGAACTTGACTTTTTCAATGCAGCAATCCACAAGTGGTAACCATACACTTCACACTCATGGCTTTCTATAAATGTTTTAGTTTGAAATAATAAATGCTTTTAAAAATACCTCCACTTTGATAGGAAAACCCTGTTCACCTCACAGCTCATTCCCACTTTTTAGTAATTTTTCTCTCATCAAGTTGACTCAAATTGAAAACATATCACCAAGAACTGAGCCACAGAACAGCCTGACACGGGTTCCAGAATTGGGAGTGAGGGAAGCCTGAGAACTTAAGAAGGATAGGGATTTTTCTTACCAAAACATGATCATGAGTTTGGAAATGTGCTCGCAAAAATAATTTTGGCTGCAGCGATTCCATACTCTTCCAACCACTCCCTTAAGAACACTTTACCAGTCAGAATGGTTGTAAGACTCCACACCTACAATGCAAGTTTCTCATTTCCTCCTAAATAAACTAAATTGATTTTCTATAGCTGGAGCTGTTTGAAAGGATTTTCCCTTTTTAAGTGAATGCAATGTGCACAGATAGTCCCAATGCACTAAACCTCAAGTTCACAAAGCAGGAGACTCTGAGAGCAGCAGGAACACAGCGAGCTTTATGAGATTTAAGGCAAACATTGCGATCAGGGTAAGAAAATACCTCAGTGCGATTAAGAAAACCCAGTGAGAAATTAGAAATGGAGCAGATCCATGGCTGGACGCATGTGAGGACTGTAAGGTTTACATGACCTTCTTGGTTCTGTGTTGTTACAGAGTCTCTGCATCTGCCCTCAATAAACCCATCTGTCCAAGGACACACCACCTGGGAAAATGCAAAATAGCTCACTGAAGCCATTTTTTAAAATTTGTCCTACATATATTAATAGATGGCCAATGGGCATGTGAAAAGATGCTCAATATCGCTAATTATGAGAGAAATTCAAATCAAAACTACACTGAGGGATCTCTTCACATTGATCATTAAAATGTGTACAAATAATAAATGCTGGAGAGGGTGTGGAGAGAAGGAAACCTTCCTACACTGTTGGTGGGAAAGTAAATTGGTGCAGCCACTCTGGAGAACAGTATGGAGGTTCCTTAAAAAACTAAAAATAGAATTGCCATATGATCCTGCGATCCCACTCCTGGGCATACATTTGGAGAAAACCGTACTTCTCAAAGATGCATGCACCTCAGTGTTTATAGCAGCACCATTTACAATAGCCAAGACATGGTAGCAACCTAAATGCCCATCAACAGATGCATAAAGAAGATACGATATTTACATACAATGGAATATTAGCTGCCAAAAGAAAGAAATAATGTCATTTGCAGCAACATAGCTGCACCTGGAGATTATCATACTAAGTGAGTCAGACAAGGACAAATATTATATTATATCACTTATATGTGGAATCCAAAAATAGTGCAAATGAATGTATTTATAAAACAGAAACAAATTCGCAGACAGTAGAAAGCAAACGTATAGTTGCCAAAGGGAAAGGAGTGGGAGGGATAAATTAGGGGTTTGCAGTTAACAGATACACACACTACTATACATAAACAGAGGTCAACAACAAGGACCTACTGTATAAGACAGGGAACTATACTCAACATCTTATAATAACCTACAATGGAAAACAATTTGAAAAATAATATATATGTGTATAGCTAAAGCACTTTGCTCTACACTTGAAACTAACACAACATTACAAATCAACTATACTCCAATTTAGAAAACTGTCCTGCTTAGAAATGAAAAGTGTTTATGGGTGGATCCACAGCAGGTAAATTATAGAGCAAACTAAAAAGGAGGTAAACTTCATATTTCTGTTGGATGACAGATAGCCACCATTATTATCAATTTCCATCCCAGTTCCTAGCTCATATGTGTGGTCAAGGTCCTTCACGCTGAAATTGTATAGATTTACACATAATGATTGCAGGTTATAAGAAGTCTGTGAGTTTTCTGGGCCTTAGCTAACTCTCTTCCACTGTCTAATTTCACAGGATATGCAGTACCATGAGCTGAACAGCATTTACGGATCCACAGACAAGGGAACAGACTGCATGGAAGTTGGAATATATGTACAAAGAGAAGAGACCAAAAAAGGACATGCGCAAGTCATAGCAGGTAGATCTGCTTCCCTGGCTGAGGAAAACATTTGTGTTATCACTGTCACATCAACTGTTTTTAATTGCTATTTTGGGACTTCCCCGGCAGTCCAGTGGTTAGAACTTCACCTTCCAATGCGGGAGATGCGGGTTTGATCCCTGGTCAGGGAAGCTAAGATCTCATATGCCTCATGGCCAAAAAAACAAAACATAAAACAGAAGCGATGCTGTAACAGATTCAATAAAGACTTTAAAAATGGTCCACATTAAAAAAAAAAAACCTAAAAAAATGTTATTTTGCCCATTCGATTTTTCTCTTTGCATTTTCATATGTGGAGATATGAAGTTCACCCTCTTTCAATGAAATGATCATTTATTTGTGGTTAAGGGGATATCGGTGATGACATTTTTCTGTTTGGGGAAACAAGTGTCATCTTCAAAGAAAAGTAGACTTAGTCCAAAGTAGAATGAGTGCCAAACCTTAATAAACTCTTGCTATTTACAACATTAAGAAAATAAATATATGGAGAGAGGTCCTGTTTGCACACATATCTGAAGCCTGTTCATTTACCAAATAAGACACGTGCCATGAAGTAGGGCCACACCTTGGGCACACAGGGGCTGCACACGTGTCTACATCCCCATACAAAAGCAGTAACACACTGCCAGACAAACTGCAATGTAAAGATTTATGCTAATGAGTTGTTAATAATGAGCTAAAAATGATCATTCTTAAAGATATCTTGTTATTTTAAGATGTTCTCTTTCCATTCTTATTACATTTGCAGACCTAGATCCAGATTCACAAGTCACAGAATTCAATGGGAATTTCCCCCAAAGAAAATTCCTTGCAATAAACCAGCAGGAAGCATAGTCCCACTTACTTGGGATGCTGTTCCTATAAATTTTACTTTTAATGTTTTAATGCCTTTCTCCCAGCTAATCAGTACTCAGTCATTCATTCTGAACATTTCATAGTCAGCTTCACTGTACTTCGAAGCAACATCTTTCATATTCTTTGTCAGCTACATTATTTTTTTAAACCACCACTCAAACACAACTCTCCTGTCAGGAGCTGACCTCTGTCACGTGATTATGGTATCTCCATTCAACAGGCGATCAGAATCTCCCCACACCTCCTCAGGCACACCTTCCCAGGGATCACATCTCTTCTCACATTCCTGCTGGGTTCTTTTCCCTTATTTGAAGTTATGCTTGCAACTCTGAGCAATGCAATCATTGCCTCTCCCACCCACAAATAGAATCCATTAAGCGAAAATTCATTCCAAACTCAGCTTAGGGTAGTGAAGAAGACTTGGTAAACCCCCAAAGGTCTAGAGGTTGAATTTCATTTGGAAAACTACCCAGAAGTTCAACAGCTTATCCAGGGCTTATCCTAACTCAGAGAGTGGCCTAGGGATGTGCTGACAGGAAGGAATTAAGGTTCCACCAGGCACCAGCGAAACCATTTCTGCAGCCCTTTCACAGCATCCTGCTTCTGAAGAGGAGGCAGGAGAGTGGGTGAAGTTGAGGGAGGAACAGATCAGGAAACTTCACTCCATCCTTTCCAGAGCCTTGGAGAAGGAGGCTCCATGCTGTGTTTCCAACTGAGAAGATCTACTCTACCTATGCATTGCTCCTGACAAATAAAGAGCTCATTTATGAGTCAAGTACCAGGCTTCCCTGGTGGTTCAGTGGTAAGGAATCTGCCTGCCAATGCAGGAGACGCACCTTCGATCCCTGGGTTGGAAAGATCCCCTGGAGAAGGAAATGACAACCCACTCCAGTATTCTTGCCTGGAGAATTCCATGGACAGAGGAGCCTGGCGGGCAACAGTCCACAAGGTCACAAAAGAGTTGGACGTGACTGAGTGACTGAGCGCTTGCTAAGGTAACACTTCCAAAGCATTGGAGCTAATTCTGATAGGAAATCCAGTGTCTGGGGAAATGCAATTTCTCCTAGAGCGCCTAGGAGACAACTTTGTGTAGGTGATGGAAAGGTCGTTTTCTTCTGAAACTCATATCAAGATTCTTGCCATCATTTCTCCCCTAAAATTACAGAATCTCAAGAACCCAGGAAGTTACCTGGAAGGGGAGCAGAGAAAAGCAAGTAGGAACACTGCAGTATAATGTTAAACGTGGAAGGAGAGAAGATAACAATCCATGTTTCAGGAATAGAAGCAGCTTCAGCGCAAATTGTGCCACGGTAACTACTTCAGGGACCAGGATCCTCTCCCATCAGCAGTAGAAGCAGTAACTTAGCACCCACTAAACTAAGCCTCCCAGGTGCATTGCCTCAATCCGACTGATGGTACAAGGTCACAGGCTAGGGACTTCACTTGCGGTCTGTTAGTTGAGACTTTGCCTTCCAATGCAGGGGCCGAGGGTTCGATCCCTGATTGGGGAGCTAAGATCTCACATTCCTCTCGGCCAAAATATCAAATCGTAAAAACAGAATCAATATTGTAGCAAATTCAACAAAGCCTTAAAAAAATAAATAAAAAGCAGGGGCTATAGAGTCACATAGCCTGTGTTCACATACTGGCTCCACTTTTTTTCTTCCATGACCCTGAGCAAATTTCTTGACTTCTAGGCTTCAGTTTCCCCATCTGTAAAATGAAAATGAACACAACAGAAACTTCATAAAATTTTTGGGAAGATTAAATGACATATAGCATATAAAATGCTTCTCATAGTGCATGGAAGATAGTAAGCACCCAACCACCACAAGCCAGCATTTCTTTTCAGAAAGATCCCCTGGAGAAGGACATGGCAACCCACTCCAGTATTCTTGCGTGGGAAATCCCATGGACAGAGGAGCCTGGCGGGCTACAGTCCATGAGGTTGCAAAGAGTCGTACACGTCTGAGTGACCAAATAACACAGATCTTCTCCCTGCTTGCTTTGTTTCTACTGGAACCCTTCCCCTTCTTTCCCAGCTTTCCTTCCTATCTTTACCTCTCTTATTCTTCCTTTCTCAGCACTCCACCCCCTTCCTACCTTGGCGATCAGACAAAGCCACTATCAAATTTCCCTCACTCCCTTCCTCCCCCTCTGTATCCTTCCTGACCAGCTGATTCCGGAGAGGAATCCGATAACTTATCAATAGGCATAGGTTGCTCCATAGGAATATTGGCCAGCCTAGGAAACAGCCTTTCTTTGAAGGATAGCAGATCAGAATTTTTGACTCCACGGGGGAGTGTTTTGTCCTAAATCTCCAGTAACTGTGGCCACTTTCCATTAAATATACCCAGATTCACTGCATCCTGTTTTCAAGGAAACAGATTCAGTAACAAGTTAACAGTGCTGGCATAGATATCTGTGTACTCATTTGTCCTTCTACCTCTGTGACTTTTTCGATGGTGCCCATCAACTTAGTAGTTAACCATTCAGAACAAGATATATTGGAAACAGAAATAGTCCTCATTTAAGCAACTCCTACATTAAAAGGTGTCCATCTGCACTGGATTTCTTGTTTCTCTTCAACATGCAAGTGAATTCCATTTATAACACTTTTTATTTAATTAACATTTTAAAATTCACAATGCAATCCTTCGGAATTCTTGGTCAATTTTTATCATCTTATATTTAAGTTTTTATATACATTCTGCCCATAGAGTTGTCTAATATGAAAATCTGCTTAAGTAATTATAAGAATGGAAAACATCAAATTGAAATTAAGTGTAAAATGGACTGGACTAAAATATATAAATGAAATATAGTTCAAAGGATTTATCTCTCAGCTTTCCTTTTGATGCATTTTTTACCTCTATAATATTCCATCATCAAAAAAAAAAGCCAAAAAGTTAGTATTTCCATTTCTAAGCCAATAAAAATGCTCTGTGTACACCCGAGAATTTTCTTGAAGGATGATTTCCAAGAGAATAGTCCTTTCTTTGCCATTTGGAAGTTTCCACAAAAACCAACTAAGGTATGATGACCTTGTTTTTAATAAGTCAGATTTGCCACCATAAATGTGTGTCAAATTATAAACAGGACATTGTGTGAACTGCTGGGCATGCGAAATTTGAGGGAAGGGATAAACATTTTATACGAACATTGCATATTGAGTTAAGAGTTTTCTAAATATTTCATAGCAACTTCACTGGCCTTTCTGCTTACGATAATGATCATTTAAGGTAACATTACTGTGAAGTCATTCACTGGATGGAAGCACTTTTTTTTTTTTTAATTTGAAAAGGGGAAAAAAGAAAACATATAAAATGAATAGCATTGGCAAATGTTTCTAATCATTTCCTGAAAATACCAAACCACCAAACATTCTTTTTATTTACTACGTTTTGCTTTGGTCCATAAATCAAAGGACAATAACAAGCCTAATGTCAAAGAAACTTTTTGACACTTCATACATTTGAGCAAGCTTAGCCGATAAACAGTTTAGATGAAGTTATGGTTTGAAATATGTTTCCCAAGAGAACTGTGGTTCATAAATTGCTATCAGGCTACCTCTGTCATTATTGATTTGAGACCTGCTCAAGGTACCCACAGCTATTACTAAGTCTAACATTACTTGACCTGTTTTTTCAGAAAATGATATTTGGTTATATAAGGACAATGAACCATCCATCCTAGAAGAAACACATAGTCTGCTTGTCATCATATATAAAAAATATTAATATCGCATTCTATCTGAAATTTTGATGAACAATCAAAAAAGGAGGAAATCCTTTTTTCACAGATTAAATAATTTTCAGAATCCTGAGCTGGTATGAAATGAGTTGCTTTATAAGAACTTTATCACAGGGGCGTAGAAAAATGAGAATTTTTATAATATATCAAACAAAAGAAATTTGCATCTCAGCATTTTGTGATTAGATGATCATTTATTACCTCTGTGTCTTCTTTGCAGCTAAGGAGTTCTGATAAGCTTATTAAAATTATATCCACAACTGCATCCAATATGAGTTGCCTAATACATGCTTATTCCTTTCCTTGCCAGCAGAAACCAACATGCCTGTGAGCCCACAGTGAGGGACAAGTATGGAACAGTTTATGTGCCCCAACCTGTACTGTGCCCTCAGCCTTGGGGATTTGGGAAATGTCAGAAAAAGATCAGAGCAAGCATCCTGCTACTTTTTATTCAGATTCTAGGGTCTTAGCCTTCAAGGAAACACTTAAAGGTTAGTTATGACTTGACGGCTCTGCATTGCACTTGTCATCAGTGACCCGGCTTCACAAAAGCACAGAACCAAAGGGTTTTAGAAACGAACCTGACAAGGTCCATCCACTGCTAGAGATGTGACAAATTTATGAATTTTATCAGCCTCGCTTTTAAAAGTGCTGGTAAGTTAAACAGTCAGAGGTGGAAGTTCCCTGCGAGCCCCCTTAATCATCTGAGAAGCTGTCTGTCTGTGCATCATCGGAGGAGAGCTGGACAAATAAAAAAGCTGGACCACATCATTTCCACACTAAGAAACCCGCCAAATGTAGAGCAAAAGGTTTGGCTTTCTTATTAAAAAAAAAAAAAATACATTTATATCTCCCTGGAACTGAGTGATCTGAAGCACTCTGGATAACTCATTCAAGGAAACACCACTTGCCCTGGTCGCCGACACTTGCAGGAAGCTTTCCAGATGATTCCATAGTAACCTCTGCTAATTTTACACAATCACCTACTCAGCTATCTGAATGAGAAGGTAGGTTTTGCCAAAGCAAACTTGAATTTACCTCGGTTTTGACCTTTGGCTGGCATCACTTAGGAACCCAGAATGTCTACAGAGAGCATAGACCTCTCGCCTCATTCATTATTTACATGGCACTGAGCTTGTGGAAACAGTGCAAATCCTATGGAGCAAGGAAAAAGGATCACTATCAGCAGCTTCACTCACCCACTGTTTTCACCCAAAATAAAAACCAAACCACTTTGTTCTGGATCATTTTAAATAGGAACTACCAGTCGTTTCCTAGTTCATATTCAAATAATTCAAAGATATTTCCAGTGAAAACAGAGTCCCTTAGTTGCAGAGGATCTCTTTTGGGTTTTAACCCGAACTTTTCTTTCATAAGGATGTTGGGAAACTTCCCCAGAACTGGTTTACTCCTCTAAGAAGTATCTAAAAATGCCCGGACATTTTACTCTGATAAAGCACTCGCGACACACTGCCTATTAACCTTTGAACAAAGCGTCTCCATCTCCTTCTCGGTCGACCTCTGGTCCCACGATGCTGTGCCGTGACTCTGGCCTCACTTCAAAGACCTGCAGCTGAGAGGGGCTGCACTTATTCTACTTATTTCCTTTTTCCTCCCCCACTCCTTCCCCCGTGTTGCTCCCTCTTTCTTTTTTTCACTTTCTTCTTACAACTTTTTTGTCTTTGATAGAAAAATGCCTAATCGCTCCATCTCCCCACAGCTTTACAGCTCTCCTGACAGAGTGCCCTGCTCTTTTATTTTCTTGTGCTAAGTCATGTCCAACTCTTTGAGACCCCATGGACTGTAGCCCACCAGGCTCCTCTGTCCATGGGATTTTCCCAGGCGAGAGTACTGGAGCGAAGATCCAGTAAAGATCCACTGCCGCCTCCAGGGGATCTTCCCCACCCAGGGATCGAATCTACGTCCCCTGCATTGGCAGGCGGATTCTTAATCACGTACCACCTGGGAAGCCCTTTAATTCCTTGGTTCCAGGAAAAGACCAAAATCTTCCTCTTGTCCTTGTAAATGACCCAGTTAGTCTCAATGTGGGCACTATCTCTACTTTGCAGCTTGGAATGATACTATTTTAGGCAAAAATAAAGAAAACTTGACCTCAGATTAGTAGACACATTGGATCCTTACATGATACCAAAGACAATGCTTTCTTTGAATCAAAGGATATAAGAGCTGGAAAGAATGCTGGAGGCCTGTCCAAGTGCCTCTTTTGAAGATGAGGCCCACAGAGGCTACATAATTTGTCCAAAGCCACAGGGCTCTTGGTGACAGAGGTAGAAACCACCACTGCGGTCCAGCACCGTCCGTGGTGACACCAGCATCACCCGGTGGGGTGAAGAGACGTGTCCTTTGCCCTGGACGGTGGTCACTGGGGGACAGCAGCCAGCCATCCTCTCTTGTTAGTCTGGGAGGATATGAGCTAAATGGATCTGCATCCTGAATTCACTCAGAGGCCCAGCATTTAGGATTAGAACTGTCTGTTTCGACACTCCTTTTCTGATTCTTTTCCCTTCATTCTGAGAGAAGAGGAACATAATCAAATAGTTTTCAAAAAAATATTCAACGTATGCTTTTAGGACCATGGAATTTCAGATCTGATTGAAAGTTTGTGTTCTCAGAGTGCATGCTCTTGACCTCACATTCAAGGTAATTGGGCTTCGGGTTAGTTACCTGGTTAGCTGAGAGCAGGAGGCCATGTTTATGACCTCCAGATATGTGCTCACAAGTCACTGGGAATATGCATGTTACTGGACAGGACTAGTTATGCCTTTTCATTCACCATGTGTGGGTGAATCTCACCTAATTACTTTTGTATTTCAAGGGTCCATGATATGTCTCGTAAATTCACAATCATTTAATTATTCCTAAAATCTTTTGATAAATACAACTCTTTTTGCTGTTCCTCCAACTATCTCACATATCAAGTATCACATTTACCACTCTTCTGGGCAATGGCCTAAGTGTATAAAATTTCTTCTGTGCTGGATTTTAAGGAGAAAATGTCCACTTGAGCTTTTTCACTTTTTTTTTCCTATGATAACCATAAGGCAATATTGATATCATTTATTTTCAGAAACTTTCTGATCAATGCTTTCAAAGAAGGTTTAAGGATTTTTAAGGAAAGCAATTTGTCCTCCATTTGTGTTTGTTTTCACCTTTAAGAACAAAGTCCCACAAGTCTGAGTTTATAGTCAATCCCAAAAAGTCTCATGAGTCTCCCATTTTATTGGTAGAACAGGGACCTTTAACTTTCCTGGAGGCTTGGCTCTGAGGGTTATGTAGCACAGAACTTCCTTAACACTGGTAATCATACCTGCAGGGTGCATGTTCACAGTTCCTGACGTGTAAAACTACCCACGGTGTCTCAGCTAATAACACCGTGGCAGACACTTCATTTCTGGAAAGCAAGTATTGAAACCAATTGTGTCTGTTAATTGACCCTCCTTGCTGAAGCTGAAGCTCCAACAGTTTGGCCACCTGATGCAAAGAGCTGACTCCTTGGAGAAGACCCTGATGCTGGGAAAGATTGAAGGCAGGAGGAGAAGGGGACTATAGAAGCCAAACTGGTGGGATGGCATCACTGACTCAATGGACATGAGTTTGAGCAAACTCCAGGAGACGGTGAAGGACAGGGAAGCCTGGTGTGCTGCAGTCCATGGGGTAGCAAAAGAATTGGACATGACTGAGCAGCACCTCCCCCAAGATATCAGTGTAGCTCATTCCAATACTGTCAACATTTTATCCCCAAAATAGCAGCAAAAAGGCTGAACTACAGAACTGAGTTAGAACATATACCCTCACTGACTGATTAGCAATGACTGCCAACCCAAAATACATTTGGGCAAAATCTCATTGTGGAGCCCTACAGAAGCATGTAACTGATGAAGTTTCACAAGAGCTATTAGGTTCAAAGAAAGCATTATTGAAAGCTGTTACCATCAGCTGCATTGATATTTCCATGTAAAATATTAACATTTAATTCTTCCCAGGCTTTGAAAATTATTGCATCAGTGAAAGTTCTTGTTTGTAAGAAATATTCAATACAAACCCAGTCTGATGATCATGAGTGCATGCTTAGTCGCTTCTGTTGTGTCTGACTCTTTGTGACTCCATGGACTGTAGCCTCACTGGGATCTTCTGTCCTTGGGATTCTTCAAACAAGAATACTGAAGTGGGTTGCCACGCCCTCCTCCAGGGGTTCTTCCTGATCCAGGGATTGAACCTGCATCTCCTGTGTCTCCTGCACTGCAGGTGGCTTCTTTACCACTGAGCCATGGGGGAAGCCCTCATGATCATGAGGGAAGACAAAAAAGCTGAGGAAGGGGATCAAGGAGAAGTACACGGAGGCCTGCAGAATTACTGGGAAGCTGGAGCTCCAGACTGGGATGAGGTTCAGGACCCAGAAGCCCGATGGGGCTGTGCATCCACAACCAGAGCCGGCAGGCACTGTTTCAAGCCCACTGCCAGAGCACTCTCCTCATCTGTCCCTGCCCGCACACTGCTTGCACAGGAACCAAAGCCCCAGAAGGCAATGTCTGATTCCAGGTTCTAAACCACATGGCTGCCTTCGGGAAGAGAGGGAGGGTCTGGCCAGCTGTGCGGCTGCTTCAGACTCTACACAGAGAGTCTTCTTGAAAAGGGTACCGGGGGCTAATAAAAGGGACCTTGGATGATGCAATCACACACACACACACACACACACACACACACACACACACACCCCAAAGCTTTAGTATAAGTGGGCTTGTAGCATTTGCTCTTTTATTAATAAACAAAGACTTTGAATTGGGGGGGATAATTTTCTATTTATGGCAAAGTCCACTTTGAGTTTTAGAAATTAAATGCCTCGAACAGGAAACAAAAAATAGAGGTGCTCTCACACTCATGTCTGTGCTGCAGCCAGTGGTTACTGGGTTCAGCCTGATTCCAATCATAGAGACTTGGCTATAACAGGGAGCAAAATCACACATCCTAGGGTTTATGACCCTTAGACTAGAACAAGAAAGAGACAGCCATTTCCCATCTAAAAAGGATGTTTTCAGATTGGGTTCCTGTGTTTGGTGAGCCAAAGTCTGATCTTTGTCATTTTTCACTTTAGATGATTCTCTCAGCTTATAGTCTAATTTTTGGTACAAAGCATGAAATGTAAAAGCATCATTTGCACATCAGTATTTCACTAAATGATGGCCAAAATGCAATTCAACATGGAACTTTACAGAATATTTTTACCATTTGAATAAAATGAAGATCAACTTTTTAAAAGGTCAAAGTAACACGTTATTGCATATTTGCTTACCGAAGTCCAGATGCTGCCCTTTAATTTAAAAAAAAAAAAAAGTGTCCATACTAAGAATTTTGCCAGATAGGAGCACATTTTCACCAGATTTTTTTTTTTTTTTTTTTTTTTCTTTTTTATTTTATTTTATTTTATTTTTTTTTTTTAATATTATTTTATTAGTTGGAGGCCAATCACTTTACAACATTTCAGTGGGTTTTGTCATACATTGACATGAATCAGCCATATAGTTACATGTATTCCCCATCCCGATCCCCCCTCCCACCTCCCTCCCCACCCGACTCCTCAGGGTCCTCCCAGTGCACCAGGCCCGAGCACCTGACTCATGTATCCCACCTGGGCTGGTGGTCCGTTTCACCATAGATAATATATATGCTGTTCTTTCAAAACATCCCACCCTCACGTTCTCCCCCAGAGTTCAAAAGTCTGTTCTGTATTTCTGTGTCTCTTTTTCTGTTTTGCATATAGGGTTATCGCCACCATCTATCTAAATTCCGTATATATGTGTTAGTATACTGTAATGTTCTTTATCTTTCTGACTTACTTCACTCTGTATAATGGGCTCCAGAGACTTCACCAGATTTTAACTCTTTAAAACTCGACCTTCACTGTGGTGAATGAAGCAGGGAGAATTTGTAATCAAGTTTGAGTCTGTCATACAGAATGAATGAAGTCAGAAAGAGTAAAACAAATATCATGTATTAATGCATATATGCGGAATCTAGAAAAACGTTACTGATGAACCTATTTGCAGAGCAGGAATAGAAACATCGAGAACAGACATGTGGACACAGTGGGGGAAGGAGAAGGTGGGACGAACTGAGAGTAGAACTGACATATATATATTATCGTGTGTAAAACAAGAGCTAGTGGAAAGTTGCTACAGCACAGGGAGCTCAACTCAGTGCTCTGTGATAAGCTAGATGGGTGGGGTCGGGGAGGGCAGGCAAGGGGATCCAAGAGGGAAAGGATGTGTGTATACATACAGCTGACTCACTTCATTGTACAGCAGAAGCTAACACAACATTATAAAGCAATTACACCCAAAAAAATTAATTAAAAAAAAAGAATTGCTTCCCTGGGAGGCTGTGGAAATAGGGAGGTGTTGATTGAAGGGTACTATACAAACTTTCAGTTGTAAGAGGACTATGTTCTGTGGTTCTAACATAGAGTATGGGGATTAGAGTTAACAATATTGTATTATATACTTAAAAGCTGCTAGATTTTCTTGCCACACACAAACAAAAGTGGTAACTACATGAGGTCCTATATATGCCATTTAACTTGATTCTGGTAATCACTTCACAATGCATATGCATATGAAATAATCACACTATACACCTTTTAAAAAAATCATATTGTACAGCCTAAATATTTACATTTTTTTTCAATCATACATTAATCAACCTGGAAAAAAATAATGAAATAAATCAGTTTAAAGCATTTCCCATAAAACATAATAATAACATAGAAAGTTAATACAGATAAGTAAATGCTAAGTAATAAAAGCTCTTAATAAATGTTTACTAATGGAATGAATAATAAGTACATTTATCTAGCACTAACTGTGCCAGGCACTATTATGTTTATATATGCTACCTTGTATAATATTTATAATGGCCTGATGAACTGAATATTATTCTTATACCCATTTTACAGATGAGAAAACTGAGACAAAGAATAGTTCAGTAACTTGTTGTGAAGGTGGGGGCTAATCCAACAAGTCTGGCTCCACAGTCTGTGCTCTTAATAGTTGTTATAATACCTCTTCAGATCAGGCTTTCAACAAAGGTAACAGAAATTCTCCAATTAATGCAATTTCAATATACAGTTGGCTGGAATCATTGAAATAATCCTCCACCTCTCCTAAATTTTAGGTCAAAATTTATCACAATTTCATTCTCACATCTTAAAGCTTTTAATATGGAAAAGAAGACCCCTTTTCCAAAAAGTATTAATAGATACATGTAGACAACTCTCCCCAAAGTAATTGTACATAAATATGTATGTTTACTCCAATATTAGTCTTATCAAGATAAGACCTGGGAGGGTTTTGTTTGGGGTACAGAGGTAAATCCGTACAACACAGAACTACAGCTATATAAATAGACAATCAAATCAAAACACCAGAATTTGATGCTTTGGAAGGCCAGGTGTGCTCCTAGTGGTCTGAAAGAATAAAGCATCTGGAAAAAGTGAAATTGTTAGTCACTCAATTGTGTCCAACTCTGCGACCTCATGGACTGTAGCCTGCCAGACTCCTCTGTCCAGGGGATTATCCAGGCAAGAATACTGGAGTGGGTAGCCATTCCCTTCTCCAGGGGATCTTCCCAACCCAGGTATTGAAGCTGGGTCTCCTGCATTATGGGCAGATTCTTTACCGTCTGAGCCACCAGGGAAGCCCAAAGAATCTGGAGAGATACCTGACTGACAGCCACAGAACAGCTTAATGAGTGAAGGAATCAAATGCCTGATGGTCCGTTGAACTGTACATTAAAAGGCTGATGGAAATAGGTCTCAAACAACTAATCCTTATGATAACAAATGAGTGGCCTTTTTTTTTTTTAAGGAGGAAGATTTTATTTATTCGTTTGTTTATTCCATTTTTATTATCTTAGTAAGAAAATTCTACAGTGCTTTACAATTTTCAAAACTTTCACAAGCATGACTTCATACAATCCTGTAATAACCCTTTCTTCCCCTACCCATATCTGCTGTACAATGAAGTGAGTCAGCTGTATGTATACACACATCCTTTCCCTCTTGGATCCCCTTGCCTGCCCTCCCCGACCCCACCCATCTAGCTTATCACAGAGCACTTTCTCCCTTCTCTTACCCCACTGGTAACCACTGATTTGTTCTCTATATCTGTGAATCTACTTCTTTTATTCACTAGTTTGTTGTATTTTTCAGATTCCACATATAAGTGTTATCATATAGTATCTGCCTTTCTCTGTCTGACTTATTTCACTTAGTGTAATGCCCTCCAAGTCCACCCATGTTGCTGCAAATGGAAAATTTTCATTCTTTTTCATGGCTGAATACTATTCCACTATATATATGCCACGTCTTATTTATCCAGTCATCTGTCAGAGGACACTTAGGTTGCTCTCAGGCCTTGGCAATTCTAAGTAGTGCTGTTATGAACACTGGAGTGCATGTATCTTTTCAAATTAGTCATTTAGGTTTTTTTGAAAAACACAAATGAGTGTGTTTTGAGAGGTGGACTAAACAGCCTTGCAGAATATGCAGTGACTGCAAAAAAGGCTTACAGACACATTAGAGTGAGTGGACCCTGTCACAAACTCTAACTTCCATGTTCCCGTTTTCACTGCTGCCACTGAATCCTGTACTCACAGCAACTGGAACAAAATGATGTTTACATTTTACCAGTGTTTTATTTTCAATTAAACATCTCAGCTGCTATTTACATAGTTGAATGGCATGGCATTTATTCTGTGCAATTTGATGTTATTTCTTTGTAAATATTTCTCCAGCAAGGGACCTAAGTTCAAATTAGCTGTGAAAATGTCACCAAAAGTAAAATAAACTTTCATTTAACATTGATCACAAACAATTGTTAAACTCAAGCTGAAAACCTGTGAAAATTAAAAATGGAAGGCCAAAGGAATCAACAGAGTTGCACACGGCTCAGAAAGCCACTTGTTCTTGCACCGGCTGGGCCTTTAAGGACTTACATTGAGTGACTTCAGCTAACCGCAAGTTACAGGGGACAGCGAAGGTTTCGAGAGCTCGGGACAGTAA
Organism: Muntiacus reevesi; assembly: GCF_963930625.1. Taxonomy (NCBI): domain Eukaryota; kingdom Metazoa; phylum Chordata; class Mammalia; order Artiodactyla; family Cervidae; genus Muntiacus; species Muntiacus reevesi. The sequence goes on along the minus strand of NC_089265.1, from coordinate 5,560,067 downwards.
CGAAGTGGACTCTGCTCCTAGCTCTCAGCTCACCCCTCCTGCCTGCAGGTCCATCCTAGAATAAGTCACCACTGGAATGTTTCACGTGTCTTACTCACAGTTGCCATTACCCAACCTGCGCCTCTGTCCAGGATAATTCATCATGGTCTCCACTCTGTCTGTGTATGTACTCCCAGGGCCAGGCAGGTCAGCATCAAATTCAGAATGGAAATTAAAATGTAAGAGGGTCTGCCTAGCTATCTCTACACTGCTGCCCCAGAACACTCTCTTCCTGTTCTCTCTTTAACGCAGAGAGAACCCTCGCAGAATAGGTGATGTTTTAGACTACTTTTTAGATATTTACTTGTGAATTTCTTCCAGTTTTTCTAGATTTTGACATTGAAATCTGAATATAGAAATATAGGCTTTGGGACTTCCCTGTCAGTCCAAAAGTTAAGACACCACACGTTCAGTGCGGGGGGCGCAGGTTCAATCCTTGGGCAGGGAACTAAGATCCTACATGCCATGCAGCCAAAAAGTTTAATGAATTAATTCATGAATGAAATTGTTTTTTTTTTTTTAATTTTTTAAATAGGCTTTTGGATAGGACTTGCTTTTTATGCTATACACTCAGTGTCAAAGTAAATCATCACTACTGTATAATATGACTTGAGAGAGTCAGATCATACCACTAGCAACTCCCCCAAAAAAATATTCCATTGCCTGACAAGATACCAGAGATGATGATGGGGTTAGCGTTCTCCTTTAAACTCCCAGTAGCTCTAGAGCACAAACCATCACTCTGAAGTCAGTTACTCACAATTCTGTGTGGATTCTCTTGTGAAATCACTGTCCTCTGAGAATGCTAAATGAAATAAATAAAACAAGAATTTACAGAGAAGGGGGAGAGATCATTTTGGAGCAGGAGTGATATGACGTCAAAGAAATTCAACAATTTACCGATTTTGTCGATTTACCAAATTTTCCTCGTTTTGGAGATATAAGATAATCATTTCCTATTTAGTCAGCAAACTCAAATTCCTTCAGCAGTTAATGGGCAACATAAATTACAGAGAGTCATTCTGTGTTGAGTAGAGGAGGGTGTCTGTGATAAATCAAGAAGTACAAAGTTCATCACAAGAATTGAAAACACAAACACAAAATTATGAACAGTGTGAACAACCAATTAAGATCTGTAGACAGCTGCTAGATTTTTTTAAAAGTACAGTTGCTTTACAGTGACAGGGAAACCTGGCATGCTGCAGTTCATGGGGTCACAAAGAGCTGGGCATCATTTCTCATGATGTACTCTGCATATAAGTTAAATAAGCAGGGTGACAATATACAGCCTTGACATACTCCTTTCCCTATTTAGAATCAGTCTGTTGTTCCATGTTCAGTTCTAACTGTTGCTTCTTGATCTGCTTACAGATTTCTCAGGAGGCAGGTCAGGTGGTCTGGTATTCCCATCTCTTTCAGAATTTTCCACAGTTTGGTATGATCCACACAGACAAAGGTTTTGGCATAGTCAATAAAGCAGAAGTAGATGTTTTTCTGGAACTCTCTTGCTTTTTCAATGATCCAGTGGATGTTGGCAATTTGATCTCTGATTCCTCTGCCTTTTATAAATCCAGCTTGGACATCTGGAAGTTCACGGTTCACATACTGCTAAAGACTGGCTTGGAGGATTTTGAGCATTACTTTGCTAGCATGTGAGCTGAGTGCAATTGTGTGGTAGTTTGAGCATTCTTTGGCATTGCCTTTCTTTGGGATTGGAATGAAAACTGACCTTTTCCAGTCCTCTGACCACTGCTGAGTTTTCCCAATTTGCTGGCATATTGAGTGCAGCACTTTCACAGCATTATCTTTTAGGGTTTGAAATAGCTCACCTGGAATTCCATCGCCTCCACTGGCTTTGCTTGTAGTGATGCTTCCTAAGGCCCACTTGACTTCACATTCCAGGATGTCTGGTTCTAGATGAGTGATCACACCATCGTGATTATCTGAATTGTGAAGATCTTTTTTGTATAGTTCTGTGTATTGTTGCCACCTCTTCTTAATATCTTCTGCTTCTGCCAGGTCCATACCATTTCTGTCCCTTATTGTGCCCATCTTTGCATGAAACGTTCCCTTGGTATCTCTAATTTTCTTGAAGAGATCTCTAGTCTTTCCCATTCTATTATTTTCCTCTACTTCTTTGCATCGATCCCTGAGGAAGGCTTTCTTATCTCCTTGCTATTCTTTGGAACTCTGCATTCAAAAGAGTTTTTTCCTTTCCTTTTCTTACCTCATAAATCCTCCTTGAATCAAGAGAACCTAGAGAGACTCTAACAGAAGAGCAGTCCCGAACCGTGTTCTCTCTGATTCGTGTACATTTTCCCATGATGATGATGATGGCAATTCATGTGACTGCTCAAAGAAGTCTCATGTTAGGCCGAATGAATTGGCAGCATCTGCTAGAGTTGCCAGGAAAAGGCACCAGCTTGGATATCTGGGAGCTTAGAACTAGGAAGTAAATTGTTCATTAGCAGAAGCAAATAAACACCACTTTCCATTCTTTTCTTTTGTTTCCATATCTGAGAAAAGAATAGCATTCCCAGTGCCTCTCTCTGAGTGGTATTATGAATATTAATCATGTAAATGTCTTCAGGTACTTTGAAGATGAAAAGGACGAGTTAGTTTCAAGCCACGAAGTGACAGCCAAGACATCCATAATTATCAGAGCAAAACAGGAAGGAGGCACCCCTAAGAAACTTGGAAGCAAGACAGCAGTGTATTTGTTTCTGTGCAAACCTTTTAATAAGGAAAGCCTCTGAACTCCTCTTCAGATGAAAAGAGGCTTCACTGTGTCTTTAATTAGATCATTCTATTGGAGCACAATATAGTGATAAAGAAGATTTAATAAAGCATTTTGTCTTTTTATTACTGTGATTTGATGCAACATATCTACTCATCCAAGCAAGATGTTTAACTTCAAAAGAAGTTCTGTCCACCCTCCCCTTCTGGCCAATAAATAACTCCAAGGGGGAAAAAAGAGCAATATATTTGGAGGATCCCATGATGCTGAGTGGTGAAAAGATTCATCATTTTTTCTACCATGACATGGGTCTTTAATTAGACATTTAATTTTCTTTCATAACTAGTAGAATGTGTAAGACTTTAAATCTTACTTATTATTGATTAAAACATACGGTAATTTTGCAGAACAAAACCCTAATTTGCCAACAACCATGGTAAAACTTCCCTATTTAAATGATCTTGGAAATGTCCATTAGACTGGATATTTTAGGAATAAACAAAATCATAAAACTGTTGGCATAGAATCCTCTGTACTATGACAAACTTATTCTAAGCATCTTTTTTATACATATATCTATAATTAGGTTCAGTTCCTGAATCTAAAATTATGGCCAGGCTAAGACTAAAAACATAAATTGAATGTTTAAGGGTTTAACAAATTGACTTTTGGAATTAGTTTGCCTTTTTTTTAAGTCATCCTAACAATGATATTAGTACAGATGATCAGTTTATCCAGGCAGCCATCCTGCGTCTATATGTAAGAAAACATTATTAACACAATATTATAAATCAATTACACTTCAATTAAAAAAAAAAAAAACCTTTACACAAACCCACATAAACTCATAGGCATTGATTGAGCAGCCTCAATAAAATAAGAAGCAAAAGAAGAACAAACCTCAGCAGGGGAATAAAAAAAAATCACAAGAGGGAAAGGAAACAAGCCAGTCAGTCAATTGTCTTCACTGTGTAATATCATTAAGCCACTTGGACATTTTTGGACAAAAAAATTGCCTGCATTAATGAATCAACTGGATCTTTTGGAAGCAGCTCAAATCCTCAGGTAAGCAAACAGAGAAGAAAGAAAAAGAAGTGTCTCAGACAAGTCTGCAGGCTATAATTTTTAAGCACTGTTAATTTCTAAGTGGTTTCTTAGAACCTAAATTTTTGCATGACACAAACAAATAAAAATAGACACTCCAACATTTCTATAAGGAAACCATTGATTTCTACAGCTCCCACCTAGAGTTCCTTACTACTACCCTCATACCCAAATTCAAACTCCACTTCCACCATTAACAGGGGCTCCAGTTTCCTTATTTATAAAAATGGAAATAATAAGATGGGCTGCGTGTGGTTACAATGAAGATTCAATGAGAAAACACACGTTAAGATCTTGGAAAATAGGAGGCTCACACAGTTAGTCACCCACGCACACTCACTCACATGCACACATACTCTGATTCACAAGGCCAGCCATGTCCTCTGAGCTAGGCCCCTGCACCAGCATCTGAATACTCATTTGTATACTCTCCTACCAGTTTTTCTGCAGCATGCAATTTTTTCTGATATATATTCAAGATTGCATCTAATAAACTGTACATGTCCAGGAGAAAACTTGTTTCCTTATCTACACTACAAAAATTTCCCAAACACAATTGTTTCAACTACAAAAAAGATCACCAACTCAGGAAAAAACCAGCAATCAAAACAGACTGGGGCTGAGTCTGCAGTCATAGAGCCTCCTCCACCACCAGCTTGCAGTGCAGGGACAACCTTAGAGCTGAGCCTGCAGGGGAACCTCTCTAGCCAAGCTGGGCAGGAGCGAAGAGGGAGAGTCTTAGAACTCAAACTGATGCTCTCAGTCCTCACTTTCATTTCCCAGAGCAAGAATGCAAACAAAAGCCCCCGTGTCATATATTTAAATATTTAAAGTTATTCTTCAAGCTTACAAACTGTCAAATAAAATACAGTTTATCATCTGGCCTTGACAGATGTCCTTTTGTAATGACTTGGAAGGCCAGCTTGCAATGGAGGATCTCCAGCCTCCTGCAAGATCCACATTGGAGGGGGCTTCCCTGGTGGTCCAGTGGTTTAAGAATCCACCTTGCAATGCAGGCTATACAGGTTCAATCCCTGGTTGGGGAATTAGGATCCCACAAGCCATGGAGTGACTGATCCCACACACCACAACTAGAGAATCCATGTGCCACAATGAAAGATCCTGTGATGCAGCCAAATAAATAAATATTTTTAAAAAGGATCCACATTGGAACACAGAGAGCAGGCCCAAGGGCCACTGCCTTTTCATCCACCCCAGGTCTCTGGGAGGGGCCTCATGGAAGCATGAAGACACTCCATCCCACACTTCCAAGTTTGGCCCATATTGCTCTCACATCTCAACTCATCCCGTGTGACCAGTGATAGAGAAGCACAGACCCTGGAAATGGGTTGTTTGGGAAAGAGAATGTCAGCATCCCAAGGACCTGCAGGGATTTGCAACCTCAGGACCACAGACACTTTGTGCCAGATGTGTCTTTGTTGTGGGAGAGGGGAGGGTTTCCTGTAGATTATAGGATGTCTAGTGGTATGTCTGGCCTCTCCCCTCTAGATGCAAGTAACTTTTCTCCCCCCAAAACTGTAACAACCAAAACAGTCTCCTGACATTTTCAGGTGTATCCCTGGGGACAAATGGTTCCTAATCTAGAATTACTGGCCCAGAAGGAAAAGCTTCGTGCTGTGACCAGGAGCAGAGCTGGAACAGGAATGAAATGGGGTGGGGGCTCTATAGAGCATGAGGACCCAAACAGAGGCTACCATGGGCCAGGCTTTGCACTATTTTCCCAGAATTCTTTCCTCTGATCATTCTGACAACTCAGCAAGAAAGTACAATTCACCCATTTTACAGATAAGAAAACTGGAGGCCCATGGAATGAAGAAACACCTTGGTGAATTTCACACATCTAGCAACTGGCAGGACCAGTCATTTAGGATGGGTCTCTCAGGTGCCAACCAGGCTGGGACTAACTTTATCTGAAGCCAAACTAGAATGTCAGCTTCCAAGTGATCCTAGTACCAAAGGGACCTGCTTTTCCATGAGATGTGCAGCAGATTTGTCACTGCTCAGGAAATGGTACATGATGAGAAAGAACAAAGAAGAAAGTGTTTTCTCCTGCTTAGGAAAATATCCAAGAATGAAGAGGTTATTCCTGATTTTTAAGACCAACACTGTCTTTTTAAAAATACCATGAAAAAAAAAAGAAAGCGTTAGTTGCTCAGTCATGTCCTACTCTTTGTGACCCCATGGACTGTAGACCGCCAGGCTCCTCTGTCCATGGGATTTTCCAGGCAAGAATATTGGAGTGGGTAGCCATTCCCTTCTCCAGGGGATCCTTCCCAAGGATTGAACCCATGTCTCCTATGTTGCAGGCAGATTCTTTACAGTCTAAGCCACCCGGGAAGACCTATCAAAGTGAAAAGGATCCATATCCTCCAGTCTCTAATTCATTTGTTTACATGACTTTAACTAGACAAGAATCTGCTTTTTGTGATTTTGTCAGTGCAGACTAAGAGTAAGGTGAGATTCATACAAGTTAAGGTGCAGAACCACCTAAGCAGGGCCCTAAATCACAAGGCTACATTCTTTAAAGGCAAAAATGCACCTCTTCTTCCTACTGGATCTAATATAGTATGTGAAACAAAAAGCATTTGAGAAATTTTGCTGAATGAATTTGGCTTTGGGCTTCTCTAGATAGTTCCGGAAATACACTCTTCCACCCACAGGAAGTTTTCTGGATAATGGCCTCCACTTTTATTTAGTTTTAACTCTACTTAAAAAAAAAATCTAAGAGAGAGTCTTGGAATGTATCACACTGAAAAGTTTGAAAACAAATGTTGCATTTGGTGCAGCGCCATCCACAGAAGCAACACAGCCAGCAGAATCAAATAAGCATTTGTCATCAGAAAGCTGAAATGCATTAATAAATACATTTGCATGCACTGGACCAAGGGTAACAGTACACAAGAGCAAAGGTTAAACAGTTGGAGGCCCTGGTTTAATAGCAGACCTGAACTGTTATTTAAATGTCACAAATGTCAGTGTTCGTCTTCAAATGGTATTACAGTAGGATTAGTATCCTAAGCCTTGTTCCAATTTATGGAGAATCAGGGAGAATAATTCTCATCAACTTGGTCCAAAGCAGGAGAAGATTGATTTTCCTTTACCACTCAGTCTGCTTTTATGAGTTTTCCAGATCCTACCTTTCCCAGCCTGCACCATGGATGGAAACTGCCAGGCCTGCTTGGAGGCCATATGTGAGCAGTGAATCTGAAAGAGTTATGGCTCCTTGAGAAACCAACGGAGAAAAGCCTTCCACTGGTCCCCCACTCCACCCCACCCCCGACCCCTGGACAGGCTCTCTGCACTTGTTCAAACCAGCAGCAGTTTAAACCCAAGGAGCAAGGGTAGGACCCAAAGAACCTAATGCAGAGGCACCAGAACCCAGATGGAGGGCTCAACCTGCCTCTCCACCAGCACCAACCCACCTGTGCACAGCCTGGAGAAGGTGCGTGATGCTGAAGCTCTCCTCATTCGGATAAGAACTCATTTTCTGATTATCTAAGTGGAACATGTATTGGAGCCCTACTGTGTGCCAAGTGCAATAGACACAGTGTCTCAGCTCACTTAACACTCACCAGTGAGTCAGGTTCTGCTGCTACTCCTACTTTAAATAACAAGGAAAGGGAGTGGGGTGAATTGGGAAATGGGGACTGACCTCTGCACACTTTTGATACTATGTAGAAAATAGGCAACTAACAAGAACCTATAGCGTGTAGCACAGGGAACTCTACCCAGTGTTCTGTGGGGACCTACATGGGAAAGAAATCCACAAAGACGGGACACATGTACACACAGAGCTGACCCACTCTCCTGTACGGCAGAGGCTAACACAACCTCGTGAAGCAGCTATGCCCCAATAAAAATGAACCAAATAAATAACAAAGATAAGACTGAAGGTCACAAATCATAGCAAGGGTTGCCTGAGTTCAGGTACTGCCCTCTGGATACAATCGCTTTACAATGGCGTATTCGCTCCTGCTGTGCAGTAGAGTGAATCAGCTACACATACACATACACCCGCTCATTTTAGATTCCTTCCCCACAGAGGTCATTGCAGAGTACTGAGTGGAGTTTCCCATGCTGCACAGTAGATTCTTATTAGTTATCTATTTTCTACATATAGTTTGTATATGTACACATAGCGTATATACGTATATATACACATATATATATACATATATGTGTATATATACATATAATGCAATAGACATAGCAAATCCAAATCAGGAAAGGTTTCCAAATTGGGGAAGGAGTCCGTCAAGGCTGTATATTGTCAACCGGCTTATTTAACTGATATGCAGAGTATATCATGAGAAAGGCTGGGCTGGATGAAGCACAAGCTGGAATCAAGATTGCCGGGAGAAATATCAATAACCCCAAATATGCAGATGACACCACCCTTATGGCAGAAAGTGAAGAGGAACTAAAAATCCTCTTGATGAAAGTGAAAGAGGAGAGTGAAAAAGTTGGCTTAAAGCTCCACATTCAGAAAACTAAGATCATGGCATCTGATCCCATCACTTCATGGCAAATAGATGGGGAAACAATGGAAATAGTGACAGACTTTATTTCTTTGGGCTCCAAAATCACTGCAGATGGTGGCTACAGCCATGAAATTAAAAGACACTTGCCCCTTGGAAGAAAAGTTATGACCAACCTAGACAGCATATTAGAAAGCAGAGACATTACTTTGCCAAGAAAGGTTCACCTAGTCAAAGCTATGATTTTTTCAGCAGTCATGTATGGATGTGAGAGTTGGACTATGAAGAAAGCTGAGCACCGAAGAAATGATGCTTTTGAACTGTGGTGTTGGAGAAGACTCTTGAGAGTCCCTTGGACTACAAGGAGATCCAACCAGTCCATCCTAAAGGAAATCAGTCCTGAATATTCATTGGAAGTACTGATGATGAAGTTGAAATTGAAACTCCAATACTTTGGCCACCTGATGGAAAGAACTGACTCATTTGAAAAGACCCTGATGCTGGGAAAGATTGAAGGCAGGAGAAGGAGATGAGAGAATGAGATGGTGGGATGGCATCACCGACTCAGTGGACATGAGTTTGAGTAAACTATGGGAGTTGGTGATGGACAGGGAGGCCTGGCGTGTTGCGGTCCATGGGGTCACAAAGATTCAGACATGACTGAGCAACCGAACTGACAGTGTACATATATATGTATACATATAGTATGTCTACATCAATCCCAACCTCCCAATTTATTCCTCCCTCCTTTCCCCCTGGTAACCAGAGGTTTGTTTTCTACATCTGTGACTCTATTTCCGTTTTATAAATAAGCCCCCTTAACAACTATGTAAGTGGTACATGCTTAGTCACTCAGTCATGTCCGACTCTTGCAACCCCATGAACTATAGTCCCCGCCAGGCTCCTCTGTCCATGGGATTTTTTAAAGACAAGAATACTGGAGTGGGTTGCCATTTCCTTCTCCAGGGGGATCTTCCCTACCTAGGGATAGAAGGAAGGTCTCCTGTGTCTCTTGCAGATTCTTTACCGGCTGAGCCATCAGGGAAGCCCTCTGTAAGTGGAGTGGCTTGCCAAGAGGGAAGAGGTAAAAAGACCTCAAAGCCACAAAGCTTCATCCCTTACAATACCATCCACTGTCCACCACAGAGGGGTGATCCAGCAGCAGAGCTGTAGCAGGTCAGGCCTCAGCCTCCACTAGGACTCAGACTTGCAGGGATGGAAGTGGGCGGGGACCAGGCCATTCAAAAATGAACAATCCCAAGAAAGTACAATGCCTGTCTTGACACGTCTTTCCTCTTCAGTACTTGGATGTATCATGAGACTGAGTTTCAAATAAAAACTAGAGCCAAAAGAGGACACAGGATGACCAAGGAAATAGAAGAGCCCATACCACAGGGATCTTAAAGCTATCTGAGGGGATTGGCAGAAAACACAGCTCTGGTGAGCAAAGGGAAGAGCCACGTCTCTGATCTAGCACTTCCCATCTCCTGGTCTTTGAAAGTCGCTGTGATTTTATCAAAGAAATGAACTTCTGCTTGTGCTGAGGCGTGGCTGTGTGGTGGAGGTGGTGGGGGGTGGGGAGGGGAGGGAGGCAGCATGAGGCCGCAGAGGGTCCACAATAAAAATACCTGAGCACACAGCCACTGCAAGGCAAGGAATTAGACGCACATTAAGATCTCCAGAAAGAAAACTCACAGGGCAGCCAGGCGCCCCTCCAAGTCTTCAAAGAGGAATCCTGTCTCACTCCTTTTTTCATTTGAGAATGATCAGATGTCACGAATATACAATAATATGGATGTCTCCTGTTGGAATACATTTGACTATTAATGAGATATCCCCGAAATACTTTGACTGATGCTACACTGCAAACTAAACAAAACAAACAAACAAAAAAATAGCTAAATGTTTATTAGTAGTAAGTAATTCTTCCTATTGTGAAAACATAAAATGCACTGAGCAGTGACTTCATATAAGGGACAATATTAGGTACTTTCAGGGACTTCCATGATGTTAAGACTTTGTGTTCCAATGCATGGGGTGTGGGCTTCACTACTCATCAGGGAGCTAGTATCCCACATGCCAAAAAAACAAAGCATAAAACAGATAAAGAGTTTAATAATAATCCACATCCAAAAAAAAACATAATGGGGTACATTCACATATTGAATTATTTTCTTCACCATAGACCTGGAAGGTAGGTGCTGTTGTTCACCTCTTTTATAGAGGTAACAATTGTGTCTCGGGGAAGCCATCTGACTTTTGCAAAGCCCCAAAGCTGTATGATTCAGAAATGGGGTCTTTTGATCCTAAAACTCACACCCTTTGCTGTTCACCATGCTGTGTGTATGCCAAGTCACTTCAGTCATATCTGATGTCTGACTCTTGGAGACCCCATGGACTATCGCCCACCAGGCTCCTCTGTCCATGAGATTCTCCAGTCAAGAATACTGGAGCGGGTTGCAGTGACCTCTTCCAGGGGATCATCCTGACCCAGGGATTGAACCTGCATCTTCTGCATTGCAGGCAGATTCTTTACCGCTGAGCCATCAGGGAAGCCCACTTCACCATGCTGACTCCTCAGCAAACCAAACAGTCCACATGGTGAGTTGCAAAGAACAGACTTATGAAGGAGTCGTTATTCAATACAGATTTTACTCTGACAAAACTTTGCCAAGGTAGGTTCAGGTTGCAGTACTGTAGTGCCTCTTGCCCAAACACTTTCAGTTGGATTGACGTTGATGAAATGAAGACTAACCTTCATGCTTTAAAAGTATTATTAAAGGGACTAGAATTTGGTACCAAGATCCACCGCTTCCCAAGTGGTGCAATGGTTAAAAAGAAAGTCTGCGATGTTTGCAGAATTCACCTGCAGGAGATGCAGGAGACTCAGGTTCAATTCCTGGATCAGAAAGCTTCCCTGGAAAAGGAACTGGCTACCCACTCCAGTATTCTTGCCTGGGAAGTTCCATGGACAGAAGAGCCTAGTGGGCTACAGTCCATGGTGTCACAAAGAGTCGGACATGACTCAGTGATTAAACAACAACCAGGATCCACCACCATGCCATTTTTTATAGTCCAGTTTCACTTGATAATTATGAAATAGCCTTCTATTTTGTTTGCATAGACAAAACCTTACTCACCGTGATAATTTCTTCCTTTAATTAAAGTCTTGTTTTTAATTGTTCATACATATACACAAATCTTACACACACACACCAATAAATTGGATTTGAGTAAGAAAAATGGACAGTAGAATTTAAAACAACCCTTATTTTGTGTTTTCAAGGTAGGAATTAGACCATACAAATTTTAACTCCACCTTTTTGAAAAATTAGTTTCCAAGTTTAAACAAACTTTGAAACTACTCTGTCAAAAAATTTCCAAAAAGAGACAAAATAATAATAATAATAATATAACCCCAGACATGATTGGGGGAAAAAAAATTCTTCTTTTACTCTGGATATTTATGCTAAGTTAGGGGAAAAAATACTATATATTTTTTATCATCTTGAATGATTTTTTCTGAAAAAATATTATAAAAGTCTTTTTGAGCTAAAGTTCCCATTTAGGTTGTAAAACAACCAGACTTTTATCCTGGTATATATTCCAGAAAACTTTAGGCTCTCATCATTTTTCTTCTTTTGCTATCATTTAAACATCTGCATCCCCCTTAAAATGCTTGGGAACCAATTGGTCTTGAAAAATGCATATATACTATCTGACAGAGGAGTCACTTTATTGAGGAGAGGAAGAAATGAAGGAGTGGGGGAGCCTCATTTGAGAGTAGAAGAGTGCTGGAGAAATGGTGGTAGGGAGAATTAGAATCCAGGGGAAAAAAAGTCTTTGGGTTACAAGAAGTCTTTTCAGATTGTAACAAAAATCCAATTCAACTTACAAATTAACCTTCTCTTAGTTCACCAATAATCTGAAAATAATGTCTACATTAAGCAAGGAAGTAAAACCATTCAATTAAGGAATTAAAAATATCAATCTGAACTAAGAACTTTCTGATGGTAAACGTATAATGGCTCTTTTGTTAGTTCATAAAATAAGTCCAGGAAATATTTTGATAGATTAATACTCAAATGAGCAGCAAGTTAAATTTTTCCAGCACAGTAATACAGTCTGCTTTATTGAGCACCCAACAGAAAGTTGCAAATGTACCCAGAGGACAACAATCTCTACACTGTTACATTTTAGCAGGTGGAATTCCAGCTTGCCAAAGACTCGAAATTAGGAAACTGCTCGTCCAGCCATCTCCAGACTGCCAGCTCTTTATTTGGTGAACTGAAACTGTAGAAAGATTGTCCTTAAGTATGTGATCAGATATTGAACCAATCTTTTGTTTTTCTATTACATTCCAAAGAGGTCTTTATGCCTTGCAAAGAACTCAACAGTATATTATAAAGTGGATAAAGAAGGATGATGACACATCAGTAGATGCTGATCCAGAGAGTTCTGAAGACGGCATATTGCTTCTGCATATTCATCTACTTTATCCAGAAGGCAATAAGGAGAATTACTAGACACATGAAAGAAAGGAGGCCCCTTTATTGGATAGAATAAAATAAAAGGACTAAGCTACATATGGAGACTTACTTTACTTGTGCATTTTCATGTGTTTTCTTCTTCTAAGACATCTTAAAATGTTTCAGTTTAAATATCACATGCCATTTTGTAAAGAGTTGTTTTATCAGTCCTGGACACAAAGATAGCCCTAAGTGTTATATTAACTTGGTAAGCCATGAAGAGATGAGCTGTAAAATATTTAATATAGGACCACGGTTGGTTCTTCACAAGTGTGTAATGAGCTGCATGTCATATGATGCTTGATAGTTATCTGTGTTGCTGAAGTTATAGCTGAGGAATTATTGGGCTCGCTTATCTGAAAGACCAAATGTACAGTGAGATCAAAAGAGGCAATAATGTACAGGAAACAACATCTTTTAAAAAAATATTCCTCTGAGGATGAGAAACTGGTTTATAAAGTTCAAGGTTAATAAAGGACCAAGTGTCATTTTAAGTTATCCAAACTGGACCAAACATTTTTAGCAATATTTCTTTTCTTACCAGCATCGATTTTACTTTATTTTTCCAACTATAGTAATTTTTCTTTATTTTAAACTTTTTATTTGTATTGGGGTATAGTCAATTAACAACATTGTGAAAGTTTCAGGTGAACAGCAAAGGGATTCAGCCATCCGTATATATATCCATGTATTACAGCAATATATCTAAAAAATCATTTGTAGCAAGAAGAGACACTAAAATGTTACCAAATTGCCAAGTCAGAGATCCCTTCTGGGGACTGAAGAAAACAGAATGTGACGTCACTCACATGGCATAGAAAAAGTCCGCATAATAAATGCAATGCTGCTGCTGCTGCTAAGTCTCATCAGTCGTGTCCGACTCTGTGCAACCCCATAGATGGCAGCCCACCAGGCTCCTCTGTCCCTGGGATTCTCCAGGCAAGAATACTGGAGTGGGTTGCCATTTCCTTCTCCAATGCATGAAAGCGAAAAGTGAAAGTGAAATCGCTCAGTCGTGTCCGACTCTTTGAGACCCCCATGGACTGTAGCCTACCAGGCTCCTCTGTCCATGGGATTTTCCAGGCAAGAGTACTGGAATGGGGTGCCATTGACTTCTCCAATAAATGCAATATGGTTACATAAATATGTTTCATTGGAAAAAGGAGATGACTCTTGAAGTCCACTCTGGAAGCCCCAAGACAAATCAGATCTCCATACGCCAAGGAGACAACTGGGATTTCTTGTCCCTGCCAATTGATGACAGTGTTTTCTGAAGTGAAAGCTCTGAAGACGCAAGCATTACAAGTTTTTGGTACAGAATGATGGATGGTTCATATCAGCAACTAGACAATGAATAAAGTAACAAGCCAGATAATTTTACCCCCTTACCAAGGCATGCCAACAGAGAAAACTTTTGGAATTTATTAACTTGACAAGACTTAATTTATTAGCACCCTTAAAGACCTGCAGAAGTGGAAAACACTGCATGGGCTTCCCAACTGGCTTGGGCTCCCCTAACAAAAGTTATTCCCTCAAAAAAATTCTCCAGTCAAAATTCAATTAAGGTTAAGTGAAAAATTGTGGTACAAAACTCTCTACAATATTAAGTAACTAAATATTTAAAAGTAGGTTTTGGAAAGAAAGGAAAAGGAAATTAACATGGGCTGTTTCTGAGTGAGATGAAGAATGATTTTTAGTTGCTTTTGTTTATCTTTTCTTTATTTTCCTAGCTGAATACATTAAGCACACATTACCTTTATAAAGTAAGAGAAAGAAAAAATCTTAGGAAACATTTACAAGGTGGATTTTTAGATTCTAGATGATTTTTCATTCCCCATTTTACTTATAATTGTGTCTCCTTTTCTAAAGATCATCACGTTTCTAATACTTTCCATTTCTCTCTGTTGATTCTTTGGAATGTTCTATGAGCACTTGGGTCTCATTTGTTTTGCATATCAGTGGAAAAAAAAAAAAAGACTCTAGAAATGCTGTCATGCATTTCAGACTTTAGTAAATCAAGTAAGGATTTGGTTTCCTGGCTATGTCTAAAAGATAAGAGCCAATACTTTTCTCCTGATTTAAATAGACAACCTCCCATGACTGTATTACTCTTCTGTGATCTAACAGCATAGCTTTAATACTAATTCATTTTATATCAGTGCCACTCTATAGGAAAATAATCCAGAAACAAACCACTTTCTTTTCACATCTTAAAACTCCAGAAACAGTATAAATGATCCTGGTGATAAATGAGCATGTGTAATCAATACAAAATGCAAGAATGCAAAGTCAGCCATGGAGCAGAAGTTTGCTTCATATCAACCATTGTTATGTTTGTTTTTTTGTTTGTTTGTTTAGGCCTTGTCCCCTGACATTTGGGATCTTAGTTTTCTAACCAGGGACTGAACCCACACCCCCTGCACTGGAAGTATAGTCTTAACCACTGGACCTTCAGGGAAGTCCAACCACTGTTATGTTTGAATGACCCTAATGTCATCTTTTACCTCCTGTGTTAGAGACGTCAATATAGGTTAAGTCAATAGAAATATATATTATATTAGAATACATTCTAATATATATTTCAGAAAATTTCCTGTTTCCTCAACTTGATTGTGGGTTCTTTATGACACTTTGCACCTCCCTCACCTAAACTACCCCCCTGATCTCAGTGCATGCCACCAAATTCAGCATATATCTCATAGTTAGTTGATTTGAAGGACCTAAGCTTGATTTCACTTTTTAAATCTTCCAATCAACCATCTTTTAACTGGATGTGGCTATAGCCCTGCCATCATAACTAGGAGGCAACACGGTGGGGCCAAAAACCCACCAAACTGGGAGTCAGGGCATCAGAAGGCCAGCTTCCAACCTGGCTCATCAATACCCATGTGCAAAACCCTTGAATGAGGCATGCTACCATTTGGGTTTCAGTATTCCCATTTGTAAAATCAAAATGCCAGACTAGGTAAACTTAAAGGTCTGTTTCAACTCTTAACTAGTCCTATATATTCAGAATTTCCAAGAATGGTTTAGAGCTGGGCTGTCCAATGTAGGAGCCACTATTTCATAAGTGGCCATTTAAATTCAAATTTAAATTAACTAAAATCAAACACAATAAAAAATTCAGTTCTTCACTTGCTGGAACCCCATCCAACTGCTCAATAGCTATTGGGTTGGCCAAAAAGCTCCTTCAGATTTTTCCATAAGATTGTATGTGAAGTGTGTGAAAGTGTTAGTAACTCATTTGTGTCCAACTCTCTGCGACCCCATGAACTGTAGCCCACCAGGCTCCTCAGTCCATGGGGTTCTCCAGGCAAGAATATTGGAGTGGGTTGCCATTCCCTTCTCCAGGGGATCTTCCCGACCCAGGGATTGAACCTAGGTCTCTCAAATTACAGGCAGATTCTTTACCATTCGAGCCACTAGGAAAATGCTTAAGATCATATAGAAAAATCAAAGAACTTTCTGGCCCACCCAGTACATGTGATGAGTGGCTACTGCATTAGCACAGACATGGAACATTTTATTGACACCATTTGTCCTGTTTCTTCCACTTAGAATGATTTCTCTTTCCTCCTAGATCCCATCCTAAGTCTGAATTCATCAAAATCCTCTCCATAGTTATTCTGTGGCAAAACTGGGAAGAACTGTTCCAGATACAGCCACTGTGGCTTAGCAATAGGAGTCAGGATGGATAAAGAGAATGCATAAGGGTAAAACCTGGAAAGCCCAGTACCAAACTGCTCACCTCAACTTGTATCTATCAAATATTGGATTTCCAGAAAAGATGGTAGCTAAGATCACACCAAAATACACTCTAAAAATCAGAGGAGACATGATCCTCCACATAGAAAACCCTAAAGACTCTACCAGAAAATTACTAGAGCTAATCAATGAATATAGTAAAGTTGCAGGATATAAAATTAACACACAGAAATCCCTTGCATTCCTATACACTAACAATGAGAAAACAGAAAGAGAAATTAAGGAAACAATACCATTCACCATTGCAACAAAAAGAATAAAATACTTAAGAGTATATCTACCTAAAGAAACAAAATACCTATACATAGAAAACTATAAAACACTGATGAAAGAAATCAAAGAGGACACAAATAGATGGAGAAATATACCGTGTTCATGGATTGGAAGAATCAATATTGCGAAAACGAGTATATTACGCCAAAGCAATCTATAGATTCAATGCAATCCCTATCAAGCTACCAATGGTATTTTTCACAGAACTAGAACAAATAATTTCACAATTTGTATGGAAATACAAAAAACCTCGAATAGCCAAAGCTATTCTTGAGAAAGAAGAATGGAACTGGAGGAATCAACCTGCCTGACTTCAGATTCTACTACAAAGCTACAGTAATCAAGACAGTATGGTACTGGCACAAAGACAGAAACATAGATCAATGGAACAGAATAGAAATCCCAGAGATAAATCCACATACCTATGGACACCTTATCTTCGACAAAGGAGGCAAGGATATACAGCGGAAAAAAGACAACCTCTTTAACAAGTGGTGCTGGGAAAACTGGTCAACCACTTCTAAAAGAATGAAACTAAAACACTTTCTAACATCATACACAAAAATAAACTCAAAATGGATTAAAGATCTAAATGTAAGACTAGAAACTATAAAACTCCTAGAGGAGAACATAGGCAAAACACTCTCCAACATAAATCACAGCAAGATCTTCTCAGAATATTGGAAATAAAAGCAAAAATAAACAAATGGGACCTAATGAAACTTAAAAGCTTTTGCACAACAAAGGAAACTATAAGCAAGGTGAAAAGACAGCCCTCAGATTGGGAGAAAATAATAGCAAACCAAGCAACAGACAAAGGATTAATCTCAAAAATATACAAGCAACTCCTGCAGCTCAATTCCAGAAAAATAAATGACCCAATCAAAAAATGGGCCAAAGATCTAGACAGACATTTCTCCAAAGAACACATACAGATGGCTAACAAACACATGAAAAGATGCTCAACATCATTCATTATCAGAGAAACGCACATCAAAACCTCAGTGAGGTACCATTACACACCAGACAGAATGGCTGCTATCCAAAAGTCTACAAGCAATAAATGCTGGAGAGGGTGTGGAGAAAAGGGAACCCTCTTACATTGTAGGTGGGAATGCAAACTACTACAGCCACTATGGAGAACAGTGTGGAGATTCCTTAAAAAACTGGAAATAGAACTGCCATATGACCCAGCAATCCCACTCCTAGGCATACACACTAAGGAAACCAGAACTGAAAGAGACACGTGCACCCCAATGTTCATCACAGCACTGTTTATAACAGCCAGGACATGGAAGCAACCTAGATGCCCATCAGCAGACGAATGGATAAGAAAGCTATGGTACATATGCACAATGGAATATTACTCAGCAATTAAAAAGAATACATTTGAATCAGTTCTAATGAGATGGATGAAACTGGAGCCCATTATACAGAGTGAAGTAAGCCAGAAAGTAAGTAAGCCAGAAGTAAGCCAGAAAGCAAGCCAGAAAGACAATACAGTATACTAATGCATATACATGGAATTTAGAAAGATGGTAATAATAACCCTATATGCAAGACAGAAAAAGAGACACAGATGTATAGAACAGACTTTTGGACTCTATGGGAGAAGGCGAGGGTGGGATGATCTTAGAGAATAGCATCGAAACATGTATATTATCAAGTGTGAAACAGGTTGCCAGTCCAGGTTGGATGCATGAGACAAGTGCTCAGGGTTGGTGCACTGGGATGACCCAGAGGGATGGGATGGGGAGGGAGGTGGGAGGGGGGTTCAGGATGGGGAACACATGTAAATCCATGGCTGATTCATGTCAATGTATGGCAAAAATCACTACAATATTGTAAAGTAATTAGCCTCCAACTAATAAAAATAAATGAAAAAAATAAAAAAATAAAAATCACAGGATACAATCAACCATAAAAGAAAAAACTTTTGGGTTTTTCAGCAACAAATGATGTAGTCCTCCCCTCGTGTACATCTGGAGAAATGCCAAGATCCTCTGACCAACAGCCCACCCAGACCGAGTGGGCAACATTGAACCAGGTTACACAAGTGTGTGGAATACCAGGAAAGGTGGGCAGGTGGGTAGCCATCTGTTCATCAGTTTCTGAGAGTTTATCCAATCAATTCAGACTTTGAGTAAGTCACTGCATTGTCAGTAAAACCTACTGTGTTCAGATTTTGTTATTCCTATTTTGCTGTACTCCAGGACAAATGCCACCATCTCTTGCTCGTTGAAAGTAATGTCTTCCTCTTTGGAACTGCCTTTATATCAGTTTATGTCATTCTTGAGATATTTACCATGGACCCTTTCACTGTATCCTGTGAATTTCTTAATTTCCTTACAAGACTGTAAAGTATGATCTGTACTTTGTACTTTTTATATTTTCCAGAGTTTTAGCATGCTTTGCACATCAAGAGCCAAGTAAATATGGAATCTAACTGGGAATGAATGAATAAATGAATTGAATGGATTTATGAATGAATGAATGAATACTCTACAACAAATCCCATTTCTATGGACCCAAAATAACCCAGGTCTTAATGTGTCCCACCTTAAACCATCTTCCATCCATGACTTCCTTAAATTCCCTGTCTTCAAAGGGAAGAGTCACATTGATGACACATAGAAAGAAATGTCCAAAAACAGCATTAACTACAAGTATATGTAAGGTTGACAATTTTTGAGGAAGGCATTTTGGGGCCATATTTCCTAAATTATACCTTTTTTCTACTTTTTGTTTCTTAATTTTAAATAATTATTAGACTCAATCATATCATACTTAAATGGCTATCAAAAAGTTACCTGGATATACTACATTTTTAAAATGGTACATACTAATATTAATCATTACTAGCACTAACTTTTTTCTCATAAAATTCCTGACTCAGTGACAGAAAGATTTTTCTCCACTTTCCTCAGCTAATAGTATCTAAAAATTATCCATAACAGAAAAATATTATTCACAGCCAAATATCTAATTCATGCAGTTAGCATGGGCTTGCACTTCTCATGTGTGGCATTTTCTATAATCTTTAACAGGCTACCTAGACTTTTCTAATTTCAGACTTGTATGGCTCTAACACTGCCTAAAAGGACAATAAATGAAAATACTTAAGTATTAGGTTATTTTACTGTCTGTAAAAATAAGATATTGGAAACTCAATGTCCACCAAAAAGGGACTGGATAAATAAATCATGATATAGCCGTTCAATGGAGTGATAGGCCAATGTTTAAGAAAGACTGGTAATGCATGCTCAAGTAATTTATTACTTTGTATTTCTGTAATAAAAAACATAAGAAATTCTATTAAGGTCCATCAATAAGTGACTAGATAGATAAATTATAGGACTGAATACTTCCTTTCACTGGAATAGTATATAGTAATATATACTGTAGTATACTATATATATATAGTATAGTATATATGAAAACCAAGGCTACTGTGCCCATAGAGGAAGATATCTGAAATACTGTTAAGTGACAAAAGCAAGATTAAGAACAAGTTTATAGTGTGCTTCCTTTTGCATTAAAGGAGGGGAGGTTTTCAGATATGTTTGCATAAAGAAATACCAGACAAGACATGAGAAACTAATAAAAATGATTCTACATGCAAGATGGGGAAGGGAACAAATTTCTTCACAATGTCTCATTTTATATTTTTCATTTTTAGTCTTGTGAATGTATAATTTACACAAAAATGTAATATATGTCTCCATTATCATTGGCCTAATGTTTGTTTAATAAGTGGACTTTAAAAGAATTACCAATACGTCACTCTCCCTCCTCCTCTTGTCAAGTTTCCTTTTTTGCTCTCCTCTTTTGTGCATCAAATGCCTTTTCAATGCTCACAAAGATTGAACTAAAGGAAACAGCTAAGGCAGAGTACGTTGGAATGCAGTTGACCTTGATCCAGTTTGAAATCTAACAAGACATGATGCTAAATAATGAAGTAAGTTGAAGAACATATTTGCATAGAAATGAAAGATGGGCTGTGTGGGCTGGGTGATGGCCAAAGAGTTGAATAATACAGAGTGAATTGTGCCTCCTTCTTGCTAACATTTTAGTGATCTAATTACAAGAATGTTTAACTAAAATGCTTTCATTCTTAAATGAAAAAGATGATTATCAACCACTCTCTGAAGAACTAATTAATTTTTTATTTCACCAGCTTAAATAGATTTTAAAAATAAGGAGAGACAACTGAATAGCCATTCTGAAATTTCTTTTTTCATGCTAAACCAACTTTTCAAATATTTAATCTGTGTTTGGAAATCTCTAATTATCTGAGGTCTTATGCAGTCTTCCATTTATTAGAGAGATGAATCCACACAAAAAAAGCAACAATGTTTAAATTGGGTGTTCAAAAGACCCTCTCAACAAGAGGTATTAAAATGTCAGCCTCATTTGAATGAGACATTTTTGACCCCCATTAGTAGACATTTGACCCACCGGGTGGCTTTCTGTAACAGTGGTGATGGATTTGCTCTTGTCCATCTGCACACTCCTGCCATGTCCTCTTATAACCTGGGGAAGACATATGCTAGACAGCTGGCTCAACCAGGTCTGTGGTCACTGAACAAAGCAAACCTTGCTGACCCACACAAAGGTTGAACCTGTGACCTTGTTCTCATTAGCTCAATGTCCTAACCACCTGAGTTAAACAACCACCAAAAAAAAAAGTGTAGACTGAACACTAAGTCAATAGATGTCTATGTGGAGGGGTGTCAAAACAGGGTATAAAATAACCTACAATACTGGACACAATGCTGGTATTTAGGTACTAAAGGAGGGTGTTTTGTCCCCCTGTAAATTATATATCTTGTAATCCACACCATTTTCCAAGCTGAGAACCAAAACATGATCATCTTATAAAAGAATGAACTTCCCTGGTGGCTCAGACGGTAAAGCGTCTGCATACAATGCGAGAGACCAGGGTTCAATCCCTGGGTCAGGAAGGAAATGGCAGAAGGAAATGGCAACTAACTCCAGTATTCTTGCCTGGAAAATCCCATGGACGGAGGAACCTGGTAGGCTACAGTCCATGGGGTCGCAAAGAGTCAGACACGACTGAGCGACTTCACTTTCACCTTCACTTTTCAATTCTATACTATAATTCAATATGGTATGAATCCTGAAATAAATAAAATGGCCACTGAAATGGAAGTTAGCCATTTGGTAGGAAATCCAAGAGAGGAATAGATTCCACAGCTCATTTGATCTGTGATCTACTGAGTCTTGGGCTTTAAAAAGGGAAGTAGAGGTAAGAATAGTAGTTGTAGGAGCAGAGGTAAGAACAAGAGCCAATAATTTGTGATTAGAAGACATAGGAGCTGTTTATCCAGGCAAAACTTCACAAAGAAACATCTGTGATCAGCCAGTCTGCAACTCTTGATTGAATATCTTGTGTGTTTTGTGTGTCACGGGGCCTCTGGTTACAGAGATCTACCAATAGGGAGGGGAGTTCTACTTGTGGAAGACGGAATTTTGGAGAAAGCCCCTGATATCTGTACTCTCATGTTGCCCTTCACCCTGAATAGACAGTGACTCTGGTGCCAGCCTCTAAGTGTCATCATGACTACAGGTTCAGTGCAATACTCAGAGTGTGGAAAATCCCAGATTCAATGAGAAATTTCACAAGTACAGTATGAGCAG
The DNA here is from genome assembly GCF_963930625.1 of Muntiacus reevesi. Lineage (NCBI taxonomy): Eukaryota > Metazoa > Chordata > Mammalia > Artiodactyla > Cervidae > Muntiacus > Muntiacus reevesi. Next base: position 5,537,460 of record NC_089265.1, on the reverse strand, counting down.
TTTCAGCAGCAAGGTTTTATTTCAAGGAATGATATGAAGTTCCACCCATGAGCTTTTCCTCCTCATCCATCTGAGTGGACTCCATCACAGGACCCTGGTTAAGGAGCTGGCAGGCTCATTAACCCCCAACCACCTAGAGACAACTGAACTTATATCTTGGGGCTCAAGAAATATATTCCAATTAATCATCCAAAAATACCACTTTCAGGACTCCCCTGGTGGTCTAGTGGTTAAGACTCCAAGCTTCTGATGCAAGGAGCATTGGTTCAATCCCTGGGCAGGGAACCTAGATCCCACATGCAGTGTGGTGTGGCTAATAAAACACTAAAATACAACTTTTAAGCCCCTCCCCTCTCAAAAGCTGTAGTTCCCTGTGGGATAAAGTTCCAATTTCTTATGTTGAGATCCAGTAGAATTTCAAGGCTCAGTCCTTTTTTTTCTTTGCATCCCATGCCTAGTGGAGGGCTTCCCACATAAAAGGAACTCAATCTATGTTGAATGAGGAGACGAGTGGATGACTCTGATCCTGTTTTATCTTTCCACTTTGTCTCACTTCAATGCTCTTACTTAATCCTTCCCTCCAAGACTCTCAGTAGTCCTTTCATGAACCTGTGGACACGGCCAGCACTCTCCTCACTCCGTGCTTGTTCATAATGTTCTCTCCAACTAAGGGTATTAGCAATTACTGAGTGCTTACTAGGGCTTCCAGGTGGCACTAGTGGTAAAGAACTCGCCTGCCAAGGCAGGAGACGTAAGAGATGCAGGTTCAATCCCTGGGTCAGGAAAATCCCCTGGAGATGGAAATGGTAACCCAGTTTAGTATTCTTTCCCACGGACAGAGGAGCCTGCAGGGCTACAGTCCATGGGATTGCAAAGACTCAGACGTGACTTAGCAGCAAGCACAACTGCTTATTATGTATCACTTCGTATATGTTATCTCAACTAATTCTAAAACAAAATTCAGTTTAGTTCAGTTGCTCAGTCACGTCCAACTCTGCAATCCCATGAACTGCAACATGCCAGGCCTCCCTGTCCATCACCAACTCCCAGAGTCCACCCAAACTCATGTTCATTGAGTTGGTGATGCCATCCAACCATCTCATCCTCTGTCATCCCCTTCTTCTCCTGCTGCCAATTCTTTCAGCATCAGGGTCCTTTCAAATGAGTCAGCTCCTTGCATCAGGTGGCCAAAGTACTGGAGTTTTAACATCAGTCCTTCCAATGAACACCCAGGACTGATCTCCCTTAGGATGGACTGGTTGGATCTCCTTGCAGTCCAAGGGGCTCTCAAGAGTCTTCTCCAACACCACAGTTCAAAAGCATCAATTCTTCTGCACTCAGCTTTCTTTATAGTCCAACTCTCACATCTGTACATGACTATTGGAAAAACCATAGCCTTGACTAGACAGACCTTTCATGACAAAGTAATGTCTCTGCTTTTTAATATGCTGCCTAGGTTGGTCATAACTTTCCTTCCAAGGATTAAGCGTCTTTTAATTTCTTGGCTGCAATCACCAAATGCAGTGATTTTGGAACCCAAAAAAATAAAGTCAGTCACTGTTTCCTCTGTTCCTCCATCTATTTGCTATGAAGTGATGGGACCAAGTGCCATGATCTTAGTTTTCTGAATGTTGAGCTTTAAGCCAACTTTTTCACTCTCCTCTTTCACTTTCACCAAGAGGCTCTTTAGTTCTTCACTTTCTGTCATAAGTGTGATGTCATCTGCATATCTGAGGTTATTGATATTTCTCCCAGAAATCTTGATTCCAGCTTGTGCTTCATCCAGTCCAGCATTTCTCATGATGCACTCTGCATATAAGCTAAATAAGCAGGGTGACAATATACAGCCTTGACATACTCCTTTTCCTATTTGGAACCAGTTTGTTGTTCCATGTCCAGTTTGAACTGTTGCTTCCTGACCTGCATACAGGTTTCTCAAGAGGCAGGTCAGGTGGTCTGATATTCCCATCTCTTTCAGAATTTTCCACAGTTTATTGTGATCCACACAGTCAAAGGCTTTGGCATAGTCAATAAAGCATAAATAGATGTTTTTCTGGAACTCTCTTGCTTTTTTGATGATCCAGCAGATGTTGGCAATTAAGCAGTCACTATTATACCCATATTCCACAAGATGCCCACAAAAGTGAAGTAACTTCCCAAGATTCCAGAGCTGGAGAGCCATGGAACCAAGATTTGAACTCAGATCTCTCTGGTTTCAAAATGAAATTCTTCTCCCTACTAGGGTATGCTACTCCTTCCAAAGACCTTTTCCAAAATTGATCTGACTCTTAAGGTTGAATGCAAGCTTAAGGAGAACTCTTTCCTGTCCACTTCATCCCATAAAGCTCTCTCATTCTTTTGATTTAGTGTTATTAACAAAATGTCCCAGACAATAATCAGGAACTATCTCAGCACTCCCTCTATTATTCCTGTCTATTTTTTCTTTTAACTTTTCTTTAATCCATTTCTTCACAGCCTCAGTAAATGGCTAATTCAAAGCTCAGATTCTACATGCTATAATATACTATATCTCTTTACAAACATGGGAGACACCTCCACATGTGATAAGTACCCAATGTAACTGACTGAACACATTCTCTCACCAAGAATTTTGTGTGAATTCCTGTTGCCGTTGTCTAGTCGCTAAGTCATGTCCAATTCTTTGCAATACCATGGACTATAACCCACCAGGGTTCTCTGTCCATAGGATTTCCCAGGCAAGAATACTGGAGTGGGTATCTACTCCCTACTCCATGGGATCTTCCTGACCCAGGGATCAAACCTATGTTTCCTTCATTGGCAGGTGGATTCTTTATCATCTGAGCCACAGTGGAAGCCTATTGTTATACAAAAGCACCCTTTGAAGTGTTTCTCTCTCTCTTTTTTTAATCTTTTTTTTTTTTAACACAAGTTGTGTTTGTTTAGTTGCTAAGTCATGTCTGACTCCTTTGTGACCCCAGCTCTCCAGGTTCCTCTGTCCATGGGATTTCCTAAGCAAGAATACTGTAGTGGGTTGCCACTTCCTTCCCCAAGTATTTCTCTCTTGAGGTTATTGTAATAAAGAGAGAAAACAGGAAAACTTGAAAAATGAAACAATGTTTATAAACTATTTTAAAATCTTTAATTATTAACCTTCTGGAGCATCTCTGAGATGGCTACCATACCCTGTTAGTGAGATCCTCTTGTTAAGATTTTCCTTGTTTCCTTCAAATACCCTCATATCCAAAGGTTAATTACTTGGTTGTAAAAGTGCACTCCAGAATGAAATTTAACCTACAAGCTCTCCATCTTGAGGTGAATATTTTTAGCAGTTTTTTTCAAACACAGAAAGCCATCTGTTTAACCAATTTAAATACACTCTTACAGAAGAATAAAAAAAAATAGAAATACAGAGGTTCATGGATTTTTAAGCTCTTTTGAGTATTTGCAAAACACATCATGACTTTTACGCTCAGAAATAATATGAAGGGGTGCTTTCAGCTGGAAATCAGCACCAGCAAATAAAGGTGGGCAAGAAGTAAGGATATCTTTGGGATAAAATTTTTTTGATCATCCAAAAGGTTGATCATTCATAGGCCATAGAAAAGGAGGTTTTATTGTCTTGAACGTCCAATTTTTAGTAAGATAAAGCACACATAATTTGAGAGAATATCAAATAGAAATGTGGTTCTTGTTAATATCACATAACCTTTCCTACAAAACTTTTGCCTTTTCCGGCCTCACTCCCATTAGAAGCAAACGAAACATGTTGACAGCTCCAACTTAGGAAAGTGTTAGGCCAACAGTCTCTCCTTTAAAGAAACTGGATCATTAATTCAGTATCACATTACTAGTTTTCTTCATAAACCAAATGCAAAGGGACAGACTCTATTCTGTAGGGTTTAATCACACACAAGTGGCAAAACCACAGAACACTGCTCCTAATCTGCTGGGCCTCCAACTGAAGACTCACTCCACACACATATGCGACTTCCATTTTCATGAGTATAAATAAAACTCTAACTCTTTTCACACTTTCAGAAGAGGCTGGGTCTCCATGTTAGTGATTAGATACGTTCTCATAAAAAGCATATTGTGTCACTTTACCAAATGTGTTCATATGTATCAGTATGCTTTATTATTGAATATTCACCTCTACAGCAGATGAAATATTGTTTTTTGAACAATCTGTGACTAATTTCCTTTTCATCCTAAACACTCATGTAAATCTAAAGATAGCATTTTTTCTTGAATGTATGTGTGTGTGTGTGCCTATATATATATATACATATAGTATATGTATATGTATATATAGGCCAGCCAAATGGCCTATGGGGTTTCAGTTCCCTGACTAGAGATCACACCAGTGCCCTTTGAATTGGAAGCTTGGAATCTTAGCCACTAGACAACCAGGGAAGCCCCCTAATGTTAGCATTTTGTTTTTAGAATCTTTAAGAAAACCAAAAAGTCTAGGACCTTAAGTCTGATGTATTTTAGGTCTTGTATACAATGTTGTTGTTGTCGTTTAGTCAGTAAGTCATGTTCCACTCTTTTGCGATCACATGGACTGCAGCCCACCAGGCTCCTCTGTCTGTAGGATTTCCCAGCAAGAATTCTGGAGTGGGTTGCCGTTTCCCTCTCCAGGCAATCTTCCTGACATAGGGATCAAACCCATGTCTCCTGCACTGGCAAGCAGATGCTTCACCACTTAGCCACCTGGGAAAGTAGGCACTCAATAAACACTGACTAAAGAATGAACGAATCAATTCCAACCACCTAAACTGGGGAACCCAGCCCATAGTCACAAAGCCTCTACCTTAGGGAATATTCCAGATGGAATTCAAGATAAAAGTCTCCAAAACTAGGCTCAGATATACCTCCTTTCATGATTCCGCTTAATTATGAGTTTGAATCCCAGAAAAATTGTCTTAAGATTTCCAAAAGATCAAGGCAGAATTGCTTAGGCACAGGTCCAAGATAACAGATGTGACTGGATCTCCAGAAGAAGTAGCTTGGACCTTCTTTGCCTAAAAGAAAGCCCTTGGAGTTTCTCTAAATCCCCTCCAGAGGCCACCCCTGAGTGGGTGACCCCAGAGTCACTTTCCAGAGTCTCTGGCTATACCTCAAAACAAAGTTTTTAATTAAAAGCAATGCATTCAGGAACTCTCTGGAAGTTCAGTGCTTAGGACTCTGCACTTTCACTGCCATGGCTGGGGTTCAATCCTTGGTGGTGGAACTAAGATCCAGCAAGCTGCATGGTATGGCCAAAAGAAAAAGCAATGCATTAAAAGATCATCGGGCTCCCCCCCTCTGATCCCTATTGCCACTGTCGCTGGTACAGTCATGTCCAGGTGGGAAGCCTGCCCACCTAGTCTGAGACACACCTCATAACCCAGTGGAAGGAACCACTCAGATAAGGAGCAGAAGGAAGAAGACAACCATGGCTATGTGGGGAGGAGGTGAGCTCCCTGCGTTTACCAAGGAGCTTAGACCAAAATCACCATGCCATACAAACACTGATGAATAACTTCTCACAACACCAAGTTCTTTATCCAGTGAATCATTAGCCTTTATGCACCATAAGTGAGAAGCTGAAAGGAAGCAGAGACATCTATCTGTATACACTGAAGTTTGCCTACAGAAAGCCCAATACCTGTCTGCATTAGATGCTCAATAAATACGTAGAACCTGAGTGAACGGCAATGGATGAGTGGGTTTCATTCCTGCATGGAGTTCACTAGCTGTGTGATGCATCTTTTCAGGTACAAAATAGGGATAGTAACTGTATCTTAGTTGGTACCTATGAAAAATATGAGTTAATATGGGAAATGCACTTAGAACAGGATCTGGCACATAGCATTACTATCTATCATCATCATTAGTATTATTATTTCACCTCTAATTCCCGGTGTAGGATCCAACTTCTAGGATTTCATGTGGTGCTCCCTGCCCTGTGGGGACAGTCACACCTACAATAAGCTATCCTCCTTCTGTGAAGAAGGAAGAGAAAGCTCACAGATCAAAAAAATGAATTCTGCAAAAGTCCTAATGCCTTGCAATGTTTAAAAAGATCCTCCAGAGTGAGAAACTTATAACCACTCCTGTCCTTCAGTATTGTTTTTAAAGTTACATCCAAGTTACTACCCAAGGTCCATTGGTATTCATCATAAAAAAATAACTTCCTGAGCCATACAGCAAATTCCCGTTGGCGGTCTATTTTATATACGGTAATGTAAGTTTCCATATTACTCTTTCCATACAGCTCACCCTCTCCTCCCCTCTCCCCAGGTCCATAAGTGTATTCTCTATGTCTGTTTCTCCACTGTTGCCCTGTAAATAAATTCTTCATTTTTCTAGGTTCTGTATACATGTGTGAGAATATAATATTTATCTTTCTCTTTCTGACTCACTTCACTCTGTATTTTAGGTTCTAGGTTCATCCATCTCATTAGAACTGAGGGGTGGGATGGGGAGAGAGATGGGAGGCAGTTCCAAAAGGGAGGGGATATATGTATACCTATGGCTGATTCATGTTGAGGTTTGAAAGGAAACAGCAAAATTCTGTAGAGCAATTATCCTTCAGTAAAACAATAAATTTTTTTAAAAAGACAAAAAAAAAAAAAAAAACACTTCCGCACAATGGCATAATTTGCACAAAATGGCCATCAGGGCCATTTTGACAGGAACAAGGAGATCCCTGATGTTGCTAATTGTTCATTGGGCTTGACCCCAAACGCGATTCAGCTAACTGCTATATTGGGTTTCCAGTCTCCACACGTGCTGCCCCTACGGTCATCCTCTGGGGGTTTCCGGGTACTTTGGATGGCCCGGGTGCCTGGGTGTGTGCATCTTGATCACTATGGAGGGCTGTGTGAGTGAATCAGGAACTGGAGCATCTTAAAACGAAACAGCTGCGGCAGGAGTGGTCCAGGCTTGGGTGCAACACGATAGCTGCTATTAAACTCCACTTTGAGCTTCTCTTGGCTTTGATGATTTCTTTCTTCCTCTCCAAAGTTTATCATTCTTTTCCTGACCCCAAGTCAAGCTCATAAAAGCCCAATTTTTGTTTTGGCTCGTATTAAAGTTTTCGTTGTGTTGCTGTTGGTTTCAGGAGTTTGCTTGTTTTCAATTTTTGTTCTGTTTTTCCTTTATCTATTTGATCTGGGAAAACTCTGAAGTGAGGTGGCCCAGACATTCTAAAGTCTCTTGAATAGAGGCAGAAGCTTTTGTTCCCTGCATGGTGTTCACCTGTCTCACACAGCCCTTGCCGCCTCCCCCATGCCACTTCCTCCTGGTAAGCAGCTGGAAATGTCCTCTTTCTTTTTCAGGCTTTATGGTACCAATCAACTTTCTTGGCATCTCTCATTCCAGGATGAACTAGTTGAGTTAAAATGATTCAATTTCAACATCCTACGATGGCATCCTTGAATAAAGTTTACTGTTTACCATTGTAGTAGAGTAAGTGCATAAATGCATTGCTAGAATTTTAAAAAATCATTTTCGTTCTGACAGTTAAAAACTGAATGCATGTTTAAGTTCCTCAGAAAAGATGTGTTATAGTAATACAGTGATAGAATTGAAGAGATTATCAAAAGGTCTCTTCCCTTGCCACCACTACCAGGGAAATCATTTAAATGAACTCCAAATATCATTCCCTCGAATAACATACCTTAATCCCACCACTGTATTTTGCATAATCTTTTCTTAAGATGACAACTTATAAGGCATCACTTAAAGCCTACTTAACGATGCTGAGATGGAGCTGAGATTCAAGTCAGCCAACTATTGGGACTTTTTCCAGCTCCCAAAGACCACCTGGGATTCATCTCAATTCTCTGATTCTGTGTTTCAAATCAGCCACTCAAAGATACTATTTGCTGTCAGCAAGTCCCCTGATTTATTTAATCCTTCCCCAAAATGTGTCCTGAAATTCTCGCAATTTAACCCCTATTTGTCATGAAGGCAGCTCCTCTGCGGTGACTAAATCACTCTCCAGCATTGTCAGGTGTTAGCAGAGGCCCTGGGGCTGCGCTGGTGGCCTGGGAAAGCCAGACCAGCCCCCTGTAATACTGCTGTTACTTATATTCTCCACAAATCATCAATAGGCTTTTTGTTTTAGTTACAATCTCACTACTCCTCTCCAAAAGAAAGAGCATACAGGCATACTGCAAACATATAGTACTGTCAGAGACTCAGTTTATCTCTGTATTTCCCATTTTAAGAAGGATATTACTGGGACTTCCCTGGTGGTCCAGTGGATGAGATTCTGTACTCCCAATGCAGGGGACACAGGTTCCATGTCTGGCTGGGGAACTAAGATCCCACTTGCCACAACCAAGCAGGCATGCTGCAATGAAGACCGAGCACAGCCAAAATTAATCACATTTTTGTAAAGGACATTGCTAATTCCATCTATATAGGATGCACACATTGTTTTCCAGATTACATAGTACAATACGGGGAACTACGGGGTCAAATATTAATAGAAGAAGGGAAAAAAGAAAATTAAGTAGAAAAGAAAAAAGCAGGGTAATAAAAACTCTTCTCTGACTTAAAAATAGATTGAGACAATCAGTCTCATTTCATCCTCTAACGTGCAAATCCCAACAGATTAAAAAAAAAAAAAAAAAAAAAAACATGGTTTACAAAGTAGAAGTCCTATGACAAAAGAGATGGCATCTTTTGCTCCCCCTAACACAGCAGTAAGGATGCATTACAGTCAGTAATAAAAATCAAAGGGAATAGGTGTCACATTGTCATACCTCACAGCTCAATCTTCCTCAATTTGCAGGTGATCCAGAAGGCATGGGATTGAATTCACTGAAGGCAGCCCACTTTTTAACTTTATTTTATTCCCTCCACTCCCGCCACTCCTTAACCACTAGTAACCACAAATCTTGTCTCCACTTCTGTAATTTTGCCACTTAAAAATGTTATATAAAGGGAACCAGACAGTATGTAAAAACTTGGGGTTGACTTTTTCATCCTGCATAATTCTTAGGAGGTGAATTTGAGTTGTTGAGGTGATCAATAATTTATTCCTTTATATTGCTGAGTAGTATTTCACAGTATGCTTCCCAGGTGGTGCTAGTAGTAAAGAACCCACTTGCAATTGCAGGAGATATAAGAGATGTGGGTTTGATCCCTGGGTTGGGAAGATCCCCTGAAGGAAGGCATAGCAACCCACTTCAGTATTCTTGCCTGGAGAATTCCACAGACAGAGGAGTCTGGCAAGCTACAATCCATAGGGTCAGAAGGAATCAGACACGACTGAAGCGACTTAGCACACACGCACGCATTCCACGGTATAGATATACTATGATTAACAGCACATGCTTGACTGTTAACAAAATGGTGAACCATTCAAGTGTCCTTTGAAGGTCCTCTGAGTTTCCAGTTTGGAGCTAGTGTGAATAAAGCTGCAATAAACATTCATGCACAGGTTTGTATGTGAACCTAAATCTTCACTGAGCTGGGATACATGTGCAGAAGTGCAATTGCTGAGTCATACAGTAGTTACATGTTTACTTTTTATTAAAAGAAACGGCCGAACTGTCTTCCTTTGGCCATCCCACTTTTCTCCCCACAAGCAGTGGAAGGGTGATCCAGTGTCTCTCCATCTTCATTCACATGTGGTATTGTCATAGTTTATTTTTAGCCAAAGCCAGAGATCCAGTTTAGGGCAAACACTGCTGGCAAGTCTTTCAAAGTTAACATATTTTGTTATTTTTACATTACAAGGGATTAAATATATTTATATTTGGCATATATATATGCCAACACACATATATATGTTACATATATCTATATATATGCATATATACTAACATCAGCTTACTTTTGTTTAAACTCTACAACTTAAGAGCTGTGCACATTAGACAAATGACTTAACATCTCTGGACCTCTATTTCCTGATATGTAAAAACTAACCCTTCCAAGTAAAGAATTATACTAAAGTAATAATGCATATATAGAGCTAGGAAAGGAGCTTCCCTGGTGGCTCAGTTGGTACAGAATTCATCTGCAGTGCAGGAGATGCGGTTTGATCCCTGGATCAGGAAGAACCCTGGAGGAGGGCATGGCAACCCACTCCAGTGGTCTTGCCTGGAGAATCCCATGAACAGGGGAACAGAATCAGGCCTATCTTACCTGCCTTCCAGAGGTACTGAGTTCAAATGAAAGGGCTTCCTTGGTGGCTCAGACAGTGAAGAATCCACCTGCAACGTGGGAGACCTGGGTTTGATCCCTGGGTTGGGAAGAGAGTTCAAATGAAAGAATGTAAAAGCAACTTGTAACATGTTGATGTGGCTAGTAGAGGAAGGCAAGTTATAGAAAACAAAGTCCAGGGCAACAAAGGGTCTCATTCATTCTGCCATCAGACATCAAGGTAGAAAAATGGCAGGAGACGGTGATGCCCCAGAGAAGGGGGTGCAAGAGGACCAGAGCACAAATTCCCTTTGTATTTGTTTTCATATAAACAATCAGAAATGAGTTAACCCACAGCCTCACTCGGTCCACATCAACAGTTGCCCGAGGCACCCAGGGATGGGGGAGATCTCAAAGGCAAAGCGCCTCAGAGTGCCCCCACTGTAACAGAGAAGAACAAATCTGACTCCATATTGGGTCTGCTTCTTTTACTTTAACATTGGTATCCTATTGCATTTGCCTACAAGTCAATCACTAAAAGAATGTTGCCTATAGTCAAAAGATACTGGATAGCCATCCTCAAGGCTTTGATCTTTAAAGGTGTAACACTTGCCCCCTCCTATAGAGATAAGAAGTTGCAGAACAGAGAATAACATTTGCCTTGTTGAAGGTTTATAGGAACATTGTGACCAGACCTAGGAGGACAGTTGAGGAACAAAGGATTCCAGCACCAAGAAGTCTGCAACAGCCAGTCAAACACCCCTTCCCTTTTAGTTAAAGAAGCCTGAATTCTAACTCAGGTAAGACGGCTCTTTGGGACACTAGTCCAACATTCTCTCTGCTAATGTACCAAATAAAGTCATTATTCTTTACCCCAACAACTCATCTCTCAATTTACTGTTCTGTCCCATGGTGAGCAATATGGGCTTGGACTCAGTAACACCACCACAAGCTCACATGGAGTAAGATAGGTTACGGTTTATCTGGCTCAGCTGGGTAGAAGCAGATTATATAATCCAGTTTTAACTAAACTTCAACAAAGGGCTTTAAAAGATTCCTACAAGGAATCTTAGATTGAAGATAATTCAAAGTATATAGGCATAAAACATCAAGGAAAAAAATGAGAGAATTGATACTGTTCTTTCTTTCTGTTAAGCACTTCAGTCTTAAAGCTACGAAATAAGGCAAGCACAGACAACATGAATCCAACAGTAAATCATGAAGACTATTTAAAATGTGGATTTTCAACCACAGCTGTAAGGTTCAAGCTCACCTTATAATATTTAAACCTATTGTTTACTTTATCTTGCTCCTTTTTAGTTTAGCTTTTGTAAGAGAAGACTGTGCTCAGTTTTGTCCGACTCTTTCTTGACCCTGTGGACTATAACTATAGCCTGCCAGGCTCCTCTGGCCATGGGATTTCTCCAGGCAAGAATACTGGAGTGGGTTGCCATTTCCTGCTCCAGGGGATCTTCCCAACCCAGGGATCGAACCCGCATCTCCTGTGTCTCCTACACTGGTAAGCTGATTCTTTACCACTGAGCCATGTGGGAAACCCTTAGCTTTTGTATGGGTTTATAATGTACATATGATGTCAGTAAAGTAGTACAGATACATGATGTGCCAATAAATATACTTTACATGTTTTATTCTTGGGGTGCACAACTAAAATAGTCAGGAGACCATTGAGTTAGGGTATCTGACTTCCTCAGGGTGTCATTTCCCCCAGTTTAGACAGCAGCAGACTACCACACGTGGCCAAGATGGCGTTAAGGTAGATCTCCTCTGCTAGTTTGGCAGGTTGCTCTCGCTATGACCACCTCCCCATACCTTTCTAGAGCCTCTAAAGACAGACAAAAGTCTTCACCTTCACCCTGTCAACCTTGAGGTCTGGAAGCCAGTGCAGACTCCTCACAGAAATCTCTGTGAAGTCCATGGACTGTCAACACTCCCACAGCCCATGACTTTCAAGAAGGTACTTGGCATGCCACTCTTTTATGTTGTATGGCTTTACCTCATGTTTATTAAGCACTTACTGTATGCCAGACCCTCAATTAAGAGCCTCATGTAATCATCTCACCACAAGTTCATCATGACATTGTGATAGACTCTACAATAATTATCCACCTTGTACAGATGGGGTAACTGAAGCTAATAATGGTTCACTAATTTTCTCAAGATCACATACTGACAGCTGCTCTAGTCAATATGCAATTTTGTGCCTCCAGGGACTTACCTGGTAGTCCAGTGGTTAAGACTCTGAGCTTTAAATGCAAGGGGCATGGGTTCAATCCGTGGTGAGGAATCTAAGATCCCACATGCTGGGGGATATGGCCAAAAATTTTTTTAAAAAAGGTTCTGCCTCCAACTCCAGAGACTCACTGTTAATCACTATATTATACTACCTTACATGCATAATAATAGCTTTTATTTGTATGTATTATTAATAATATTTCTTTACAACGTACTCAAACTTAATTTCTAACACTTGTCCCATTCCAAATGTGACTTTGCTTCATCCTGGCATCAAATATTTACTAGAGTACTTCACTGACCTTGTAATAAACCAAATAAAGTAGAATTATATTTATAGGAGCTATTTTTATAAACAGATTTTGAAAGTTTTATCTTATCAATCCTTGAAAAAAGACTGCTGTAAATAACATGAAGCAAGGTATAAACAATCATATGATAAAATAAATATGGCTTCCTATTTGCCCAGATATATCTGAGATTATAAGTTAGACCCCTAGAATTCAAGGCAATGAGAAAAATTCAGGGTGTGATCTAGTTATTTCCACATATTCAGCTAGTCCCTGCCTGTGTACATTAATCGGATACTTGAGTTCTCTGATGTTCTCTTTCTGTGATTTTAAAAACACTACATTTACAAAGCACAGTCCATACCACATGGACTCAAATGCTATTTTCTTAATGTAGCTACTTAATCCCTGATAAACCATCATATTTATCCTTATAAACACTTCATTAAACATCACTCTATCTGAAAAAAGAAAAATTCAGCAAAGAAAAAGCACTTCAACAGCCCACATATAATTTATATTTGTAATAAAGCAAAAATAACCACTTGATTAGATTCTATAATTTTATTGCTGACATCATCTTGAACAGCAAAAGATACAGAGAACTTAACAATGTTTGGAAAAGCAGAAAGAGTTACTGGGAATGAAAGGAGGCAGTTTCTTGCTTTTTTATCTCAGATTAATAACAGTCAAAGATGTCTGGTTTCTTCCTGGAAAAGGTTTGGTTTTTTTTTTTCACCTTTTTCTCCATAAGTGGGAATTAATGGATATCATCTCATGGATATACTTTATTACTCCAGTTTAACACCAATTTGAGGGAGGAAAAATGCTTTTTGACACCAGTTTTGACAAAATGCATTCATTTAGGGGGAAAAAAAAACTAGTACAGTGAGTTAAAGATCCTTATAATTTAACCCAATATTAAAAATTAAAGTAGTGGGACCTCCCTTGGTGGTCTAGTAGTTAGGACTTCGCCTTCCAATACAGGGGTTGAGGGTTTGGACAGGTAGCTAAGACCCCATAAGCCTCTTGGCCACAAAACCAAAACATAAAGCAGAAACAATTGTAACAAAATCAATGAAGACTTTAGAAATGGTCCACATTCAAAAAAAAAAAAAAAAAATCAAGATAGCTAGAATTTTCTATACCAAGAATTTACCTCCATTCCTTGATGGGGGCTTCTTCACTCAGTGAAAAATCTTAGAAATCACTGATTTGAAAAACCAAAAACAAAACCCAACCTATCTGGTTATGTGGATGCAACTTATGCCTTTTCTGTTTATACAGAAAGCCAGATCTTGCCAAAGGAAACTTTTCTTTTTCAGATTTTATGTTTCTGCATTCCTCCTGTCTTGTCTTTTGTATCCCTCTTTAAGCCATCACTTCATAACTGTCATGAGAAAAAGCACTCACTCATTTTCTCTGATTTTGCATCTTCATAGAAGTTTTTTTAGATGGACCACAGCCATCTTATAGGAAAGCTCCATTTTCTGGTGGGGTCTGCAAAGGGTAGAGTCTGAATGTCCAGTGCGCTGTCTGTCTGTCACCCAGCACAAGGAGGGACTCGTGTTACCTACAAAGGTATTAGGAAAGTGCTCCCAGCTGAAAGTATTTATCCAATTCCAATTGCTGTTTGGAAGTCTAAAATACGAAGGGTAGTACTGTTCCAGGAGCTACTGTTTAAAACAATGCAATGCCTGTTTAGAGGCAAAAAGTCGGTATTTGAAAGTCTGAGTTGGTTTAAAAAATAATAACTATGCATCCAAAAAAGAATTCTTAAAGAAACATTTATATGCCAGGCACATGTTTTTTATTTTAATAACATTAGCTAAACTAAATAAATATGTAGAGTCTAATAATTATTCTCTATATTTTTATATTATCCTATTTTAGTGAGTTTGCAAAGAAGCTAATGAATAACAATGAAAGAAAAACATGTATCTGTCAGGACAAAGTTGCTTGTGGTTTGTAGGCAATGCAAAATGTTGTGTTGAAAAAAATGCTGTGTTAAAAAGTCATTGACAACTGCTCTGATTTAAAATGAAGTGAATGCATATCCCTGTAGGATAATGGCAGATAAAAAAGTAATCGTGTTCCCTGTACAATTATGTTCCCTGGCATTTATATAAGCATAATAATGCTTTCAGGGTATTTTCATAGTTGTTCACTTAATGTGGGATTAACATCAAAATCTTTATAATTATCTGAGATCACGAATTTGAAAGTGGAGTGGTAAAACATGTTAATGGTTAAAAGACGCTAGCAGTTTTAATACCAAACAGATTAACACACATGAAAGTAATATAATTTGTGCACTGAATAATATGTCAGACCAATTCTTCTGGTGAAGGAAGAATTCTTATGAAATGGTACCCTTTCTAGCTACTGCTTTGTGTTTCTTCTAGAAATACTAAAGCAATCTCAGATAGAAAATTGCATGAGATATGCACGTGGGTGTGCATAACTCATGGACTTGAAACATTATTCTGTGACTTTGCATCACACAATTTCACGAAACCTTCATTTCTGAAGTTTCCTTTCAATAAGGTCGAGAACCAAAACATGACAATAGGAAATTAATTTTGAAGAAGGAAGGTGTGATTATAAACAACAACAAAACAAATAGAGCATAAGAGATTGTTAACTGACAAGAACAGCTAAGAATTTCTTTTATAACCACTCACAAATAAATGTAGATTCTTATGCATTTTTAAATAATAAAGAAGCATATTTTAACATGTACCTCAGAGTTTCATAAAACTATTTCTCAGCCTCAACTTTCTCAACCGGACAGGGGTAGGAAATGGGTAGTCATTTAGAATATGAAGCTACGGATTAATTGCCTGGCATGCCCATCTTTCCAGAATCTCGGTGAAAATGGACTTCACAACCCAGACCTAATTATATTATAATCCCTGTTGCACTCAGCTACACGGGTTAGGATGGGATGTGAAACCTTGGAAAATATACTGAACGTGACAAACGCAGGTACCTCCCCCCCAACACAGAGAATGTGTATTAAAATCCTGTATCTGTGTAACTTCAGCTGCGCCTGAATTGGGAGCAAGGGCGGGGGGGGGGGGCGGTCCAGGAGTTAAATCATGTGGTTTCCACTTATGCAGAAAGAATCCATAAAAAAGAGATTTATTATCATATTTTCCTTTGGAAATGTAGTATTTGTTTTTGACTTTAAAAGTGCTCCTCGGTATAAAGCAGGGTAAATATTACAATTTTGTGAAACTGCAGCCAAGATTTAATTGTCTGTGAAATATCAGGCTTAGGACCTGATTCGAGTTAACTACTGTTCTGCTGAGACCAGCTCGGCTGGCCCGCTGTGTCCCAAAGCGCAGGTTGAAGAAGGGGTGGGCGGCCCCACGCCCCCCGGGAGCACCGCCAAAGGCTTCGGAGCCTCATCCTCCAGCCGAGCTAAAGAGACTTCCTTCGCGCAAAAAATCAAATCAGAATAAGCAGCCAAGGAAAACAGGACCGAGCAGGCTAGCGAGAGAGAGAGAGAGAGAGAAATCCGGTAACCGCCTAGAAGTGCAGGAGGAAAACGGGATGCGATGCAAAAAAGTGGAGCGGAAAGGGGGAGAAAGGAAGCTGGGCAAGTGGACACAGTGGACTCCACGTGTGCGCCGTCCGGCGCGTTAACGCCGCGTGCGCCCCAGCCGCTCCACTGGGAACGAGAAGCCCCAGAGCTCGGCACTGCATCCCCGGCCCCCTCCGCGCCTCCTCCTCGCCCCGCGCCGGCTCCGCCGGTCCTTCCTCCGCCACCCGGTGCCGGTGCCGAGAGAAAGCGGGCGGCGGCCGATTTGCCCCGGTGGCACCGTAGCCAAAAGCCTGTCCGTAATTGCAAAGCAAACAAGGCTGAAATATTGGGTCGGTCTCAATCGTGACAAGATCTACGCTTTTGCCGCCAATTTGTTTGTGCAGCTCTATTTAAAGGCCCTTGATTGAGGAAATGTTGAAAATAGCGGGGAGGGTTCCCTAATGAGACCTCGGGAAAAAAGAGCTGGGGCGGGGGGAGGGGGGCGGGCGTGGGAGGGGGAGGGGCGCCTTTAACCCCTTCCTGCCCGCTTCAGGCAAAAGCCCTGGAGCCCAGAGAGGGCAGGAGAGGGAGCAGGGATCCGCCCCGCGCGGCGACCTCCCCGGCGGCCGCGACCTGAACTCCACCCGCGCCCGCATCTCCCTCCTCCCCTCCGCCCCCGAGGCCCCGCGGCGCCCTCCGACAAAACCCCCGACTGGGGGTCCCAGCGGCTGAAAGAGAAGGCTAGACGCTCAGGAGGCGGGAAGAGAAAACACACACACATATTTATTGCGCACAGAAAAAGCCCATGCGTTCAGTGTCCAGCCCCGTGCGCGCCTCGGTCTCATTCAACTCCGAGCGCATCCTCTCAGCCAGCTTCATTACCCCATTGCTCAGATGCGGACACCAAGGCTCAGAGAAAACCAGTCCTCGGGGAGCCTGCGCCCACACGACCAGGCTCTAGCTTAGCAGCTCAGGAGGTAGAGGGCCCAGGGGAGGCCAAGTCAGGCTGGTCCCCCTGTTCTCCATCCCACGCCGGCGTCGCGGAGCCCTTGGATGCTCGGTCCATCCAAGCAGCTTTCTCCCCGCTTCTCCAGGGCACTTGATGATGAGGTCCGTTCCCTGCGAGAGGATGTCCGCCTCCGGCACTAGCTCTGGTCGCTTTCAAAACAAAGAAAATTGCAATTCGATTGCCATTGGGATACGTGAAATTCATCCTTTACACAGCTGTTTAAGAACCCACTGGATTCAGTGGCTTGATTGGGTTCTCAGGGAACCCACAGTCACAGAAGGAGAAAGCTGTGTGCCTGGAGAGCTACCAGAGAGAAGTGGGGGGACCAGAACAGAGTTCAGAAGAAGGGAGACCTGATTTGCTGGAGCAGAAAGGAGGGAAATCAAACCTGGAAAGGCTTCCTGGAGGAGGTGGCATTTATGCTGGGTCTACAAGAAACCAGGAAGTGTGGATTCGTTAACATGGGAGAGAGAGAAGTTGTTTGCCAGCTCTGCTGGCAAGTCAAGGGGTGCCAGACCCACAGCTGGGGACAATGTGGGGGTCACCACCTGTTCATCCCCGGCTGCCCCTCTAACTTAGAGAATGTGAGTTGATCAAGTCCTGAGCCAAAGTTTCAGTCTCTCTTAGGATTGAAAATCTAGGGCTTGCAGGCGACACCAGAGGCAGCACTTTGACCCTTCAGGAGGCGTGGACTTGGGCCAGCAGGGCCTGTTAGGGGCAGGCCCAGCAGGAACATGGCACTGGGGCACTCACCCCAGGGCTATTAGAGCCACACATTCCCAGTTTTTCCCGAGGGATCTGGTCAGAGATGTACCTTGGCTCTTCGGAAGTTTGTCTTTCTGGAGTCCCAGGCAGAGGTGGATTGGGAAAATGGAGACCCCGAGGGGCAGGGAGAACTGGTTTCGGTGGTACTTCTCCCAGAATGATCTGCGCTTTCTGTCAGCAAAACAAAAAAGTATCAGTCACAGGCATCCAGTGGAGCTGCTCAGTGTGTTCTGAATGGAATTCTGCTTTTTTCTGCATGCAACCAATTCCTTCGTTTGAAGTTGGATGCTTTGCAAAGCAGAATGCAATTCCATTTTTTTGTTCCTCGAGGTTTTGGCCTGTGTTGACTTAAGTGGGCACTCACACAAGTATTGAAAAGAAAAGCCCTTCTCTTCTGGAAAATGGAACAAAGTTGCACCTCTCCAGTCACTCGGCAGATGTATAATCTGTAACAACAAATTTGCCTCCTTGTGCTGCGCATTTCCAGCAAGCACCCTGCCTTCTCTGTTTATGTTATAACTTTTCTGCCTGCAATTATTTTTATTTTAATTTTCTGTCACTTTAACAGAAACCAGAGCCTTTTCCTTTAATGTTTTGTACACAACATGTTCATTTGGATAAGATGTTCTTTTCTATCCTCTTTTAGCTTGCCTTTCCTAGTGTGGCGTTCTGTATCAGGAGTTTCTAATATTTCTCCTTCTCTCTCTTTTTTTTTTTTTAAAGAACTTGTCCCTGTCTTGCTTTATTTGTTTGTGTGAAATTTAGTTTGAAAGGAGATCAGAGAGAGCAGGAGGGGTTTGTAATAGGAGAATGACCGAATGACCCAAAGGCTGATTATCTGTCATTAACTGGAGACTCGGTGTACCCAAATTACCAGGGAGACCTCAGTCTGCTGGATCCAAAAAGGCAAGCATGGAATGCAGAGCTGAACAGGCTCGTGGCATTGCAAGGGAAGACACTCTGCCCACACATTTTCTTAAGGAGGCTTCCTTCAAACCACAGCTCAGCTTCGGTGGACAAGTGTTTTAGATTCTGACATGTTGTACACTGGTATTTTTAAAAAAAAAAAAAAAGAAAAACACTCTGCTGAAAGACTACCTTCAACGTTTTCTATCGCTAACTTTTTCTGTGTCATTTCATTAGGAGCAAAATTGCAGTTAATTGTCTAAGCTCCAGAGAATATTGAGAAATCAAGCCAAGCTGCTTTTGATCTGCTAAACCCAAGCCTTGTAAAAATCGAGGTTTGCCATTAATATTGACGATAAAATGGTTTCTTTTTGTTAACCTGAAACTCAGCCATCGTGGTGAGCCCTCGCCTAGAAGCAAAGGCCCTGGAAGAAAGTAGCAAGGATTTGGAAGAAACTGCCAGAAATCTCTTTATGAACTTGCAAAGGAGGCTTCAGAACAGGACTTCCTAGGAATGCAAGCCACACTGCAGTTAGCACTGGGAATGCACTGGGGCTGCTAACAGATCCTTCAGTCACATAAGTGGTGTGTCCAAAGCCCCGCATGTTAAGCTGCCATTTGCTTTCAAATTTTATTCTGAACCCCAGACTGTCTGGCAGACTAGCTAAAGTCTATTCTTTACCATTCCCTTCAAGCGTGTATGCAAAATTACAATTACTTCCTCTTCTGAATGTCGACAGCTTTCCTCCCGGCTTGGAAGAATATATTGCTTGTATGTGTAGGTGATGTGATTGAAACAAGAATGTGAATGAGCAGTTAAGATAAATCCTGTGCGGTGTATTTTCTTACATCACTTTTGCTCTCACCTCCATCTCTATTTAACTACAGACTGGCAAAGATCAAATTTGTCGTACTTCTTTGGATCACCATAATTTCATTAATAACACTTCCCACTTATACATCACACAGCCTAGAGGGAGGCCCCTTCACATGCATTATCTTTTGTTCCCTTCAGTCTGAGTAAGGAATTTAGCTTTACAGACAAACGTGGGCCAATGCGGGTACCCAGCAAAGGACTGAGTTCCCCCGATCAGTAAAGACCCTCCAGAGCAGCAGCACACTTGCCAGTTCATATGAAGATCTAATCAGAGATTATTTGGAAAAGATGCAATTCCCACTGTCTATAATAGTGGACATTCAGACGTTTCCTGTACAGAGTCCACCTTAAGTACACAATGTTATATGTCAATTATATATCAATTAAAAATATTTTTCTTAAAGAATCTGACATAAGGATGAAACAGTATCTTACTCTTCATCACTTTCAGCTTGTGACACCAAAAAACCTTATAAATCCAAGCATTGCTGGCAAACAAATTGGTAAGGAGGGAAAGAGAGAAGGGGGAGGAGGTAAAGAGGAAAAGGGAGGGAGAGAGGAAAGAGAGAGAGAAGGGCTAAATGTGGGGGGATTTACAAACACCCAGCAAGTTCTGTTTCCTAACCAACGAGGAGCCATGAGCCCCACCACAGTCGCTGCTGCAGCAGCCCCTCCCGCCCAGTCTCCACAGCCCTGCTCTCTGCTCCGACGGGAAAGAGGGGGATGAGGGCACCCTCACCAGATACCCCCACCCCCACCCCAAAACCCAACAAGAAAACACTCAGAAGAAATGGAAGCTCAAAAGAGCCAAGGGCAGCCCTTCCTGCCCTTCGTTTCTGAAACAGACATGAGCCTGAGCAAACTTGATTCCACTTCAGAAATGTGTCCTAGAAGCACCACCACGTTTCTGGGCCCACTGTCACTTGTCAAAAGGCAAACAAGAAGGTGGGAACTACAAACCCCTCCCTGTCAGAGGGGGACTCTTGCCCACCACTTGGACAATGCCCCTTGTTCTAGATTGTCCTAGCGGTTCTGGGGCTAAGTGGCGAGTATGCACCATGACTCAACCACACCCTTGAAGGGATAGAAATGCAAAGCAGTCAGGGTGTCCGAAGAAGCACCACCCTTGGACAGGTGAGGCTGGGGTGACACCTTCAAGAATACATTGCTTTTTCTCCCACCTTCTGGGTTGGATGTTCTTTCTGGGGTTCTTGGCATGTTCTGGGGTTCCCCTCCCACAAGAGCATTATAGAGATTAACAGGAATGCCCAGAGTCACTTCTACTACGTCGGTTAGGAAAATAAGGTAAAACGAGACTTGAAAAACGCTGAGGGGAATTGAGCCATAATTCCCGTAAACATAAAATGTGTGTTTATGGCCCTCCGGCCTGGTTCTTTTCAGGTCCAGTTTATTTTGAGTTCTCATGAGCAAAACACAAGATACAAACTGCCCTTGCCTTTGAAATAATAAATACCTCGAAAAGATCTGTATTTTCCCTTAAAACAGACTGAAGTTTTTAAGAAAATATTTAGTTTAAAGCAGATTGATTTTTAAAGTAATATCTCACAAACCCAGAATGTTTGCCAGGGCATGAGTGCCTCGCCCCAAGCTGGTGCCCTTGGACCCTTTTCCAGGCAAGGGGGTGGGAGAGAGGGGGAAAGAGACAAGAGACACAGACCCAAAATAAATGTTGGACCCCAGTTCTGTCTGCTTAGCTGAAAAAGGCAGTTGTGATGTGCAGCATGGTGGGTATATCATCAGTTACAAGGATCTCAAACATTTCCCCCAAAACCAGGGCTGTTCCCCCAACCGATGAATTGGTCTCCCCACCTGGAAAAGACGGGCTGCAGCTCAGCTCAGGGCCTCAGAGGAGGGGAAGTGGTTAGCGCACCCTAACCTTTGCAGGATTCCTCCTGGAGGCAACCCAGGCAGCCCCAAGCCAGCAACTTCTCAGCTGCTCAGGGGCCCCTGGAGTAGTGTGCCCTTTCCCAGAGCAGAACACCAGAGGCTACTATAGAACACCCCAGCATGGGGTCTGGACCATGAAACCAGGAACCTCTGCCTCCTACCTGTCTTTTCCCTTTTCCCAGTCCATCACCACCACTACCATCACCTCCATCGCTAGTACCCCAGAAGGCACAAGGCATTAAACTGGGGGCACACCTGATATGGCATCTTTGCCTCACAGCTTTCCAGGGCAGCAGAGTAACATAGCAGCCCACCAGAGCGGCAGCAAAAAGTCCCAAAGGGAGATGAAGAGAAAAAAGTGAACTCGGACTCAGTTGATTGTACATTCAGAGTGGAACTCAACCACTTTGGGACCCTAGAATTCTCTCACTTGTCACCTGCTTCCGGGGCCATAAGCCTCTGCATTTTGGCTGAGATTCATGAAGTCCTGGACCCTTGGATCACATTAATTAACTGATAATGACACTGTCAGTGAGGACCGAGGTTCAGATTAGCATCTTTTACGACTTTTTTTTCTGTCCCATGTTGTCCATCTCTTTTATCACTTGCCAGGCTCTCTGGGACCATGAGGGGTTTGTCTATTTTTTGTTTGTTTGTTTCAATTAAAACGACACGAGAAAGGCTAGAAGTGGCGAGTCCAGATGCCTTTGCCACGGAGGCCACTCATCCCTGGTAGACACTGCATCTCAATCCCCAGCTCAGCCCTCTGCCTGACCTCTTCCACCTCCTTTCAATTTCCCAAACTCCCCCTGGCCGGAAAGCCTGTGTTTTTTATCTGGGTGCAATCACCTTACTTTTGTCTATCTGCTCAAAAGGCCTAGATGTGTTTTTATAAACAGACTTCTTTATTTTAATGTATCAAATGTCAGAGGATTGAACTACCAGTATATGCACATTCAGGGTTTACCTTTCTGGTGAAAATGCAGACCGAACCCTGACCACACTACCCATACTCTTTCCCTGAAGAACAAGGTCTTTAAAAGACTCTGCTTGTCCTCCAAACTGCAGACCCGCTTAAGGTGGAAGTTCGAAGCTCTAGGAGGCTTTTTGTTCTGAGCCCAAAGGGCCCAGCATATCTGGTTTCAGCTACTCCTCACCCCTATTCTCAGCTTCAAGACCTCTGCTGGGGGCATTCCAGGAAACTGACCCTTTGCTGAAGGGACAAGATGGGCCCTCATGGTGACTCTCAGCCAGCTTTCTACGACCACCTCTGGGTTCCTTTCCTTCTACAGCCCGGCCACCTATAACCTAAAACATGTTTGTCAAAGCTGTGCCCAGGGCTCTGGGGTTAGTGGCTGGCAACCGCCCCAGTCCGGGGCAGCAGAGGAGCTGGGTACCCCCAAACCCTGCCTCCCCAAGCCTGGACCCAGCAAAAAGTGGGCAGCATGCAAGCAAAGGACGGTCCTCACCGAGTCCTTGGAACAGGACTCTGCAGCCTGAGGCCTGACTCTGCCTACCTCCCTGGGACGAAGCCCAAGGTGGGGTGCTTGGTCTACCCCCCGGCAGAGCCTAGCAAGGCCCAGCAGCGAGTCCCAGGCCGCAGCGGCCCGTGCTGGCACAGGCACACCCCGCGTGGGCTCCCTCTAATTTACGGCCCTTGGGCTCCTGTTGACACTCTTTTCCACACCGACCCCTCGGGCGGAATCTTCAGCTCCACATCAGCCTCAGCCAAGGCTGCCGGCCAACCCCCGAGGATCATTTCAGCTCCTGCCACCGTCCACCCCCCTCAGCCCCCAACCTCTTCTCAAACGGCTCAAGCCACTCGGGCGCCGCGGTCCCGGTGCCGAGCGGCCCGGTGACTTACAAGTGGAGATCCATTTTCCGTTCTAATGTGTTCAAGATCACCAAGGCCAGCAGTCTAAACATCCACGAGCCGTCCTCCCGGCCTGCCTCTTAAACTGGTGTTTAATGGTTCCCCTCCGATAACTAAACCTGCTTTCCACACATGCCCGCTTTTATGGGAGAGGTAGGAATGCGGAGATGTATTTATATGTTTGTTCATAAAAACTGAAAAATAAGCTCTGAACACGCTGTAAAAAATATTCAGTTACTTACCAGACAGGCTAGTTAAACCTGGGGAACACCGATACCGGCCACACAACAAATTCGGGGAATCGAGGTGCCCTGCGCTTTGAAACCGCCCAAGGTCTGCGCTAGGGCTGGCGTCCCTGCAGAACATCGAAATGAGAGTATTTACAATCTTGACCGTTGTCCCGGGGTCTTCACCACGATTTCCAAAAGTAGTCAATATAACACAAGCTCCCCAAGAGGGCCCTGGCCTGGGTAACGAGGTGGGTAAGTCTAGCGACGCAGAGACGCGCGTTTCCAGTCTGTGCCCAGGTCAAAGCCGCAGCCTTGCCCTGCGCCCCGCGCCCGCCTCGGCCGGCCGGAGACGCGCCGCCGGGGGGCGGTGGTTGGGAGGGGGCCGCCGCCCGCCGCCTCTCTCCCGCCCAGCACAGAACTGCGCCTGCTGCTCTGCTCTTGCCTGTTACCTACAAAACACTTCGAAAAGCAATATCTGCTTCCTTTTTTTAACCAGAAAAGAAAGCAGAGAAATACCGTACCTGGTTTAAGATTCTTCAGTATTTGAGACCTGGGGGGAAAATATTTTAATAGTGAAGCATCTGTTAAACACTTGCATTAACCTCCGGCTGATAAAAAAGTTTTTTTAACCCTGCCCCCCCCCCCTTCGTTTTAATTATCTTCTGGTTATGAAGGGGCAGCCAATCCTGGACGAGGACCTCGGCAATTAGCAACAAGAACATCAAAAAGTTTTATTGCGGAGAGCGCGAGGCGCCGCCCCCGCCGCCCCGGGATTGGCGTGAGGAGCCTCTGACGACATATATTAACCCGAGCGGCCCTAAAGATGTGGCTGTACATGGAGATCTTGCTGGGAAAATCCGCTTCCTCCCCTCACGGCGTCCAGCCCCGAAGAACCACCGCCACCACCGCCGCCGCCCGGGAGCTCTCACGGCCGCCGCGCAGAGCCCTTCGCGCCGCAGCCGCCGCCTTCGCGCTCCAGGGGCCTGCAGGGCCCAGATCCTTCCCCGGAAAGGAGAGGATCTGAGAAAATGGATGCACTGAGACCTCTCTGAAAACCCTCCGAGGGAGCCGAGAGGAGCGCGGAACACGTTATTCGCAGCTAAAATCACGTTCAAGGACCAAAACAACAACCAAAAATTTCATTAAAACAATAAGCGCACAAGAATCCAGATCAGGCTGGTGGGGGGGAGGGGAAGGGGCGGGAAGAGGAGGGTCGCATGGAGGTAGCTTCACAGTGAGCAGTCGACCCCGCCGCCTCCCTGCAGAGCCGGGCCGGCTCTTCAAGCCGCGGCTTTGGACTCGCCCCGGGACTGCGAGTAGCCGCGGCGCCGGGCACGCGGCCGGGGCGCGGAGCCCGGCGACTCCACCGAGCAGCCCCGCGGGAGCCGGGGCACCTTTGCATGAGCTCGAGAGGACTGTGCCTGCCCGCAGCCGCCAGGGAAGCAGGAGCCTGCGCGCGGGCCGTGGAGCAAGGCGGGAGCCGGCGGCGGCGGCGTCGGCAAGGGGCGCACGGTGCCGGGACCAGCTCGCCGCGCCCTATGGGGAGCCGGCGGCCGCGGCGCTGCTGAGGCGGGCCCGGCGGGCCAGGCGGGGGGCCGGGGCCCGGGCTGCAGCAGCCCCCTCTGCGGCTGCCGGGCCGGCCCGGGCGCCCGGGGGCTGGGGGGTGGGGGGTGGGGGAGGCCGCGGAGCGCCGAAGCGGGGGCCCGGGCCGAGGGCGCGGCAGGGCTGCGCGCACGCTGGGGTGCGTGGAGGGGCGCGGAAGGCGAGATGAGTCTGGTGGGGGGCTTCCCCCACCACCCGGTGGTGCATCATGAGGGCTATCCGTTCGCCGCCGCCGCCGCCGCTGCTGCCGCCGCGGCCGCCAGCCGCTGCAGCCACGAGGAGAACCCCTACTTCCACGGCTGGCTCATCGGCCACCCCGAGATGTCGCCCCCCGATTACAGCATGGCCCTGTCCTACAGCCCCGAGTACGCCAGCGGCGCCGCCAGCCTGGACCACTCCCATTACGGGGGGGTGCCGCCGGGCGCCGGGCCCCCAGGCCTGGGGGGGCCGCGCCCGGTGAAGCGCCGGGGCACCGCCAACCGCAAGGAGCGGCGCAGGACTCAAAGCATTAACAGCGCCTTCGCAGAGCTGCGCGAGTGCATCCCCAACGTGCCCGCCGACACCAAGCTTTCCAAGATCAAGACTCTGCGCCTGGCCACCAGCTACATCGCCTACCTCATGGACCTGCTGGCCAAGGACGACCAGAACGGCGAGGCGGAGGCCTTCAAGGCAGAGATCAAGAAGACAGATGTGAAAGAAGAGAAGCGGAAGAAGGAGCTGGTCAGTACCAGGCGGCAGAGGGCAGTGGGGTGCGGGGGAGCGGGGATCCGGGTCTCTCTCCCGTTGGGCTGAACGCTGGCCCGCCGCGTTCTCTGGCAGCGCCCTGAGCCAAGTTGCTTGCACCAGGTTGTGGTCGGAAGGTTTCCCCGCAGAAGCAGAGAGGGCAGGGGAGGGTGTCAGCACGCGGAGGAGGTTAAGAGGGATGTTTTGCGCTGGCGATCTTCTTTCCGGGTTATCGCCGCGCCCCCAGGCACTTAGGGCCGGCCTCGCGGACTCCAGCTTGATCTTTCGATCGTACTGGCCTGGATCCCTCTTTCCTCGTCCTTTCGAGCCTTCATTCGGCCTCCAGTCCGTTCTTGCTTTCAGATGTTTCTAAAATAAGTTGCTCAGAAGCACTTGATTTCAGTTATTTCACTACTGGTTGCGTTTCCCCTTCTTGATAAAGAGGCAGTCACTGATTCTAAGAGCTTTTGCGGTGGTTCTGATAACTATACCGGGAAGACGTGAAGGTGAACATAAGATAAGTACTTCAAAATTCAGCTCAGTTTCTCTCTGGCAGTGATGTTAAAATGTGACTTCCCAGATGAGTATTCTTTCTATTTCTGGTTTTGTTTGCATGCGCCTTTACATTTTAAGACAAATAGTAAGTATCATCATAGTCATTGTCATTGTTCTGAACAGTAACACAAAGTTATAACTGAAAATTAGTTTTCTCAAGTTCCTAACCAGGTGACCATAGGGTGGTGGAGTTTAGAGCAGGGCTACTGCCATGAAGAACATGGAAAATAATTGCATTTGTCGAGGTTTTCTTCCTTGGGGTCTATGGCACTTTAGTTGCTGCCAAGTCGAGGGATCTCCTGTAGCCTGGGATTTCAGAGGCCTTGGAGGAGGCCGACGAGGCCTTGGACAGACAGGCCCAAGCCGAGGCCGAGGCACCTCTCCCCATCTGCCTTAGAGCGCGGGTCTGGGACTGCGATTGAAAACAGGGAAACCAGACTGAGCGCCGACCCCAGATCGCGCCCCTACATCTGGAGTTAGAGAGAAGGCCCCCAGTTCCTCCATAAACGACTTGAAAACCGGTGGTTGTTTATAAACTCGCCGACCTGGGAGTTGAGTGCTGCCGCTGCGTGTCGGCCTGGGCGGTAACTAGGGCAGCGCCAGCCTTCCTAGCTCTTCTGCAGGGGCTGGGACTTGAGGCCACCCCACCCGCGGTTCCTGGCTGGCTCTCCCACTATCTTCTCTGGCCGGGAAAGCGCGGGGGTTGCGTGGGACCGGATCTCCTCTCTGATTTTCTCTTTCTACTTTTCTTCCCCTCACCTCACCTCTTCTCTGCCCAGAATGAAATCTTGAAAAGCACAGTAAGCAGCAACGACAAGAAAACCAAAGGCCGGACGGGCTGGCCACAGCATGTCTGGGCCCTGGAGCTCAAGCAGTGAGGAAGAGGAGGAGGAGGAGGAGGAAGAGAAGGAGAGCTCCAGCAGGGCCCAGGAGCTGGATGCAGACCCAGGACTCCAGGCAAGCTCTGCGTGCTCCGCTCTGAGGACTTCCTGCATTTGGATCATCCGGTTTATTTATGTGCAATGTGCCTCCCTCTCTTTGCCCCCTTCGAGGCATCCGCTCCCCACCTTCCCCTCCAAAAAAAAAAAAGTGGATATTTGAAGAAAAGCATTCCGTATTTTAATATGAAGAGGACACTCCTTCGTGGTAAGGGATCCCGTCGTTGTCTTGTAGAGTCTCTGTTTGTGAATGTTTCCTCCTGCTGTGTAGACACCAGCGATGCTCCCTCTCCACTTACCTAAACCCTTCCAGATAAAGACAGCGGGACACTAGTGTGTATGTGAAGTGTATCTTTAATACTTGGCCTTTGGATATAAATATTACTGGGGATTATAAAGTTTTATTTCAAAGCAGAAAACGGGCAGCTAACATGTCCGTTGAGCTTTCCTGGTGGCTCGGCGGTAAAGAATCTGCCTGCCAATGTAGGAGATGCGGGTTCGAACCCTGGGTGGGAAAGATCCCCTGGAGAAGGACATGGCAATCCACTCCAGTATTCTTGCCTGGAAAATCCCATTGACAGAGAAGCCTGGCGGGCTGCAGTCCATGGGGTCGCAAAAGAGTAGGACACGACTTAGCAATTAAACCACCACCATCATGTATGTTGGGGGTAAGTGTCTAGCGCCACAGTTCCATCTGATGTGGTTCCCACTTTGAAGATGTTTCCAGCAGCTCCTTGTTTTGTGCACTTCCGTCCTCTAAAATTAAGTGGAATTAATATTGAAGGTGTAAACGTTGTAAGTATTCAATAAACCACTGTGTGTTTTTTTTTTTTTTTACAAAACCCCTATCTTTTAATGGTTGATACCTCAAGAGAGTTTTGAAAACAAAACTGTTATATTTGTTTTCATTATATTTAAAATATTCAGAAGTAAACTAAATTATCGTGATTGCCTCTAACTTTGTTTGATACAGTCAGTGGTTCAGATCAGTCATCAACGTGAGCAACCTTGAAGGCAGGGCCAGCGAGGAAGCCCTTTAAAAACAAATGTCCTTGGTGAAAGTCCTGCCAAAGGGCCTGGGCTCCATGAGTCCTGCCTCCTTCCCTCTGTCTCTGCCTCCAGGAGAGCACCGAGTGGACTGTAGAAGGAGGATCTGGGCCGCAGAGAGGCCTAAGCCGTTTGCTCCAAAGGTAGAAAGTTGTCCTGGTTGAAATCAACCTGAAATCAACCAGACGCCATGTGGTGGGGGCTTCGGGTTTTGTTGGAGGAGCCATTTTCGCTGGAGGAGTTTTGGGGAGGAACCTAGGCCTTATTGCAGACGCAGGAGCTAGTCTAGGGTTTTTAATTCAAAATATAGGGCTTTCATCCAAGTGAAGGGGGAAAAAGACCAGGAGAAAGGAAAAGAGGAGGTTTTTGCTGGTTGTCTCAACGGGGGGCAGGTGGAGGGGGGGACACTCCTCTTGGCCGCCCGGGGGAGGGGGAGGGCCCTCGGGAAAAATCCATGATTAGGTAACAAGGAATTCTACGTCAAGTAAGAAATCGCGAACTCGACCGAGGATTCAAAGGGGGGTGAAGCGGGAGCTAGATTTACAAGGAGTTATAGGGAACTCAATATTAACCGCGCGGTGTCTGTAATCCTCCCGGCCGCAGGCCAGTCCGGCCCGGGGCCCCCTCCCCCGCTGCCAGCCGCCGGGGCCGATCCCGCGGCCGGAGGTTCGGGCTCGGGGAGTCTAGGCACTTCCCAGGAGGAAGTCCCCAGGCCTCCGCCCGCGGGCTTGGCCGGAGCGGAATCTCTGCTCCAGGAATCGGAGTAGCTCGAGGGTCGTACGGGGCTCGGCAGACTGGGGAAGGGGAGCGGAGGAGGAGGCATTCGGAGGACGCAGCGGGGGAGAGAAGAAAGGCAAAACGTATTAAAAAGCGGTTTTGTTTCATGAGACGCCGCGCGTTCAAATCTGTCGTGAGGGCGGCTTGCCAGAGGGTTTCCACCTTGGAACCCATCCTCGGGGTGATGTTCGATCCCACCCCGGCCCCGGGCACAGACTTTCCCCCTCCATCCCAGGGGTCCCACTCCGGCCAGCGCCGCCTCTGAGCCCCTCCCGGGCCACCGGCGAGTTCGCTAGAGCCAGGCTGCAGGCGTTCGAGCGGCGCTGCGGGGTTCTTCTGCGGGCGGCGGACGACGTGAGGGCGCGGGGTTAGAACAACTCGGCCAAAGCGATCTGAACTTTCTCCCCTCGGGTCAGCGGGCGCTAGGCCGACGTGGTGGGCGCGGGGCTGTGTTTACAGACACTTGCCTTTGTTTATAGCGCTGGGGGGGCGGAGGGAGGCGCGCCCTGATTTTCTATTACTCTTGGGATTCCTGTCCGTTTGACCGAGTGGCTCCCTCCCTCTCCTGCCGCCCTTTGCGTCTTTACGCTAATCCGTTCAAGAGAAAAGATGCCAGAACCTACCGGTGGAGGGAAGGAGTTTTTACTAAGGGAGTGGAATGCATGGTGGTG
Source organism: Muntiacus reevesi (assembly GCF_963930625.1). Classification (NCBI taxonomy): domain Eukaryota; kingdom Metazoa; phylum Chordata; class Mammalia; order Artiodactyla; family Cervidae; genus Muntiacus; species Muntiacus reevesi. Next base: position 5,507,382 of record NC_089265.1, on the reverse strand, counting down.
GAGGAAGTGAGGTTTTCAAAACAGGAGTTATCTTCACGTGCCTGTGTGCCCGAGCGGGCCTGGGCTGGCTGGTCTTCCTTGCCAGCCGGGCCTTAACGCGTTTCTAGGGGGCTTAACGCTTTCTCTGGTCTGTTAAAAGCCAACAGAAGGGAATCAGAACACCCCAGCAGCACCGTCGCTACGAGGCCGCTGGGCTGCTGCACGTGCGTTTAAACCCGCGCTCCAGAAAAGCGTCTTTTGTCTGGCCTGGGCCCCCGGGCTGCCCGCCTGCCCGCCCGCCGCGCCGCTTCCTAGGGCTCCGCAGCTCCGGTGCTTGGACACCTCCAGCACCTGGACCTTCCAACCCACCGGCAACCGCAACGGGCCAGATATCCAGGAGACCCGATACCCAGGGGGGTGCCGAACCCCCTAACCTGACGCTTCAACTCGCAAGACACCCCACATGTCGTCCCACGTTATCAAGTCCCAGGCCACGAAGTGGTGGGCTAGGCAGGCGTTTCTTCTACGCTTCCATGTTTTCCTCTTCTACACATTTCTTTCCCTTTTAACTCCCTTTCTCCTTTGCTTCAAAAGAAATTTTTTCCCCCAAGCTCCTGCCTTGTGGGACTGGCTAAAAGGCCTCTGTTTTAATTGCTTGGATAATGTGGTTGCTGCCATTTTGTTAAAAGCAATCACTCCTGCAGCGAAATCACAAGCTCTCTAGACAGGCCGGAGCCGACAAAAATGCAGGATTTGACGTTAAAAGCTAAATGGGAAGCTGGGGCGGCGGAAGGTAAATTGATGGTGTATCTGGTTGTCAGGGCCGGGCCCCAGACCGCCGCGCAGGCCGAGCGCCTGATAACCCTGAAGCACTGAGGGGCGAGGGCTCGCCGGCGCGGGCGCGCGCGCGCGGGCGCGTGTGTCCAATAGACCCATTCTCAACTTCTTGGGAAGTAATTTGGGAAAGCTCGACAGAGGGGGACCTGACCACACACCCTGTTCCCAGCCGCAATTTCCCCGAACTTTCCGCCAGGACAGGACACTTACTGTGGCTTTCAGAGTTTTTTTCAGGTCGAAGTGCCAGGAAGATGACAGCAAGATCACTTGGGAGTTCTTCTTGTCTTCTGAATCCCAGGACCACGCTCTAGGGGGTCGGTGGTCGACCCCAGACGCCCAGTCTGTTAGCCAATAGGTCCGGGAACGTAGGAAAGGTGAGCCTCTCACCTAAGCTGCCCTTTTCTGGGCTAGCAGAACCAGGAGGCCTGGTCGTCCCCGCCCTGAAGTGGGCGCAGCTGTGGCGCCAGGGACGGAGCCTCCAGGCCCCTTGGAAAACAAAGTGTGCGTTTGAGTCGGGGCTGGAGGACGGCTGGAATCCTGCCCCTTCACCTGGATGGCTGGTGGCCGCCATCCGGGACTGGCCGGCGTGGTTGAGGTCGCCAGAGGAGTGAGTTGTGTGCACTCGTACTTCGCTGGAAAGGGAGCCGAGGGAGAGAGACAGCTAGATGCAAAGCCATACGGAGTCGAAGGAAGCATGCAAGCTGCTTCCGAGAAACTAGTTGTGCAGAGAAAACCGGAACCAGCTGCGAGGGCCCGAGGCGCGTGTGTGTGCAGGGGCAGTACACTGGGCACGCGGTACCACTCTAGCCGGCGCTGCGTTTGAGTCGTGGCTCTACAAAGCGCGGGAAACCGCTCAGCGTTTCCTGTCCCCTGCAGCGCTCGCGGCCCCCGACTTCCTCCTCCACTGCCGCGCGCGCGTCCCACCCACGCGCTCGCATCTGGACTTTGGACTGGCGGTGGGTGACGAGCCTAGCGGCCCAGGAGAGGAGGCGCGGAGCCTGTGCCTCAGCGAGGGCTGGATCGGGATCCTGGGCGCCGCATGTCTTGTCCGGATCTGTTGACCTGAGGGGACCGATTCGCTCGACCGGGCTTGACTCTTCGTGTCCATCCACATCCTCGCGCGAGGAGGGGGCGCCGACGAGGGCCCCGGCCTGCGGAAGCCCGCGCACCCCTCGGAGGAAAGACCCCGGAGCGGCCCCGAGGCCGGGGGCAGCCCGCTTCCCCGGAAGCCCAGGCGCTCTGTAGGATTTACGTCCACGGGGCGGGGGGGAATGGGGGAACCAAGTGTTTAACTGTTTGGCAAGAGAGGGGCAGCTCTAGGAGAGGAAGATTGCGGGCGCGCATGGCCTGCAGCGGGTGTCCCGGGCCAGGCTCAGCTCCCCAGCGGCGGCGGCGGGTCGGCCGTCCAGGGGCGCGGGGCGGGGACTCCCAGGCGCACGGACGAGCGTCCTCTCCTGCCCCCTCTCACCCTGCCCAAGCCAGCCCGGGTGCAGGAGCGCGCCCCCGCCTCTCCCCTGAACCGACTCCCCCACTGTACACACACGCACATTCCCTTCCAATTCTCCCAGCAGTTGGGCCGCTTTGATGATCAGATGGTAGAGCCCTGATTACAAATTTATTCCCGGCCGCTCCGTCCGTCTTTATCTCCGCTATTAGGGCCATCTGGGAGTGATTAGCGCCGCGCCCGCGCCCAGCCGCGCTGCCTATCTCGCCGCGGCGCGGCCGGAGCCGGGCTGACGTCAGGGCAGACGGCTCGGAGCCATCCCAGCCAAGCTGGGTGTAATCGGCGGCCGCGTGGCCAAGTTCTCCCGGGCCAGGCCGGCAGCTGGAACGCGCCGCCCGTCTGTGCGCGGGGACTTTCTCAATATGTATTTTTAGTCCAGAAGACGTTCTTGTTTTCCTTTTTTTTTTGAGATGAGGTGGGGCCGGTGAACGCTTCGGCGGGGCCCGTCCCCACTTTAAATTTTCCAACCCACTGCTTCTGGTGCTTCCGGCCCGGAAAATGCTCCAGCCTTTGGTCCTGACCCGACCGCGCGCTCCTCCGCTATCCCTGCGCTGGGGGTGCTGCTCTCCTACACCAACAGTTGCGGCCCCTGCAGCGGTGCCCATGCAGGTCGGGCTACCAGGAGGAGATGGCTCTTAGGGGTCCGTGGAGGGGGGGACGGGTCGTCCTCCTGGTACTGGGACCCGTTTGACCCCTACACCCCTCGAGCCAAAATAGTGAGTTTCTGCCCAGCTGGGCGGCCTGAGAGACGCTGATTATGGAACCGAAAGTCTCTCCAGGCCTCCGTCTTTGCACCTGCTATTACAGTCCAAGGATCTGAGGCTCTGGACTCTCCCCTGCCTCCGCTTCCCCGCGCAGATGTCCTTGACACAAACCCTGACAATTTGCCAGGGAAGGATGCCTAGAGCAGCCTTGTCCCCTACTATGGCAGTGCCCAGGGCAGACGCTGGGTGTATAAGAGTAATTCCTGCCTGGCCTCCCACTCTCCTGCCCTGTGGCACTGGCCTGGTCTTTAGTGTGAATCCAACTCCAGAACCCTGGGTTTGAGCTTCCCACCCTAGTGATTGGAAACCTCTGAAGAACCTGGTAAAATTATAGATAGAGCCCCACCTCCACCAAAAATTCTGCTTCAGCCAGTCAGAGTTAAGACCTAAAGTCTTCAGCTTTCAAGACACCCCCAGGGAGTTAGGGAACCACTGCCTAAGGCCACACACATTCACTACAGCCAGCCTCTCACCCTTGGCACTCTGGAGGGCCCATGTGAAACACTGGACAATTGGTGTGGGGATGGCTTTCTCATGGGGGAGGGCCAGGACTGCATTATGTAAAGTTTCTCCTGGGACAGAATTGGCCATATCATGGATCAGCCCCACACCTTGATTTAACTAAGCAAACCAAAGATTCAAAAAGCTAGAAGATGTGATTTATTTCAGCACAGGCTGCAAAGGCCAAGCTGAGCATTTACTCAAAGGCTACACATAATTTAGCCAGAGGGAAAAGAAGTCGTAGCCTGTGATTTGAGAGTAGTGATGAGAAGATCTATTGGGGGCCTAAGGGTATCTAAAACAAACAGGAGATCCAGTTGAGAAAATTTCCCAAATGTTTGCCTCTTCCAGGCAACTCAGTACAGCAAACTCCAAAGTGGTCTTGTAATCTTGAAGGGAAGAGAACCGTTTCCTCCTAGGTTGGTGAAAGCATCACACTGAGAGGTTGGTGCCCCCTCCCACCCGCCCATATCCCTTGCAGAGGGGGAAGGAAATATGGGGGTGGCTTGGGGATAGAGAATGAGGCTTTTAAAGACTGGACCCTTAATAAGTGGAGGAGGGCGTGCCTATCTGTGCTTGGGGTGGGGGTGGGGTGCAGATAATGGCCACACCAAGTAATTCCCCACAGCTCTGGTTAGTGGCTTCTACAGGTTCTGCTTTAATAGTGGAGACCTGCCGTGTTCTGAGTCATCCAGACCACTCACAAACAAACAAAACCAACAAAAACACATCACTTCTTCCTGTGATACTGTCTTGCACTTAGCATGCATAAACTTTTACTTGAATTAAATGGGATGAATCAACATGGCCCACAGGTCCAGAGAGTCCCTGTTTCCATTTCTAAGCAAAGGACACAGGCTTGCAGGCAGCTAAACCATTTACAGAAAGAATCACAGGGTACTCACCAACCCCCACCCCAACTTACAACCCAGTTTTTTCAAATAGTATATTTAATATACAACTAATCCTGAACAACCAGACTCAACCTGATATTTCCCTGTGATCAGATGGAGGGTTTCTGAATGTTATTCTTCATTTTAGCACCAAATCATCTTCAATTCGTTGGTGAGCAAGAACTCAAGAGTCGGGGAGACATGCAGTTTTCAACAGGACGTGGGGTCATTTGCTGTTTGCTTCTTTGCTGCTCTCCCTGCTAAAAGAACTTAGAGCAAACAGTGCACTTACTCTGGCAGAGTTTTCAACCTTCATTGCCTAGAGAAGAGGCCAAAAAAGGTATCATTCTAAATTAAGATGGCAGTAAATACCTCTCCCCTTCTGGAAAGAAGGAAGCCACTATGCCAGTACAGGATTCCATTCTGTTTAAAGTGAGTTGTTGTTGCCTTGAGCTGACATTTTGTCTTTAGGGTAAAGCAGCCACACAGGAAACAAAAACTGTGTGCTGCTTTTATTTTTGAAGAAGAAAACGCAGACTGACTCTGTGAGCAGTTGGTCATGAAAGAAAACTGATGCGGTTTTACTGGGAGAAAGTGGCCGCGGAGCCGCCTGAACATCGCCTTCACTTTGCAAATCTGGTTTTCATATTCTCGCTCAGTAATCACCCAGAGCCATAACTGTCTCTGAAATTATTCATTAAAGTCATTTTCAGGGGTTCTCACAGGATGACTCTTTTAGGTTTATGATCTTCTGAGAGCAATGACATCAGCCTCTGTCTCTTTTCCGCTTTTAATGAATGTGCTAGGGAGACGCGAGGGGCCAGGGCTCTGTCCGTGGGGAGGGAGGGGGCGGGCGGGGGGGAGTGGAATTCACTAGCCGCGGTGCTCCCGGCGCGGCCAGCTGAGCCCGGGCGCGCGCAGACATCCTTTGATTAAGGAGGGTATTCCGGGGAGTGCAGGCTGTGCGGAAGATCACGGCGGTGCCCTGTGGTGCTGTCAGCAGTGACAGATCCCAGATGGGGCCGCTACTGTATGGCAGATTGAGTTTCTCAGCCGAAAACTCACCCTCCCTCCTAAACGTCTTCAAAAACCTTCTCCAGATACTCCAGGTCGCTTCGTGTGAAACTGAAAAAGTCCAACACCAAAGTTGGTTTTGCTTGCTTGCGTGTGTGTGCCTGTGCGCGTGTGTGTCTTAGGCTCCCCCCGCCCCGACCCCTTCCTTTTCTTTTTTCTCTGCACTTCCTCCTCCTCTGAGCATCTTAGACCTGCTTCAAGGTTACCAGGCTGCTAACGGCGCAGACCTGGCTGCCCTGGTCGTTCGTGTTCGCCCGGCCCAGCGCCGCGCCATCGACTCAGCACCCAAGGGCCCCGAAGGCAATCCGGTGGGTAGGGGCGCGGCGTCGGGGACGCGAGGGCCCCTTGGTGCACCCCAGGCAGCCGGGGTGGACGGCATGGGGAGGGCGGGAGACTGAACCTCAGGAGGAAGCAGAGACCGCTTGGCCTGGCCCCCGGCTTCCCTCCCGCGTTTCTCCCGGGTGGAGCGCCGTCCCACCCGCCGGGACAATTTCAGGGTCCGTACAGAGCCCGGAAAGGGGGCAGGGGCTGTCCTTCGGGACCGGGAAGGGCGGGCGGACGGCCTCGAGAGCCTCTGGGGCTCGGCGTGATCCAGGGCGGGTAGCGGGAACCGGGACGGCGGAAGCTAGACCAGGGCATCTCCCAGGAGAGACGCGGCGCAGGGAGACCCAGCTCTCCAAGCCATCAACATCCGCCCACTTGAGAGCTGCCAGTCTGGGCCCCAAGTTTCGTATTCCTGGACACACATGGGGTTGGAAAGTCCTTTGCAGAAACTACTGGACTTACTTTAAACTTTTGTCTAACAATTAAACAGCCCCTTCGCTATCTCCTCCGAAGCGATGGAGATTCCTTCCGCGGTGCTGTCCCCTCCCAAGGGTGCCCTGGCGGAGGAGGGGGGCGAAAGGGAGTGGGTGAAAGGCGGAGCACCCTGATTCTGCTCGGATCTCTATACCCCACCCATCCCGACCCCACTATCCTCTTAACTCGGGCACTCGGCGTGTTCCCACGGGCCTGGGCCGGAGGCGAAAGAGAGAAAAGGAAGGACAGAAACCTGGAGAGAGCGAGTGTTGCTTTCATTTAAAGAAGACATTGGTCTCTCCTTCAGAATACCCGTGCAGCCGCCTCCGCCTACTCCCACACCCCTCCGAGTAAGGGCAGCTTGGAAAGTCTCAGATCCACTTACAAAAGAGTCTCTATGGAACCCGGAGAGGAGCTAAAAATACCGCAGACGCCAGGCCCGAGGTGCTCAGGGCTCGGAAGAGAGCTGGCGGCCTCCCTCGGCCCGGGCTTGCCCTGGAGGCACCGCCTTCTCACCTCGAGGGTTCGGCCGGGCTTAGCTGGGCGCCCACCCGGCAGCCGCTGGGCGCATGACCTGGGCCTTTTGTAGCCGAGTCTTCGGTGCAACTTCTGGTGAAATCACAGGGCACGCTTTAGACTCTCTTCATTCGGCCCCCTCTGCAAACTCAGGCTTAGAAAGGATAGAGGCAGGACCACTACGTCCTATTTTAAGTCAGTCATAACCCGGTCTCGCAGTATTCCCTCTACACTTTGTATAATAATCTGTATGGATGTATGCAGTTGATTGTAGCCCGGGGACAAAAGATGACTTGAGAGAAATCTGTGAACCCCCTATTACAGCCCTCTCCTAGGGAAAAACAATCTGACAGTTATTTCCCCTGGTCATCAGGTAAAATCACAAAACTCTTTATGTAACAGCAAAACACACACTGAATTTCAAAACTCCCGCTTGCCCTCTTTAGAAGGCAGCTTTTATTTTCACGGCCCACGCTGGATGAAAGTGGTTTATTTTGATTTTTTTTTTTTTTTTTTTTTTTTTTCTTTTACCCACATGCCTTGTAAAAGGTTCCTGTGCACGGGCCCGGCCCCCCCTCTGATGACCGCAGGGGCCTTGCTTCCAGACAGCAGCCCCCGCCGTTCGGTTTTTAAGTCCTCGCCTGGAGCCGAGGTGTAATTGCGACCCCGCCCGAGCCGCGAGCCTCCCGGGGGGACGTTTGGCCAGGCCTGTGCTGGGGCCGGGACCTCCCAAGTGGCGGACCAGGGAGCGGGGAGCCGCGCGGCCCTATCCCTCCCCGCCTCCTCCCTCCCTCCCCTGCGGACTCTGCTCCTTTGCTCTGGGTCTCGGTCCAGCTTGCCCCGGGCGCACAGCGTTTCTCTTCCCCTCCACTTTTTTGGTTTGCTCTTGCCCTTTTCCTCTCTAGCACCTTTTTACCGCTCTCCCCGTCTCCTTCACGTCGAAATCCCAGCCCCAGAGAAGCAGAGTGGGGATTTATCGGAATCTGGAGAGACTAACAGAGCCTCTGGCCTCGCGGGCGCCGAGGCGGAGTCGCAACCGGGCGCGCTTCTGCGTAACGTCAGCGCGCCGGGTAATTTACCTTCCCCGGGCGTCTGTCAATATGACTAATTTCCACTGGGGTCAAAAAGCCTTTCTCCGGCAGTCCATCTTGGAACGCTCTCTTACGCGGCAGACCGGGTTAGTTGTTTTGTTTCCAGCCCTAGAAATAAATACTCTCGGGGGCGTCCCTGCGTGGGGAGTCCGAGAGTAGCAGAAGAATATATACACGGTGTCAATTAAAGGCAGTTTTCCTTGAACTACGAACTGTGATTGGGCTTAAATGACAGCGACCTGCTAGCCTTTTAGTTCACATTACCTAACTCGTCCTTGATACCAGTGCTTTCTTTAGAAACAGGAAATCAGAAAAGAGGGAAATAATTATTGCTCTAGTTTCCCTCTGCGCCATGTAGATCCCTACTGAAACATTTTCTTCGCGTTTCGGGGTGTGATTTAAACATAATGTATGCGCGCGTGGCTTGCTAATCTGGCCTAGACAGACAGTTTATCATCCAGGTGGTATTTTACAATAATTTCAAAATTGCTACCGACTGCTTAAGTGTGAAATCTGTGCCGCGGATTGAAACGTCCTCCGGGACTCGATATAGGCGGCTAGTTGATGTCAGTTCCTCTTGGAGAAATGGGCTGAAAAAAGTCAGTGTGGTGGATGCACGTCTGCAGAACCCACTCCTGTCTGGAGAAGGGCACCTAGCCGCAGTTCTTGGGTGCTGGAGGAGGTAAATCTTTCCAATCCAGGTCTACCGGGAAGTGAAGGTCGCCAGAAAATCCGTTTCCCTCCTTCCTAGGCTCTGGCACAGAGACCCCAACAAGGAAATTTTGCTGAGTTAAAATTTTTAACAAACTCTCTTGAAAAAGCATGTCAGCCCCCTACCCACTTTGTGGCCTGTAGCGAGTCAATGTTTGGAGCTTGGGCAGTTAGGAGCTTCGGTGGACCCACCGGAAACCTAAGAACTAAGGCAGAAGAGAGGAAGGCTCTCCTAGGGCTCCTCCACGGGCGGTCTTTGACCTCTGTCCGAGGGAGTAGGCGGCGGGCACCCTCGGCCGGGATCCCACCTCCTACTAAGACCCGCTTATCCGCACCCCCAAGTCGAGGGGGCGTGCGCCTGCGCAGACACACACACCCCCTCCTTGCTTCTCTCTCATCTGTTGGTGCATTTATGACCTAATGAAAGTATATCCTTTAGGGAAAAGACTGTCTATAAAACGTGAAATATGAAGAACCCGTTTGGATATTCCCACTCCCAGCCAGACCTGATCTTGTAGTCTTTTTTTAGCACTAACACCTTGATTCCTTCTGTTGCTTCCACAGCCACTCTGTGGGTTTTACTAAATGATGATATTTGGCTCTAAAAGTGACCTCTGCACATTCCCAGCAGGAGGAAAACTCTCCAGCCTGAAGATATTAATTTGGGGGAAGACCTGCCTGGAGGTGGGGGTGAAGGGAGGTGGGGGGAAATTGTACTTTCTATTCCTTGTCTTTGGAAAACTCTGACTCCACGTGTTCAAACTGCCGCTAATATCTGGAGAAACCAAGGGCTCTTTCAATTCCCTTCCCTTCCTTCCTGGTTCGCTGGTTTCCCCAAATGCTACCTTTTGGGGTCTCACAAACATTGCCCTGTTCTTTCTCCTGGCCACCCTGCTGAAATCTCTGCCATTTTCTGACATAACCAACTAGTACCTCCTTAGAAATTACACAGTTGACCACCTGTTTTCGTGGGAAAAGAGGGTCTGATTTTGTGTTTAAGGGAGGCTTGTTTATTAACATGAGTGAGTAGAGCAGAGATAATCTCCCGTGTGGTTTTTCTATATACCATACCTTTACGTAAAAGTTTTTAAAAATCCCTTTCATTTTGCAATCCACCTTTGCAACAGGAGTGGTTTCAGTTGTTTACCATCAGGGACTATGCCCCCAGAAAAACTGTAGGCAGTGTAAGCTCCAGTGTGAGCGGATGAGATGGGTTGCCAGTTGGGGTGGAGTTGTTTATTTGCGCATTTAAAAACTTTTTATTGAAGTATAGTTGATTTACAATGTTGTGTTAATTTCTTTCCCATTATGGTTTATCACAGGATATTGAATATAGTTCCCTGTGCTATACAGTAGGTCCTTGTTGTTTATCCATATTTTTTAAAGAGCGTGGCAGTTCTCACTAAAAGTTTTTTGGCATCCAGGGACTATTTAATGATCTGGGGATGGAGTGGGTTGGTTATTCAGCTCACTGCTTAGTTGATCCCTTAGTTTCTGAGTTAATATCATTAGAGGAATTTTTACTCTCTTTTTTGGCGTAGGCTTCCTGAGTAGAATTTGCCTAACAAGAATCTTGCAGTTGGTTAAAGCCTGGGGCAATGGCAGATGTCCCAGGGTGAAGTGTTCAGCCCACTCTGAGAAGGGTAAGAGTGGGAATGTGCTGACAGGCAACCATTTCTGAGAGAGGGTATCCTCTTCCTTATACAAGAAATTATCCATTTTCAAACATTATTAGGAAGTGTCAGTCCTTCACATGTGTTCTAGCTCAGCCTTTCCCCTTGGCACTGAGGGTTTGGTCAGTCCTGTAAGTCAGTGTTTCTAGTGACCTGGCTTAACTGGATGAGCCAATGGCTTTTAATTGGCAAATATTCATTTCTGAGAACAGGAGAGGAATTACCTTCTGCCTGACCTAAAGTTCTATACTTCTACGTGTATGTGAATGCTCAGTCGCTTCAGTTGTCTGACTCTTTGCAACCCTATGGACTGTAGCCCTCCAGGCTCCTCTGTCTATGGGATTCTCCAGGCAAGAATGCTAGAGTGGGTTACCCTTTCCTCTTCTAGGGGATCTTCCCAACTCAGGAATCGAACCTGCATCTCCTGCACTGCAGGCAGATTCTTTACCATCTGAGCCATCAGGGAAGTGGAAAGCCCCTATACTTCTGCATCAAAACACTATTTTCTAGTCAGATTTCCAACTTACAACCCATGGAACAAAACAGAAAGTTTATTACATGTTTTTCAATCCAATAGTCTCCATAAATGGAGTCTAGATCTTCCTATTCAAGGCATGATATTATGTCTAATAGTACTCAGCATCTAGCATCTATCATATATATTCTGAGATTAATTTCTCATGAATAGGCAGTACACTCTCACAGTCCAAAAATATACAAAATGTGTATGTGAATAGCCTTTCTCCATCAGTCCAATTTCTTTCTCATTGTTATTAATTTCTTTCATAGTCCTCCAGAGCTCCCTACTGTATAGAAAAGCAAATATGAACGGAACTGCTATGAATCCAGAAGGCTGCAGTTTACTCCATTTGTATCTGTTCTGCTGATCAGGAGGGCTTGGGGGATGGGGGCAGATCTCTGGAAGCTTTGAAGAACTTAAAGAGGCTCATGTCAAATACAATCTGGTCACAGTGTGAGATGCCTCCTGACTGTAATTTTAAAATATCTGTGAAAGAGAAGACAGGGCACATGCAGAACAAATGATCCGTAAGACTCCAAACTTTGTTGCTGAATCCAGACAGTAAGGGGAAAGGGAAGAAAGAAAGGAAGAAAAGCAAGCAGAAAGAGTGAGGTGATCAAATTTAGAACTGAGAGAAAGCAGTTTCTCATTTTGTGGTGTGTCCCTCCCCCCAGTTAAATTTGAAAGGACTAAATTGTTAGGCATCAAGTAAGTCACAAATACACTTCCTCCTACTTTCAGAAAGGTTCTGTCATGTTTTAGTCTGTAGATATTTTGTATGGGTTATAAATGGAGTGGGGTGCAGGGGGGGGGCGATTGGGAGATGCACATGTATTTTAAAACAATTGAGATAAATTCTGTAGTGTAAGGAGTTAGTATATGTACATTTGATAGACCTCAGGTATTTTGTCCTCTGAAATCTAAAGAGACAAAAATAAAGCCAAAGTTGATAGCTCCCTATACAAAGCAGATGGCACCTCCAGTTACATCAGTTACATCAGGGCAGCTCTCAGAGAGGCTCGGGGGTCTTACTGTCCAACAGTGACTGACCCTGACCATTTTCTATCTAGGAGTCAGATGCAGATGGAGAAGAAGACATGCCTTGTAGAAAAAGTGCCATACACAGGGCCCCCTGCCAAGGATGGGGCCAGTTCTGCTCTCTGGGGGTGTTCTGTGACTTCCTGGTACCTGGCCAGAATTGGAACTGCTAAATTGGCTCAAGTCAATGGTGGAAGTCTCCTCATCATGCTTTCCCTTATCCTTGTCAGTGGGGTTGAAATATCTTCAGCTTCTTGATGAAATATAGCTATTACTCTATAAGTGTGTGCACACACATGTGTGCGTGTGCATGCATGTGTGTGTGTGTGTGTGTGTGTTCAGGGATGGAGTTATTAAGAATTCACTCTTTCTATTAATGCCAAAAATCTCTCTTCTTTCACCTTGTTATTCTTCCAGCCCCTCTCTCGTAGTAATACTAGATGCAATAATGACAACAAAAGTTCACTGCTGATTCTCTTGTCTGCCTCTGAAAAGATTCTTGCCTGTCCCTCTTAGGGACCCACTGCCAGGTTTTTAGCCTTAGTTACTGTGGTTAAGCCACCTTCCGAAGCAAGAGTAGCTTTCAGATCACCCACTGAGTTCAAATGATGTCGTGGTAGGACTAAAGGGCATTGGTAGGTGAAAAGGACCCCAAACCCCTGCCCCCTGCAGCCCCGGAGCTGTTCATCAGACTGGAAATCTAAGGCTCACATAACTCTAATTAGTGTGCGCATATGTTGGCTAGCCTCTTGGCCAGTTTTATGAGGTTTCACTGGCAGTGCTTGAATCAACGGGTCAGATGAGGATTAAGGGTCCTAATGAATCATGTGACCATAAGTGATCTTGTATGGTGGCTGTGATCAGGAGACCTACCCCTGGTGTTCTCCACCCTGAGGCTCTTTTCGTTCCTGGAAAGGAAGGCTGGTCTGGGAGGAACCAGCCAAAGAGGGCACCGGCAGAAGTTTAAGATGTCCTTATCTGCGTCTTGGCAGAGAACATTACTAGAATGTGTGTGTATCTTCAGTCGTTCGGAAATTCAGAAGAAAAGTTTTGTCTTAACTGTATAGAATTTCAGAGTGGAAGTGGGACTTTGGAGTTCTAATCTCTTTTTCACAGATGGGAAGACTCAGGCTCAGAGATGCTTCTGGTCCCTGGCCAGCACAAGCCACTAATGAGTGAAACTGGGGGTGATGGGTTCCTCTCCTCTCCTTATTTATTTCAAGGGATCTCCTATTTAAGAGAAATAAGGAGGAGATGGCAGCTGGGAAAGTTTTGAAGAAAAAAAAGAGAGAGAGATGTAGAGACTGAGGCGGGAAAGAAAGGTCGCCAGAGAAGTGATAACCTGGGGTGGGTTCCTGAAAGCCGGTCTTTTTATTTCCTAACAGTCTTTACTGGACTTCACGACAGTTATCGGAGGCTGTTTTCACAGACTTTGTCGTGTGTGTGTGTGTGTGTGTGTGTGTGTGTGGTGTTTAAGCCAGTCCAGGAAAACACTTTTCTCTTGGGAAGAAAGAATGATGTTTCCAAAAGCAAAGCAGTGAGGCAGCTCTCATCAAAAGCGCTGGTGGATCTTGTGACAACAGGGACACGCGCTTCGGTTAGAGCCTGGAAGTTGTCAGGCGGCGCGGAGGCCGCGTGGGGTCAGCCGCGGGGTCCCAAGGTGAGAGCGCCTGGTGCTGCTGCGTCCCTGGCCGGAGAGAGGCGGTGACCCGGCCAGGGAACTAGCGAGGAGGGAGGTTGATGGATCAGAGAAGGCGAGGTGGCGACGAAGAGAGCGCGGGAGGAGAGATTGCGCGGTCAGGAAACCCAGCTGCTGGACTCTACGCGGAATCGGTCCACCGCACGGCTGATGCGGTCCACTGTCCTGGCTGAAGATTCTGCTTGGGCGCCTCTCTGGGTGAAGGAACCACCAGGGTGGCTCTTGGTTTTGCAAAAATTCGCGCTTTTAAAACAAATGATTTTTCATTGTTTTAGCGTGGGTTTTGGTGGGCTCTGAGGCTGAAGATTCTCTGGGGCCTCGGGAGCCATCGGTGGTCTTCCCTTAAACCTCAGAAACAGAACCGGACAAAAATAAAAATCAGCAAGGAAACTAAACAGCCCCCACAAACCATCTTTCCAGGGCTGGGGAGCTATATTCTGGCCCCAGCGGTCAGGTTCGAAATCCGAATAAATGGAGTCCGGTCTTGAATGATACCCCGGGGACAGCATTTTAATATAAATGTAAGATATGCTTGACATAATCACTTGAGGGCTCCGAAGCACCGCTAGAATCTCCGTTTAATTAAAGGGGCAGGAGAGGAGAATTACCAGCCAATTAAATCGGAACCTATTTATAATACTCCTTCCGCTGCTGCCGACTTTAAAATGCGAAATGACTTTGTAAACATGCCCGCATATCAAACTTTTGAACACAGGTGGGAAGAAGGAGAAACCAGGGGGCCAGTGGTTGGGGGAGAAAGAGGGACGGGGAGAAACTCAGGCCTCCGGGCCGAGGCCGGGGCGCCAGGCTGCCTCTCCTAGGGCGCTTCGCATCTCCGCGCTACGGCCCGCGCTCCGAGCTGGACCACGAAGGAGGCCATTTCCTCTCTTGGCAGAGGTTTCGACTTCTCTCCTCCCGGCTGATTTGCCCGCAACTCGTGCATGTCGCCCACAGCAGGCCCAGCGCCCCACGTCCGCTCGCCGGGGAGGAAGTGAGCTCACGGGGCAGGCTGGCCCGCGGCGCCGAGAGGCTTGCGGAGCCCGGGGAGGAGCTGCGAACCTGGCCTGCCCCCCGGGGCCGCGCGCCCGGACGCGGTCTCAGTCGCGCACAAGGTTCTTCGCAGCTATGGGGTGCAGGCGTGTGGGGAGCGACTTGCGAGGCTCAGGCCTCCGGGACAGAAACCCGAGACTGGGCCCTCGTGAGCACCGGGGTCCAGCAGACCCGGCCGGGTCGGTGCTGCCCCAGCCTCCGGCCGCGCGGGTGCGTCCCCGGCCGAGCAGCGCGCTCCCGCCCCTGCGCGCTCACCTCCCCTTCGCCTGCACGCGCGCCCCTGCAGACGTCCGGTCCGGGGGATCCGATGTACCTTGCGAACGTGGAGTTTTTCTGGGGCCACCGCCGTCACCCACTGGTGAACACACTCAGTCCTCGCGCTTCAGAAGAATGAGCTGCGGATCCTTCTCCCAATCTTTACAGTCTGCCACCGCCAGCGCCGGCGCCCCACGGCTCCGCTGCAGTCCTCTCTGGAAACGCGGACAGAGCGAGGCAGGCTGTCTCGCCCAGCACGAGGCCCCGAAAGCGGAATACCCGAGCGAGCCGTACGAGCGTTTCCAGGCTGACAAGGCGCCTGACGATGCAGGGGCACCTGTCCAAACAGGGCCGTAGCACCTCGTCCTCCGGGCCGCGATGCTTTCCAGCCGAGGTCGCAGAGCGCGTTTGCGTCGGAAGAGCTGGCGACAGTCCGGAACCCAGCTCGGAGCGGGTAGCTCTGCGCCGTGCGGAGAGAACGCGACTCCGGGCTTCCTCTAGGCCTTGCTGGAGGGCCCTGCTCTCACCCGAGGAGAAGGTGTCTTGGTGGCACGGAGCGCCGGGCGCGATCCGCGGCCTGGTTCCTGGTGGTTCGGACGTCTGACAATTAGCGTTTGGGGGAGGCCCAGGAGCTGTATGTTGGGAGTAGAGGGTTATGGTCAGACCGCGAAGACCGGTCCGCGAATGCAGGGCACAGTGGGAAAGCTTGCAGGGTTTGTGTGCAACTGATCTGGTAATCCGATTGGAGAAATTTACATCAACTAGGACCTTGCCTTTTCGCCTCCATCCCACCTCCTGCAGAAAACACCCGCACATCTCGTCATCTCTACCCAGTGGCTGGATAGGTTGTTCCATAAAATCAGTAAAATCTTGTTTTCCACCTAACCTACCACGTGCTGGTTATCTATTTTAAAACTCCAAGTCTTTCTCTGTGCACTCAGTAGGGAGGTGGTGAAGCCGCCTGGTGTCAACCTTGGCAAATCAGGAGGGGAAAGCGTCACCGAGATTTCCTGGGTGTGCTATCAGCTGACCTCCCCCACCTCCCAAAGTATCGATGCGCATCCCATCCCCTCTCTGGTCCCTAATCTGTCCCCGAAAATCCCCTCTGCGGTCCCCGGCCGCTGCAGCGCCTCCTGGAGCAACGCACGGGGCAGCCAGACTCCGCCCTGCAGACCAGGCCACCACGGAGGGGCCTCGCTACTGGCTTTGGAAACTCCGTTTTTTCCCACAGTATTTCACAATCATATTACTTTTAACACCCTGTTAGGCAATAATAACACTGAACCTGCTAAATACTTCCATGCACCAAGTCAGCCCTCCCTCAATCACGGCCTTCATGGGCCTTCTCCTGGTGAGGAGATGGCTTTCTCAGGATGTGGCTGCGTTGGCTTCCTTCTCTCCTCTCCTGAGATCTATCTTCAGACCCTAGGAAGGTGGTCCTGGTGGTCGCTGCTGGGTGGGGGCACACAGCTGTGGAAGAGGTCTTAACCCTGGCCTTCAAGAGTGGGAGAGGGGATGGTTGTGGGGGGTGGGGGGAATGGATGTGGGGACTGTTTCAGTTTTGGTAAGTATGTGCTGCTAGCTGGGCCATTGTTCAATAAACAAGGCCTTGCTTCATACCAGGAGCAAGACAAGAAGTAAAACCTGGCCTGCACAGTAAGTCCTGCCTTGCCTTCAGGAGCCCGGGGCACAAGGGGTAGCATCTGGGCACTGAGGGGTCTGGGGTGGGGGTGGGGTTAGAGCCTAAGACCAGGTCCAAGAGCTTCCAAGCAGAGGAGAGGTCAGGCTGGTGAGGAAGCCTGGCTCCCTGCAGCAAGTCACCCTCTGGCTGTCGGGTGGATCCTGTGGAGTGGCACTTGCTCCCAGAGGAAGGGCAGAAGGAGCCTTAGAGTCCAGTTACAGTATTCTGGACCCCATCAGGCACAGTCGCCAACATGGTCCTGGCCCTCCCCTGTGTCCCAGGCCTGGTTTCCCCATGTGTACTGCCAGGTATAGTGAGGGGGCACCTTAGCAGGACTGAAGCAGGGGTCCTGAGCTTCAGTCTGAAGAGTCCGGGGAAGTTGAGAGTGATCCTCTGCTGCTCCTCAGGATCCTACCTCAGTTCTTCCATGAAGGGAAGCTATGATATCTGCTTTGGTTGGGGTGGGAAGGAAATAAGTTCTAAGGAGAGCCCCTTATGTGTGAAGCAGTTTGCAGGCTGCATATTGTTTAATCTTCACCAATTGTAAGAGGAGTATTTCCAAACCCTGTGTGTATGCAAGGAAGCTGGGTTGCAGAGATGAGGGACCTGGCCATAGCCATGGATCTGTGCCTCCAAACATACCGCAGGCCCCCTACTACCATTCCTACTACCTACTACCTACCTACTACATTCTAACCATGTCCTGTGAGTTGATGACACACCGAAGCCTGGGCCAAGTCTCCTGGTGATCTTGACAGGGAGTTGAGCTGCCTTCCATGAACCTCTAACATGCATTCCTAGAAGCTGATTCAGGTCATGGGAAATTCGGGAGCAGGAACTTGAAGCTTTGGGCACTATACAAGTTGTAGTGCTTTTCTACCACTTCCTCCAAAATATCCAGGATAGTGGAAGTTCCCAGGCTCTCTTCCTCAACTCAAGGAGCCCAGCATCCATCACATGTATTCCTCAGTGTCACTTATGGTGCCCCACACCAGCACTGAGATTGAAACTCTAATTCACTGGATTTGTTTCTGCTCTCCCACTAATATCTAACATGAGCCCAGAGCTCTCCCCTCAAAACTAGGGAGGCCTGGGAAGGGATTCACACGGTCCCTAACTTCCAAGGGCTGCCTCAGTTTTTTCTCCACTTGTTAGGGCTAGAGTTTAGAGTTGGTCGAGTGACCAGAAGGGACCACCCACCCCTAAGCTAGGGGAGGAGGACTGAGTGTGGGGCTTTGGAAACTCATGTGTCAAGTTTTGGTAGTGAAACCCTGGGAGCCCCACCTCCCAAACATTGTTATTTGTGTGTATCCACCTCCCAGCATTTGTTCAGTGGTTACCTCTTGGGGTCCTGGGCTCCCCTTTCATCCACAGAGAGGTGGTCTGGTGACTCTAGAGAAAATGCTTTAGATTTTGGATTTGAGGCACTGTGGAAGGTATGGTGAGCCAGAAGGCAGGAAAGGGCTATGTGCAGGCCTGTGGCAGGAGATGGTTGTGATTTGAGAGTTGCTTAGGGAAGTGATTTTTCCGTTTCCTGTACTACAGAGACAATCCCAGCCCAGATCCTCTCCATCCTCTATTCACTTTCTCCATTCCGTTTTTCTTTACTCTCCTGATGCTGAGCCTGGGAAAGGAGCATTATGGAGCAGGAGCCTACATCCTTCTTTTTAGGGCAGTCAGTGGCACAGAGGAGTGATTCCAGGTGGGCATTAAGGAAAAATTGTTTTAAAGAGCCCCTGAAGCCATACTCATCCCTGTTAAGCCCTCTTTTCCCTTTGGGCATGAAGAGGAAGTTCTGGAGCAGTTCCTCAATTTCTGCTTAATCTAAGAGCTCTGGACCCTCATTCCCTCTGGAACACTATTCTAAATCCGGAGGCAGCTAAATGAGTGGTCATTTAACAGGACTTTTTAAACCCTACAGGGTACATGAATTCATTTTACATTCATGGGGGAGTGGGAAAGAGGGAGTGACTATAGTGATTTCCTAAATGCCAACTAGTAGTTAGCCCCCCTATCCTGCCATTTTGTTTAGTTAACAGTGATGTATTACCTGACTCTGGTGACGAACAAGACTGATAGACAAATACAAACCAAGTTAGGGAGCCGCACACACGTGGATTTCTCCTCCGTCATCCTCTGTCATCATTTCCACCCCTACTTGTGGCGGGTTGGCCACATTCAACTTTAGGAACACCAAGTCCAAGAGACTGAACAGAGACTGGGATTAGATCGCCAGTCTGAGTTGAACTTGGTTTTTCTTCCTCTGACCAGAATGCCCTAACCCGGAAGTGAAATCTCCTCTCCTTGCAGGGACTCAGTCTGGAAAGAGTAAAAACAAGACATTCGAGATGGAAATGAAAAGGACCAGAAACTGTAGGAAGAGAAAGAAAGGGGGAAGTAATTGTGCACAACATTCGAAGAGCTTTCGGAACTCTGCCTGAGTTACCAACAACCGAAGCTAAAACTTGTTTGTCTCCATTTGGCTCGGTTTCTCCGCACGGTTTCTAGAGCGCAGTTCCCTAGCTCAGTATTTCCGGGGTTCTTCGCGTGGGAAGGGCACTTGCGAGCGAGGCTGCTCTCCTTCAGGGCTCTAGTCACCGGCGGTAGTACCGGAGGGGCACCGCGCCCACTGCCTCAGGGGAGCTTCTGGGCTGCTCACCGTTCCGGAATACTCGGACCAGTGATATTATTACAGTTATGACCAGGGTGATTTCTTAAGCCAAAACCAAAAAGAAACAGCTCCAAATGAGAACACCAGAGCAGCTGGGCTGTTCGCGCTGGCTGAGTGGGGATGGCGCCGGCGACAACGCCCCCAGCTGCTGCCTTGGCTCGGTGCCGGCCGACAGGCGCATGACAGTGGGCATCGAGCCGCGGAGGGTGCAATGGTGCCGGCCTGGAAGGCAGTGACGTGAAACGACTAGGCTAAGACACCCCTGGCTACTTAAGGAGACTTACTAGCTCCAACTTCCACCCAGCGGCAGGTTTAAGGTAAGTCTCTCCTTTCCTGAGGATGATATCCCTCCCCCAAAGCCTTCAAGGGTTCAGACAGTTCCAGGACTCTTGTAATACTAGGAACGTCGCGATGATCCCGCGTCAGCTCTTTGCCAGCGGCTGAGTGGCAAGCGCCTTAATGCATTTCGGGGCCAGGCACGCCTGAGCTGAGTCCTGGCTTCTGGACTTAAAGATTTGAGCCAGCATCTTAGCCTCGCGAACTTTGTTTTTACGTTTGAAAAACTGGGACCTGTGCCCAATAAGGGTTTGAAAGTGCCGCTTCTAGCCCTGGTGAGCCTTATCACTGTGTATTTGTCTTTGGGGAAATCCGCGTCATTTTTTTCCTAGAAACGCGGGATGTGATGGAACTGCCACCCCCTCTCCACGAAGTGTGGCTTCCTAAAAGACCCCCTGCCTCCCCTGACGACGGATTCTGGGGTCTCCAAGTCCGTCCCTTCGATCTCACAAGCGATTTGCTCTGAAATTTGCATTCTCCCCTCCCAGCCAGTGGGCGAGATCTGACCCTTGCATTCTTGCGACTGTGTTCCAGTCTGTTCTATTATTACCCTCTCGCTGCACGTCTCAGAAGCCAACATTAGACGACCCTACATTAGACGGCCCAAGAGGACCAGAACCTGTGCAAAAACCCACACTCCTGATGCAAGTGGAGCAAAGTCTCTTATTCACCTGCCAAACGAGCCAGGCCCCACATGCATGACTAGGGGGATTGGGAGTGGAAATGATGCAGTGGCCAGCTGGCCACAGGGACCAAGGGGTGACAACAACTGGCGGTGGAAGAACCCAGGGATTTGGGTCGTAGGGAGCCGCCTGGGTTTGGGGTCCTCAGATTGGCAGGTACTGGGCCCCTCTCACCGTGTGGTGCTTCTGAGGGAATCCTGCATTGTATGTCAGGCTCTTTTTAAAATTTTTTCACTAAGGCAAGTTAAACATCTTGTATATATTTCCATAGTGGCCAGGCCCTAATTACACCCAGGAGGGCACTGGGACCATGGAAGACGCTTGCAATTATACATAAATAGAAAAAATAAAGTTTAGTTTGGACCGTTGTGGAGTGTCCAGAACCGACAGGTTGGCCACTCAAAGCGGGCACCTGAATCCATTCCAAAAAGGGAGCCTCTGTGTCACCTTGCAGTTGAGAGCTTGAGAGGCAGTAGGTCAGTGAGATGAAGCTGCCTCTCTTGGACTCCTTCCTGGGCTCATATTTGGCCCGCACCACATTCAACTGGGAACCAGTAAAAATCTAAGTTTGCAGACTTGGATAGAGAGGAAGGTTGCCAGGCAACAGAATTGCGGTCACGTGAGATTTACTGCAGATCAGGAAGTTATCTAACTGCCAAAAATCTTCTGACTCCAGAACTCCAAATGTTGACTGTTTCTCACACCTCACCACCAGGGTCTGGGGTCTGCTTCCTTGGGGGGTTATCCAGATTGCCTATTCCTTTTCGGCTTCAATCTACCCCCACCTGCCCGGTTGCATTTGGAGATGATTTCCTTTTCTCCATTCCCGAGACCATGTGGCTCCCATACTTACCTGGGCTGGCTCTTCCCCCACCCACCCTCAGTAAGGGGAATTCCAGATCTCCTGAGGAGGGAAAGCCGGGTTGAGGAAGGGTCAGAAAAAGGAAGCGGAGCCCAAGTCCAGGCATGAAATATTATATTCTTCTCTGGGTGCCTTTGATTCATTCCAGAAAAAAGCACAACAGAA
Organism: Muntiacus reevesi; assembly: GCF_963930625.1. Classification (NCBI taxonomy): domain Eukaryota; kingdom Metazoa; phylum Chordata; class Mammalia; order Artiodactyla; family Cervidae; genus Muntiacus; species Muntiacus reevesi. The sequence continues at coordinate 5,486,081 of NC_089265.1, read as the reverse complement.
GAAGTAATTTTAATGTGCCCCCTCCTTTTTTTCTACTAATGCACTAATATCCAGTTCTGAGCCAGGTTCACGGGCAGAAAACTGGCCTTCTGTGGCCTTGGATCCCTCAAAGAGCTGGTAAAGATCTGAGCATACAGTAGGAGCTGGGACAATAGATCATGGTTGACAGACGGATGCTCCGAAGGAAAAGGAGCAATTGTTTGAGAGCAGCTGTAAATAAAGCTGGGCATGTGCCTGTGCCTATCCAGTTAATTTCAAGCTCATAAACGAGATCACCTCAGGTAGATCAACTCCTACTTTCAACACAGCGCTCAAACACAAGGGGGCCCAGAACCAGTCAATGGACAGGACATCAGTGTGATTTCTGCTGCCAGTGCTTCTCTCCTGACCCGCGAGTCTCTAAGCGATCTGAGCCCGCCCAACCGAGTTCACACTCAAGCCAGATTCACCCCAGACAACCAAGACCTTCTTGGAGACCAAAGCACATAAAGACCGTGCCTCGTGTGCCCGGTGAATTTACCCTGACTAATGGGGCACTCCGGCGTGCTCGAGTACCTGCGACGACAGGTGGGGCAGGGATGCTGCAGCGGCACCCTGGTCTTCCGCTTCAGATCCCCCTTCTCTGAGCAGACGCTAAGGTGCTTGAGAACTGGAGCTTGATCATGACTAACTGGAGAGGCTATAGTGTCACCCACCTGGATGTTACTGTTGTCTAAGGTAGTTTACTGCTCTTTTGGCTCTAACCTTCGCCTTGAGTATTTGTAATTAACCACAGGCGCCTACACAGTCCGTGTGGCTGCACCCGGAAGTACTTCCAGAGACCCGGAAGTGGTGGGAGCTCTGATGCAGCCGCTCTTGCTGGCCAGCCCTCTCCACTCCGCCCACTCGCGAGGAGCTGGGATTATCCAAGGCTTGTGCACCAGAGTCACTTCCAGGACTTCTCTGCCTCTGGGTCGCGGTGGGTGGCAGCCTGGCCCTCCCGATTGCTGGGAAGAGCCCTAGCGGATTTAGGGTCCTTAGAAGGTTACTGCGGAGGTAGAGGGAGGTAGAGGGAGGCAAAGGGAAGGAGGACTTGACAGTGGGCACATGAGGGCCCATTTGGTAACTCCTAACACAGTTAGGAGTTAGATGACAGGGTGACTCCTAACTCCTAACGTCCGTCGATAGGACACCTCGGGCCCAGCCTGGCTGGTGTCCACGACGGGAGAGCCCAGGGCCGCGCTTCCGTCCACGTGGCGGATCTGCTAGGGGCCTGCGGCCTGGCCTCGCCGTTTCCCTGTTTTTGGGTTCAGGCGCAGTTGGAGAAAGAATAATGTCTCTACTTTCAGGAAAAACATCAAAGACCGGGTCTGCGCAATATGGAACACATATGGAAGGTCTCGGAAGGCCGGGCCTGCCAAAACACGTTTCGCAGGATTTTCCTCCTCCTCTTTTTTTGTCCATCCCTGCCCCACCCCCACTCTAGTCTACTTTTTTTTTTTTTTTTCCTCCGGCAAATGGGAGGGAGCCACGGGCTTGGGTTCCCGGGGAGTCGGGCTTTCGCTTGAGGCGGCTGCGGAAGATCCACAAGGGCTTTGGGAAGGTGACTGTCACCCAGAAGGGACTGTAGGAACGGCAGAGCCATGACTCTGCCAGGGGCCAGAACAAAAGCGCCAGGTCGCTTTTAGCATTTTACCTGGTAAAAGCAGGTGAGTGTCCTGCTGGTAAGCACTCCCTTAATGTCAAGTTACACCAGCTGAGTCCCAGGCCTACCTTAGCGCATGGCTTCTTCAGTTCAGTTCAGTTCAGTCGCTCAGTCATGTCTGACTCTTTGCAGCCCCATGAATCGCTGCACGCCAGGCCTCCCTGTCCATCGCCAACTCCCGGAGTGTACTCAAACTCATGCCCATGGAGTCGATGATGCCATCCAGCCATCTCATCCTCTCTCGTCCCCTTCTCCTCATGGCTTCTTAGGTAAGGGCAATTCAATACTTAATGAGTGTTGAAGCGAAGGGTGGGCAGGAGTTTACACACCTGGCTCCAGTTTACTTATTACTTCGGTCTAAACAAGATTTGGGGCTTCCTAGGTGTCTCAGTGGAGAAGGCAATGGCACCCCACTCCAGTACTCTTGCCTGGAAAATCCCATGGGCAGAGGAGCCTGGTGGGCTGCAGTCCATGGGGTTGTGAAGAGTCAGACACGACTGATGGACTTCACTTTGACTTTTCACTTTCATGCATTGGAGAAGGAAATGGCACATCCAGTATTCTTGCCTGGAGAATCCCAAGGACGGCGGAGCCTGGTGGGCTGCCATATAAGGGGTCTCACAGAGTCGGACACGACTGAAGCAACTTAGCAGCAGCAGCAGCAGCAGCAGCAGCAGGTGTCTCAGTGGTAAAGAATCCGTCTCCAATGCAGGAGAGGTGGGTTTGATCCCTGGATAGCGAAGATCCCCTGGGGAAGGAAATGGCAACCCACTCCAGATTCTTGCCTGGAAAATCCCACAGGCAGAGGAACCTAGCAGGCTGCAGTCCATGGGGTCACGAAAGAATCACACACGACTTGGGGACTAAACAACAACAAACAAGATTTATTTAAAAGATGCAAACTCCTCTTCCTCAACAGCTATTTTAACATTATTATTACTACTGGATAATAGTAACTATCACAGTCTTTTCAGTTACCTTTCTGAGAGAGGCATGGGACAGTTGGCCCAAAGTTCAGGCAGTTTGCTTCAGGAATTTCTCAAGATAAAATCTGAACATGTAAGGGGTCATTAAAATGATCTAGTTTCAGCTTCTGGATTTCCCTGAAAATGAGCTGAGACCTAACAAGATAGCTACTTGCCCAGGGCACATACTAGGATGGAACTGGGGAACATGCTCTCTTTGAGCTTACTGCCCCTCAGTTGAAGGACAAGCTGGGTAATTTCTTCTCTCTTCGCTACTTCCATTAAATGGATTCCTATGATCACCTCTGAAAAAATGTTCTCAGGATATTCCTCAGCAAATTTACATGTAGAGTTGGTATTAAAGGCAGGGGCAAATTCATGGATTCTCCCATTTAAAAGCAGATCCATGTTGTCACCAGCACATGCAGCTTTTTCTAATGCACTATTGATGATGGTGGGGAAGGAAACATGCCACACATGGAGCATTAAACATGAATCTTACTGAATCTTCCAGTACCTGGTGACTTATAATTTGCCCACACCTGGGCCAGTGGGCAAATTATCTGACAAATAGTTAGAAAATCTGAACTTTCTACCTGGCTTTGCCATCAACCTGCTGCATGTGTGGACCAGTCGGTTTCTCTGGAGCTGTTTGCACATACTTTTAATTTTTATTATATACACATTTTAATTTTTATTTACTTATATGGGTGTGCTATATATTTGTGTATATACATATGCATGTATGTATGTCATTCATTAAAAATTTTTTTAACGAGTATAATTGCTTTACAATGTGTTTATTCTGTACAACAATGCATATTTCCTTTTTAATCTTGGTAATCTGTTGATTCATAAATCATTTGTCTTTATGTTGTCTGATGCTATTGTGTGTATCAACATATAGTGAGTCCCTTACTCATAGCAGATAGAGAAGCAGCAGAACCAACTATGGCACCCTGCTTATTTGTGTATTAAGTAAGCAATGAGTGTTAAACTTGCAAAGTGCTTTAGAGTTGCTTCTGGCCCCTTCTTGCAGATGAGTATAGGAGCCCAGAGAGCTGATTTCCCCAGGTTGCACAGCTGGAGAGCCCAGGATTGCTTCTTGCTCTGTGCCACATTCCTCTGTGAAAATTTTTACAAAGACAGGTCTCAAGGAGCCAACCATCTGCAGTCCTCACCCCATTTTCCCATTCAGAACAGCAGTACTTGAACCAGAATATAATAGTCTTGGGTTCAGGAGTACAAAATTAAAGCAAAACAAAATCAGCACCTTGTCACTTGTGCTGTTTCTTTAAACTTACCAACTCTGTTGTGTGAAATTTGAGCCCACGAGGACCTTTGGGACAAGGTTATAGTTCCTCTAATGAGGATACAGTGACAAGTCTCACTTGTTTTTAGAGTCTTGAACTCAGTGTAAGAGAGATAGAAATCCATGATCAAATAAAGAAGCAACATAATAATTAACAAATGTATAAAGTCAGTGTTCAGAAGTGATCCTTTTCCCTCACTCAACAGACTCCCAGATTATCAACAGTAGGGGCAGGTAGAAGAGCTAACAAAGGAGTTATTCACTATTAATGATAAGATGGTAAAACTGCTCTTGCTTGCTTTGGGGTAGCACCTTCTTGATGTGAGATATGATGTGGGGAACTGTCTGCCATGTTGGAAATTAAGTCTGGGTGCTTTCTCCTGTTTTGATTGACCTTGATGAGCCTTGCTGGAATCCAGGGGTATGTAGTGCAACAAGCAGTTTCTCTGCACTGAAGCAGTCTCTGCCTCTATCACCTGCAGGCTGGGAGACCTTGACAACTTGGAGGCTAAAAGAACCCCACACAGCACTGGGGCTGAGGGGTGTCCCTCAGCAAAGACCTTACGTCTGTGGGGATGGGCTGCCAGCCCAGACAACCACTCCTGGCTTGTCCTGGAGCAAAGATACTCACCTTCCACATTTGAGTCTGGCTGATTATGTAAGGTGTTCATTGCAACTCTAGCTAGAGCTCTCTAGCCCCTCCTTGTAAACCTCATCCTCAGGGTCCTATTCTAGAACTTTTTCTCTGCTGATATGAAAATCTCTCCCTGGGCAGTAGTCAGTCTAATCTAATCTAATCTTAGGAGTATCCCAGAGATTGTTATAAGAACTAAATGAGAAAACCTAATAGTAAGTACTAGATGCATGTTAGCAGTTATTATCATCACTTTTATTATTTTTAGCCATTCTGTGGTCAAAGATGATGTTGATGGCAGATTTTTCTACAATTCAAACCTTTTCTAGGAGCGCTAGACCTGAATATCCAACCCCATACAGGAGAGCATTTCCATATCCTAAGTAGATGTACTTAGATTTTTAAAATTCACCATTCTCAAAATGGAATGTAGTTGTAGTCCCTGTTGCAACTCATCGTCTGGTCTAGTCTCTGTGAATGGCACTGATAACAGTCGAGTTAGGCCTGACAACTATCGCCAGTTTCTCCTATTATCTTTCAAATCCACCTTCTTCACCTGCCCCCACCTCCTGCCTTAGTAATGACAGGCTCTGACTGTACTTGTGTCATTCTATCATTTCTCCTCCCGCCCGTGTGCACTTTAGTTTGTCCTTGAAGCAACCAGAGTCATCTTTATATAATGTGATCATATCATTTCCCTACTGTAAATCTTTCATTCACTTCCCACAAACTTTCAGGAAAATGCAAACATGAGCACGTGACGCTCCTTACATAACATCTCTTTTCTCACCACTTTCCCTTCTCACATAGTGAAGCCTGGCTCTGCTGAAAGGTGGTGGACACCAGTGGGTTTTTGCCTTCATGTCTCCACATGTGCTATCTCTCTACTCCATGCACACCTCCCTCCTCCCTCATAAGGTAGAAGGATGTCATTCTATTGGTCCTTCAGGATTCAGCCTGGGTGTCTTCTCTTTTAGGAAGTCTTCATTAAGCCTCAGGCAGATTACGGAGTTTATATTCTACAGGATTGTAATTTCTCTCTTTTTCACTAAGTGTGAGTTCCCAAGAGCAGTAGAACAAGTCTTTAATCTTGATGGCCATGGTGCTTTACTGGTATATAGAAGGCGTCCATCACATATTTGCTGAATATGAGAATGGCCTGGAACTAGAATAAATATATTTGGTTTTATAGCTTCTTTTATGCTGATTTGAAGCCATCCTCACTTTCAGTAAATATGTGATAGATACCAACACAACATTTTTTCCAAGCTGCAGGTTTTTCACCTGTAAAATGGGGACTAATGATGCCCCCTAATGTTGTGATGATTAAATGAAAAGTGAATGTAAAAGTCTGCTTTAAAGTGTATAGCACGGTGCCTGAGTCATTATAAGAAATGCAAACCCACATTTCCATACATGCACAAAATGTGTGCATGTTATATGCATCCAGGTGTCTGTTGGTGCACCTGCATGCTTACTCGGAAAAACAGCTTCCAAAAATTCACTGCTCTTGATCGCTCCGAACAGACCTGCTGAAATAGGTGGGTAGATAATTTTGATAAGTAGTCCAGGTTTAATAGCAGTGCTGTCCTGTTAGCAGTCCTATGAATTCATCATATCCATACACACGAATGCAAACTCAGTGCGAACTTATAGAGCACTGAACAGGTATTAGAATCCATTACAGCTTTTCTTACGACTGTGCTGCTTTTTCTGCTAAAGCACTTCCCAGTCGGGCTTTTGTTTTATTTTCACATCAGTTCCTGAACGCGTAGTTTTCCCAGTTTGCATGCCAAGGGGGTCCGTTCGACAGCCCTCCCCCTTTTCAGTGCTCAGCTGGGTGGGTAGCAGAGCCTGTCGTCTTTCCGTTCCCGGAGGTGGATGGAGGAAGTTTGTGCAGAATAGGTAATCGGTAAAATCCGCCAGAACCCATCAAGGCGTAAACCGACCGGTGCTTGTTTATAACGCTTTGAGTTGCCACCATTATGTCTGCGCTTCAGGCCTTCCCTAAATGTGGAATCTGCTCTTCTAACGTCTGTAGCGGGGGAAATTCTAGGTCTAGGTTTCCCAGGAGGGTAATTGCCTCTCCTTCCGCAGCGCGGGTTGCCAGCTCCCCGGCTGCCCCGGGGCTTTGAAGTGGGAGGCGCTCCGGGGCGCCCTCCCTCCGCGGTGCCCGCAGCCCCTCGCCCACCTCCTCGACCTCCTGCCTCCCGTTCTGCTCTGAAAAGCCAGGTGGCGCCAGCCCGCAAGCCCTGCCGGAGTGGAGGGCGCGGAGTTGGAAGGCAGGCAGGCTGGGCTGGCGCTCCCTCCCCTGCGCACCCCTGGAGGGATACGGGGTGTCCTGTGTGCCACATGCAGCTTGGGGAATGGAAGTAATTAAAGCCATGAGGTTTCTGGCTTTTCACGGTGTTTTCGGTGGGTTTTGATTTGGGGAAGGAGGGCGAGGAGTGGGGCAGGCCTGTTCCAATCTCGCAGCATCCTGTGTCCGCCCGCCTGCTGCAGATGACGCGCGCACGCGCGGGCAGGGTCGGAGACCTGGTGTCCTGAGCGACGCGTAACTGTGCTGAGTGACAGAGCCCTGAATGCAGGTCCTAAAGAGGCAGAACCAACCCGGCTGTGAAAGGAGGGCTTTGAGCTTCCCTCACAGGACAGCTGAGGGTCTAACTCTATTAGGGAAGGCACACGTTTCACCTTTCAAACCCCATTCTTTATCCTTCAAGTGTTTCCAGTCTTTGAGCTACTGTCATTTAACAGGGAGAAGAGAGAAACTCCATTATGCGATTCTATCGATTTACTTGATTTAAACCAAACTTCACTGAACAGAAATGTTTGTTGAAACTTAAGAAAATAACCACTTATCTGGTAATGAGAATTTAGCCATCTACACGTACTGCTGTTTCAAATCATCACCAAATTTTAAGATGAATCCAATAAAAGTAATTTTTTGGTATTTATTGGAAAACTAGGAACACAGAGTTGGTATTATGGCCTGTAGCAATTTTAGAACTTTAATAGAAATGACAGTAACACGTATGCAAACACATAGAGCTCTCAGCAATGTGGGTCATGATGACAGTGTGCTACTAATGCTACCTTTTCTGTGATACTGGTGGTGTGTTTATTACAGTGTGGACTTCAGAACAGTGTTTTTCATACTGCAGGTTGCTATCCATTAGTAACTCGTGAAACTAGTAATGTGCAATTTGACTAGCAGTTTTAAAGTGGCATAGAAAAGTTTTCCCCATATGTGTGTATACATGTATACTGAGTCACAATGCAAAATGTATTTCTTGTCGTGGATTACATTAAAAAGTGTGAAAGTGACAGTGGTAGAGAAATCCAACAAGGACCCCATCAGTGTTACGCTCTTGGAGTTTGGGGTGCAAGGCTTGGGCTCCTGCTGCTCTATGGTGAGCTAGAGGATATATGCCCTCTTGCAGACCTGACACTGAGCATGATCCTCAGTGAAAATGAGATAGGAAGATGAGGATTCAGTTTTTCAAATCTCAGCACTGTGGGTTTTTTCCTGGTTATAAAGTAATACATGATAAGAGATCAAGTCAGACCTCAGGTCCCAGGAAAAAGACTGGCATGGAAGAGTGAGATGCAGCCCCAGACCTCAAGGGGAAGGTAGCAGTGGTAAAATGAGGATATAGCAGAAGCCTGCTTATTCAGTCTGGGTGTAAAGGGGAGGGCAGCTGGAGCCAGACATTGGAAAGGGAAGTCTTCATCTTACCTTATCTTAGCAGGGGAAGGTAGAAAGAATAGTCTTAAACCAGTTCTTAAACCAATTCCCAAGCTCGGGAACCGACACTGGGTTGAGGAATGCTTCTGTCCCTCATCTTCCTCTCTGCCCCAGTGTCTAACAGGGGCAGATGCTTCAGGGCACTGATTAAACTGTATTTACTAGAGGGCAGGTCTTGTGTGTGAAGAGTCGATCTCGTATTTCCTGGTATAGGAGCCTGCCCTGTATGACACCAGGCATATCAACCAAGGTTCTCTTCTTCCACTCCAGATACTTGGATTAGTTATCTGAGCCAGACACAGACTGGATGTGGCCTTCCTTCTCTGTCTTCCCTGCATTCATGCTGGTCGTGACTTTAACCCTATCTCATATGGTCAGCCAGAGGGAAAGGAGACATAGGCTTAGACTTTAGGGTAATGGACCTAGCCCAGGCTCTATCTGAGCCTGACTGGGACCTCTGCTAAGGTATATGCTGTGTTCACCACTAGTAATCTAGTGGGCCTTGTTTCCACTTTCTGTTGCTCCAGAAATGCCTAATTTCCAACTGCGGGAGAGGGCATTTTTAGGCTACAGATTACTGGGCTCCGCCACCGCTTTGATGCACCAGGCCTGGGGTGCATTTTTAACAAGTTTCCAAGTGAAGCTGATGCTGCTGGCCCAGGACCAGACCTTGAGAACCAATGATCTGTAGACTCTTGGGAAGGGGATTGGGGGAGAAGGTGACTGGCAGGGCAAGATGAAAGTCTTCTTGGTATCTTGTCCTTAATACCACCTTAATTCCATGAACCCTGCTCCCCCCCCTCCACCCCAAGCCAGTCCCCTAACACTCAAGGCTGCTGGGGGATCAGATCTGGAGGAGGGTGACTCAGTAACACTGGCTCTGAGTGGTGTATTTGCGGACTCTCCATCTTGAGGGGACTCAGGAGAGGAGGGTTCCAGACATCTTCCTCTTGGCAGGCCACTAAGGATGTGGATGATTGTCCCTGAAGGAGAGCCTGCCCATGCCTGTGGTACTCTTGTGCTGGGGACCCAGGGTACACGGACTAGAATTCCCAGGACATCTGCAGCAAGAGGCAGGAGGTAGGGCAGGCACTGATAATGAAATGCAGTCACATCGCATTTGAAAGGCAGACAAGAGGAAGATACTTGTCTTTCCTCAGCTGTGGGGGTGTCTAGGAGGGCTCTGGAAGGTGGGAGTTTGGGTAGTGGCCCCATCCCATTGCCAACTGCCTGTTCCCCAACCTAGAGGGTGTGGGGGCTCTCACGGTGGCTGTTCCTGCAGCCCTTCCATGTCTACACTACTTAAGAGACTGTATTTTCGATTTCCAGCCTGAGGCTAAACAACTAGTTACTTGAGCGAGTTGGCCTGGCTCAGTGTGAACTGGTTGCTAGATGGACGATGCGGATCCCAGCCACAGTGGGGCTGCTTCCTCTGTCCGCCTTGCTGCCTAAGCCCCACCCTAACACCCTGAATCTGCAGATAGTATTCTGGAGCTGATTCTGTGGCTCAGCAATTCTTCCTGAGCAGAGGCAAGACTGAATCTATGTCACTTACTAATTTTTTCCACAAGGACTTGGTTGCTCTGCTACCGTCCCACTGCTCTCGGGCGCAGTGCCCCTCCCTGCAGGAGGAGACCTCCCCACTGTGCCATGCTCTGGTGTGACCCCGTGAACTGGCTCTTGCCAGTGAAGTGGGAGTGGAACTGACTGCCCTTGGTCTTTAGTCCCTCTGACTGCAGGTCAGCCATGATGCAGATAGAGGCAGCTCCCCAGCCAGGGTCCCAAAATGATGATGACGCTGCAGGAACCCAGGAGGGACATGGTGCTAACACTCTCAAAAAATATTAACTCTCTAGTAGTTAATTGAGTTCTGTGAAGTAGTTGGGATTTTAGAGGCCTCATAGGTTGTACCTCTCACCCCAGTTAAGGTTTGGTCCAAAAGAGCCAGTGGTTCTTCCAGATGCACCCAAGGGCTAGGTCAGCAAAGGGTGCAAGGAGTTAGTCCAAAGGCAGTCCTGTTATCTGAAACTTCGGGGTGGGGAATAGGAGAGGTTTCCAAAGGGATTTCATTACTGTAGGACTGTGTCACTCTCACTGTCTTACAGGATTTGCCAGAAATAGAAATATAAGGAGAGGCCATAAATGCCTTAATTCTTGTCTCATCTTCATTCTTGCATAATTGAAGGCCTAGGGAGACCATTCAAGTGACGGATCAAGGCATTAAATAAAATTTTAAGCAACGCTAATCCTATCCAATAGAGTTTCAGCTCCTTACTAGGTGAACCGTGGCCGGAACATTAACAGGGTGGACTCTCTGCCAAGACATCCCTGACTCTGAGGCCTGGCTCCTCGTTAACTGAGGCCTGTGGCTCCCAGAACAGTGCTCTGCTCTGGCTGCCGAGCCTCAGGGAACTGGGTTGTTTTGAAACCCAGTGCTCTTAATGAAGCAGTTCCTGGCCCTGAAATGTGCGGAAAAATATCTAAAAGTGAGACGAAAAACTGGTCTGTTGAAAAGCTAATGACCTTTCCAGGGTTGATTTTTAAATAATAGATTTGTTTTATTTGACACTTTGGTAAATGATTTAATAAAACATAACAAGGTCAGAGAAATTGCTCAGTGTATTTCATGTCCTGAAGCCTGGAATATCTGAACCCTGTGCTTGCAAACGAGCATCATTATTAGTGAAAATTTTGTTGTAAAATTTTGCATGGACTGTTTTGGAGTGTCAGACTTCTAGGCGCTATCACAGAGTTGGCAAGGTTCAAGAGATCTTTTTTTACTGACTTAATAACATTTTTCTTTATTGTCTCCATAATCACCTGCTTTATGAACTGTGGCTAGAGCAGATGTTGCAACTGGTAATTTTCTTAGAACCCAAATGCATTTATATTTTTCCATCTTTTGATTTTCATCATTTCTGGGAATTGTTAGTAGATGGAAAAAAAAGAGAATACATTATAAACAATTCAAAACACTAAAAACAAAATTCCTTGGACCTTTTACAGATACCACACATGCAAATAAATGTGGCTTTGCATTCCAATGACATTTGAGTGGGGATTACATTTTCCTCATTAACCTCTTTCTTAACCAAACAGTATTGTTTTTCAAGTCTGTTTTATTGAAATCAAGTTTGACATTTTAAATTAATTCACATTGACTCAGTTCAAGTGAAGAGGCAGAATGTCTTCTTTTGATCCCAGTCATTTGTGCAGTCCTGGTTGAACTGTGCAAAGTAGGAATGCCTCCTGGTTTAGGATGAAATTGGGAGGTTGATTGTATTGCTTGCAAAACCAAAACATTAGGGTACTAAGTATGTTTTTTCCTATCCTACTAAGGAGAGAGGTAGACAAAGCAATCATGGATGCACACCTCAGATGTGAGGTGCTTATTTTCTGTAAGTGAAAGTGTTAGTTCCTCAGGTACGTCTGACTCTTTTCAACCCTATGGACTGTAGCCTACCAGGCTCCTCTGTCCATGGAATTCTCCAGGCAAGAATACTGGATTGGGGTGCCATTTTCACCTCCAGGGGATTTTCCCAACCCAGGGATTGAACCCAGGTCTCCTGCATTGCAGGCAGATTCTTTACCATCTGAGCCACTGATGGCAAGCTATTTGTAAGATGAATATACTTACTCTAATCGAAGAAGCACCCAATCTGTCTTCCTTTGGTCATAACCCATGATTTCTCTGCTAATAAGTAGACTTAATTTGAAGCAGTGGGAGTCTTCTCTTTTCTCCAGGAAAGTCAACAGAGTTGTTTAGAAAGACTGCACAATTTTGGTAGGAACAGAAATCTAACTTGAGGTTTTATTTAAACTTGTATCAATACTTAGGCATGTATCTGCAATTCTTGCCCTAACACAGAACAAAGGTATACATCATTTTCAGTGTTGATATTTGGCAGTAGATGGTGAAATATTTTGGAGTAGGAAATCACAACCCACTCCAGTACTCTTTGCCTGGAAAATTCCATGGACAGAGGAGCCTGGTAGGCTACGGTTCATGAGGTCACAAAGAGTTGGACGCAACTGAGTGAGCATGCACACGCGGTGAAATATTTGTGAGTATTTAGGTATTCTAAGTAAAATGAGAGAGGTTAAAATAAGTCTGGGTCTGAGTTACATGCACCAATTTTAGGAAACCTTGTAGCAGTTGTCTTTGCTCTGCTGTTTGTACTCTCTTGTTTTGTCAGGGTTTCTTTTTCATTCCTCCACCTTCTCATGCATTGTTTTTAGCTCCTGTAATCCTAGCTCAAGATGGCATGAGTTAGAGTTGGAAAGAGAAGCAACACTAGTTTTCTCAGTGTCCACAGTTTCAGAACACACCCTTTCATGATATTTGACACCGTTTTGTACGGGTGCTTTCTTTAGTGGAAAATACGTTATTGAGAGTTTGTCAGATGATACCGTATTGCAAAATGTTTGCAAAACCGAATTGTTGACAAAATGCATGTGATTCCGAAAGGGACTGCTTGATTGAAAGCAGTTGCAGTATTTCAGCATGAGAATACTGCTCATTCTTTTCTGCTGTTTTTCTCTTTTGGATTTTACAAAGTATACCCCTGGACTTCTGCTGTCCACAGATAGCAGTTTCTACACTGGTAACTTAGAACAGATTGGAGCTAAGGTTTCAGAACTCTTTATGGCTCCTACTCCTGGAGTGAGCACTCAGGAGAATCGCTGTTCTATGATCAACTCCAGTTCACAGGAAGCAGAATTCCCCTGCATGCCTGCAGTGTCTCACACCACCTACTGAGTGGTGTAATCATGAGTGTGTAGTCCTAGCATGTGCGTTGGTCGTCACGATACAAGTGTGCCCTCAGTAGGTCCTTTGAGAAGATGCTCATTCAGAATTGATTTGCTGTTCACGCCTTAGCACCCAACTTGGGTGACACTTAGCCTACCTCTGCGAATGAAACTAGAATCAGTTCTGCCACTAATTATAATAGAAACAATGCAATTTCATCATGAAAGCACAATAGCCTCATGAAAAATTGCATTTGCATACTTGGGGATAATAATTGAGATGTTTAAAAAATTTTTAAAGCCCAAAAAAGTAGTGTATGTGATATATGGTGAGAGAGTTCTTCAAAAATATAATGTATTTTGCATCTCAGTTGCCTTTTGGCTAACACAGAATTAGCATCCTGAAAACTGACCAAGAAGGAGAAAAAAAATTTGCTATATTTTTTCATTTTCAATACACTTTCTTTGTCAAATTTCTTAATTAATTAATAAGGAAAACCATCCACAGCAATGTAGTTCATCCTTATTTGGAATTCAGAAAAGTTACTGTTCCCAACTGTTTTCTGAACTTTTCAAAGAATTTTTTGCTGTTGAGCTTACTCTTGTTTAAAGATGTTAGAGCTGCATTGAAATTAATATCAACAATCAGAAAGTAATATCACAGCTCTGGTTGTCATTATCCTGTTTAGACATGCTAGAACTAGATTGCCTGTGTTAGCTTAATGGGTTAGAGAAAAGAAACGTTAAGATTCATCATGATGGGGGCTTCAACTACCCTGGCATCACCAGATGCCTCATTTTCTAAACTCAGAACAGCTGATAAATTCATGATTCACCTTAATTACTGTTCTCAGCCATGTCTGGCTGTTAGAATAATCCCATAATTTTTTTTTTAATAGGTAGAACAGGCTCCACCCATTCTAATTAGAGCAGAATCTCTAGGAGTAGGGCCCCAGACATTGTTTGTTTGTTTGTTTAAATGTCCCTGCCCCCAAGTGATTCCAGTGTGCAGCAAGGTTGAAAGTCACTAACCCACATGATAATTTCATCTTTCAGAAGGGAGAGGATTAACACTCTGCTTCTAATTCTGGCCAACTCAGAGGCCCTGCATGGAAAATCAGAAGTGACAGGAATCCTGGAAGCGGGCCACCTGGCCATCAGAAAATTCCAGAGGGATGTGGTCACTACCAGACACACTCAGTTAGTTTGAGTTTTAAAATATCTCAGGAAATTATAAAAGCTTGACTTTGACCCCTTGGTCTCCCCTGGTCTGAGGGTACAAAAAGAAGCAGGGGAGAGTTCTCAGAAGGAAATTCTGATGCTAAAATTGTGAATGGTCCAAAGCAAGGGCTGGGGACCAAGGGGAAGAAGAGAAGAAAAGAGAACGGGGCAGCCAAAAGGATTTACTATCTTTGTGCAGGAAGCTGGCTGTTGAGATGTTTTTCAATAGTGTATATAAATGTGAAATATGATCTGAGAAACAAGCATGGATACAAAAAAATCTGTCAAGAACATGTGAGAAAAGAGTCATAAAGACTAAATGCAGAAGGAGGCCACCATTCCCGATAATGAAGAGGGTCATTTGAAAAAAAGCAAGTACGGAAGCCACACCTGGCTGGATGGCGTTTCAGCCATGTTATGTCAGCAGGAAAGGCACAGGGTGACCACACCCTCAGACTGTTTCACACTTTAGAAAGGATGGGACAGAGTTTGGTTAAAAGGGATTGAAGAATAAGATCACTAAGGAGCAAATGCTTGCTGACCTAAATAAGTTCAAACACTTGTCTGGAAATAACAAACTGGAATATTAATATAATTTTCAGATGAAATTGCTTTAATCTTTAAAAATAAGAATGTAAGATGAGCCTGAGGACTGTTCCACATTTTTTTAAGAGGAAAGTAGAAAATATCTTTGAAGTATAGACTCAAAGACCTGCTGATTCTTCAGTTCAGTAATTCTAGGACGTACTTTAAAATGCAGTTTGAATACATGACTTGCCACATTAAATCATACCAATGAGGTAGTTAACAGAGCAGAGACAAGGAATTATAACCTTTTAAATAATCTAATTCAAATTCAGAAGTTCAATAAAGAGAATTTGAGAAAAGCTGAAAACCCTCTTGGAATAGTTAAATAATACATTATAACTGACCACCCCAAAACTCTGTGGCTTATAACACTATTAATTTGCTCACAATTCTGTTTTCCTGGGCCCAGCTGGCTAGTTTTGTCTGGTGTCCCTTAGGCAGCTTCATTCATCTTTATCTAGAATGAGGCTGGATAGACCAGGCCAGCTTCAGCCACCTGTCTGGTGGGCATTGCTGGCTGCCGCCGCACCACAGCTCTGCCTCAGGGATGCAGGGCTCGTTTACATGGTGGCAGCCTTCCAAGAGAACAAGAGCAGAAGCTGCAAGGTCAAGGCTTACAAGTCACCTATCATCACTTCTGCCTCATTCTGTTGCTCAGGGTGAGTCACAAGGCCATCCCAGACCAGGGGACAGGGAATCAGATAATACCCTTCGATGAGAGTTGTTGCAATTTGTACATCTTATCTACCATTCTCTTTTCAGAGAAATGCTTCTACACTAATATGCATGAGATAGTTTACTTTCAGGGGATCCACAGACCCTTGCAATCCATGTTAAGAGTCTTTATTCTAACCATTGGCCTATTTAAACAAGGAAATTAAAGTCCAAAGACACTAAGAACTAGTTTGTTTAGGACACAAGCATTGGAGAGTGGGCTGTCACATAAGTTTCATAACTCCCAAGCCTGTGCTATTTTCATCCTGCCCAGTTGATAATCACCTCATTATTATCGGAAGGGAATTTTAGTGATTTTAGAAGTCAACTTTGATTCCCAAATCTGGACAACAATTCAACTGAAATGTATACAGTAGAATGTAAGTATTGAATATTTGATGTCATATTCTACACATATATCCAGGGAGGAAAAATGACTGGATAAAATAGATGTGGGGATTGAATCTGCCTGCAATGCAGGAGACCTGGGTTTGATCCCTGGGTCCGGAAGGTCTGGAGAAGGAAATGGCAACTCACTCCAGTATTCTTGCTTGGAGAATTCCATGGACAGAAGAGCCTAGTGAGTTACAGTCCATGGGGTCACAAAGACATGATTGAGCAACTAACACTATACCACTATGCTATTATTTTATTAATTTGTAAGCTGGCACAACTATTTATAAGTTATGGGCAGTTCCTTACATGTGGTTCTTTTTTTACTGACAGCTATTCTTTATGCTTCAACTTACTCATGCTGAAAAGTTGATTACACAGATAATTTGAGATTAGCAAGATTCTTTTCACTTTTACACCATCTATTTAAAATGCATTCATTAACAAGAACAGCACATTTTCAGTTATATTGATATTTACCAGGCACTGTTACCATTCAAGTTTTTGTTTCTTCCTCATAAGATAAAGACAATTAAAGGAAAGTTGAAGTGGTTTAGTTTAAATTACTGCCTTTTGTTGTTGCCAGTGGATGACTTTATGTGAACACTGCAGATTTTACTTAAAATTTATGTTAACCATTATTATTTTATTATTTTTTTGGTAAATTTGCCAGGTGGATCTGGTCCAGATGGATGGAGAGAAATGAATTAATTTTGAAACATCTACTTTTCAGAAATTACTGACTCATGAAGTTACAGGGTTTGTTTTAAAAAAACTTTTTATCATAAAATGTTCAAGCACGAAGAGAAATAGAAAAAAGTACAACAGATACCCATAATCCCATACTTTTAATCCATAATTGTCATCATTTTGCCATCTTTGCTTCATCTGTGTTCTGTTGTTATTAGGCCATTTTAAAGTCAGTCACCCCAAGCACTTCAGGACACATCCCCCAGAAATGAGAACATCTTTTTACATAATCCACTTAATAAATTAATTCCCATATCTAGTCCATATTCAAATTGTAATCTTGGCTTTATAGATTGTTTTTTTTCCAATTTAGAATCCAATCAAGGAGGGCATGTTGCAGTTGGTCTGTCTTCAGTTTCTTTTTATCCAAAATAGCACACACACACCACTTTCCCATGCTCCTGACTTTTAGAAAAGGCCACGCCAGTTGTCTTTTAGAATGCCCTAATTCGGGACTGCTTGGATTCTTTCTTCATGTGGTTTAACACATTCCTTCATGTTCTATATGTCCTGTAGAGTCTCTATAAGGCTCAGGTTACACATTTGAAGAATATTCCATACATGAGAGCATGTGCCGCATCGTGCGTGACACCAGCTGGGCATAAGCGTGGCTGCCACACTATTACTGATGTCTGGTTTGACCCCTGAGTTAAGGTGATGATAGTCCCATCTCTCTCCATTTGTAAGGTGGGTTTTCCCTTTGTCAATTAGCAAATCATCAGTCGAGCCATGAAAATATCCAGTTCCCTAAAGTTAGTCTGTTTTTAAAGCATACCTCACTGTACTTTCTATTTTAATAAAGAATTATATTTGGTTTTTCAACACTTTCATCAAGTTGGTATATTCAACTTAAAATTATGAAAACAAATCAATGTCTGCATTAAGCCAGTAGGTAATTATTCATTCTCTCCCTCCTGTCTTTGTCATTCTTGGCACCATTCTGGCTTACAGTGGTCATGCATAGCTGGGCTAGTACATTGGCCATCATTTGGTTCCCAGAGCTGAGTGTTGTAGTTTCTTCATCCACTCTTGGCATTTTATGGTTGCTCCATGCCTGTGTTCAGACCTAGAGCAATGTAGACTGCTGTGGACGTGAATGACATATTGTCCTGAGTAATGAAATGAGATCCAGGCAGGACCCAGTGACCAAGAAGGTGGGCTTTCCTGTAGGTATACGATGGCTGCTGGACTCTGACCATAAATGAATTGAGCCACACACTGGAAGTGAAATGCAGGTCCCTCAAAGTGACTTCTTTGTTTCTTTTTTTTTTTTTTAACAAGGTCAAAAGACATGAATGAAAGCAGAGCAGTAACCAAACATGGTGGTATGAAGTCTAATTAGGAATAGAAAATGATTTCTAAAATCTGTGTCTGTTCATTCTCTTTCTTCATTTGTTTTCATTTTGCCCTCATCTGTGATCTATTTGCCTTTCGTCATCTTCTACCATGGCTTCTGCAAAAATATCCATCTTGAAATGTCCAGCATGGCTCGCACCCACTTCAAACATTGTTTACAATCTCATTTATTATTTTGTACTGCGGTCTCACTTAAAAGCCAGGTTACTGAAACTGCAGAGCACATACCTTTAATTCCCAGGGTTAGAAGGAGAAAGAGAGAGAGTGGGAGGGGGGGATGTGCTAAAACTGTGAGACGCTCCACAACAGACATACCAGGAAAATAAGAAAATTCAGAAGACTTACAGGCAACTAAAATCTCTAAATGCAAGGAAACTGGGAACTGCTCAAACCTGGGCTCAGTAGAGTATAGAAATGTGATGAAGACCAGGACTGGTATTTTTTTTTCCCCAACAAGAGGTTAGTTACTTAAGGACCACATTCCCAGGATTAGAAGGATTTGCCTGAATAGCCAAGGGAACACTTATCTGCAGTAGAACTAGTGAAATGAAGATGGGGATTCTGTGCAAGCTGCCTGTTATAGGAGACTATATTTAGAACTTGAAATTGGCACTGGGAATAATCATATTAGATCGATATGAGCAGATGAAAGCTATATTAAGTAGGAATTATGTTTTGCTAATTAACTTAAATTTTCAGATACTAAAATCCAGGTGTTTGGGGGAGCCACTAGGGTTTAGCATTTCCTATACAGAAAAACAAACACAAGACCATGTGGGGGACATATCAGGCCAGGAACTTAATCATATTCATTCAGCTTGGTTCCTTCCTTCGTGCCCAAATAGAAAATAGGCACCTGCAGTAGAAAACTGGGCTTCCCTGGTGGCTCAGTAGTAAAGAATCCACCTGCAATGCGGGAGATGTGGGTTCAGTCCCTGTATCGGGAAGATCCCCTGAAGAAGGAAATGGCAACCCACTCCAACATTCTTGCCTGGGAAATCCCATGGACAGAGGAGCCTAGTGGGCTATAGTCCATGGGGTTGCAGAGAGTCAGAGACGACTCAGCGACTAAGCAAGGAATATATAACATTGCATTAGTTTTCAGGTGTACAGTAGAATGATTCAATATTTGTATATATTGCAAAATGATCACAATAAGTTCAGTTAACATCCATCAATATACACAGTTACAATTTTTAAAAATTTAACTATAGTTGACTTATAATATCATGTTAATTCCAGGTATACAACTTCAGCTTCTTTTCCACTGTAGATTATAAGATACTGAATATAATTCCCTGTGCTATACAGTAGGACCTTGTGTATCCATTCTATATATAATAGTTTGCATCTGCTAGCTCCAAACTCCCAGTTCATCCCTCCCCTCTCTCCTGGGCAACCACAAGTCTGTTCTCTGTGTCTTGTTGAGTCTGTTTCTGTTTCACAGATACGTTGATTTGTGTCATATTTTAGATTCCACATATAAGTGATATCACATGGTATTTGTCTTTCTCCTTTTGAGCTACTTAGTATGACAATCTCTAGGTCCATCTATGTTGCTGCAAATGACATTTCATTCTTTCTTATGACTGAACAATATTCCATCGAATATTGGTCAAGAATATTGGTCTTCAATGACCAATTCATTGAATATTGCTCAAGAAAAGCTATGAAAAACATAAATAGCATATTAAAAAGCAAACATTACTTTGCTGACAAAGTCCTGTCTAGTCAAAGCCATGGTTTTTTTCAGTAGTCATGTATGGATATAAGAGTTGGACTATAAAGAAAGCTGAGCACTAAAGAATTGATGCTTTTGAACTGGTGTTGGAGAAGACTCTTGAGAGTCCCTTGGACTGCAAGGAGATCAAACCAGTCAGTCTTGAAGGAAATCAGTCCTGAATATTCAAGGGGAGGACTGATGCTGAAGCTGAAACTCCAATACTTTGGCCACCTGACGCAAAGAACTAATTCATTGAAAAACACCCTAATGCTGAGGTTAAAGGCAGGAGGAGAAGGGGACGACAGAGGATGAGATGATTGGATGGCATCACTGACTTGATGGACATGAGTTTGAGCAAGCTCTGGGAGTTGGTGATAGACAGGGAAGCCTGGCGTGCTGCAGTCCATGGGGTTGCAAAGAGTTGGACACGACTGAGCAACTGAACTGAACTGGGAACTGAATATTCCATTATGTGTGTGTGTGTGTGTGTGTGTGTGTGTGTTTGAATTATAGCTTTGTCTGGATATATGCCCAGGAGTGGGATTGCTGGATCATATAGCAACTCTAGTTTTAGATTTTTGAGGACCTCCCTACTGTTCTCCATAGTGGCTGCACCAGTTTATATTCCCACCAACAGTGCAGAAGGGTTCCTTTTTATTCACTCCCTTCCAGCATTTATTGTTTGTAGACTTATTAGTGATGGCTGTTCTGACCAGTGTGAGGTGGTACCTCATTGTGATTTTAATTTGCTTCTTTCTAATAATGAGCTATGTTAAGCTTCTTTTCATGTGCCTATTGACCAACTGTATATCTGCAATTAAATAATACTCAGATTAAAATCATTTTCTTGTAAGAAAAAAGACAAAGCAAAATATGCATTTCAATCAAGACGAAAAATGTTGGCTATACCTCCCCATAGACATGAACACAAACAGGCAACTATCTAAGAGAAAATACAAAAGAGTTGAATTGATAATTTTTTTTAATTTATAAAATAAAAAATTTTAAAGTCACTGACAGCACCAGATGGAGTCACAGGTGATGGAAGCCCAGCCACATT
This sequence comes from Muntiacus reevesi, assembly GCF_963930625.1. Classification (NCBI taxonomy): domain Eukaryota; kingdom Metazoa; phylum Chordata; class Mammalia; order Artiodactyla; family Cervidae; genus Muntiacus; species Muntiacus reevesi. The sequence goes on along the minus strand of NC_089265.1, from coordinate 5,465,187 downwards.
ATTCTGGAGCTTCCATGCAGGGGTCCTTGCCTGCAGAGTCCCTGCACCAAGACACTCTTTACCTCTGGGTCCTTGCTATGTGTGGTTGGCAGCAGTTTCCGAGAGAGGGCCTCCTCCACCCAAGAGCTGGGGAGCCTGATGGGGGACTTGGAATTCTCACTCCTCTGGGAGAACCTCTGCAATATAATTATTTTCATTTGCAGGTCACCCACCTTGTGGGTTTGGGGTTTAATTATATTGCAAAAGTCCCCTCCCACCATTTTACTGTGGCTTCTTTCTTTGTGTTTGGATGTAGAATATTTGTTTTGGTAGGCTCCAGTCTGTTTTGTTTATGGTTGTTTAGTAGTTAGTTGTGATTTTGGTGTTTTTGTGAGGGGATGTGAGCTCAAGTCCTACTCCTACTCCTACCATCTTTTCTCTACTGCCATTTTGGAAACTAATATAATGTTGTATGTCAATTATATCTGGGGAAAAAATTTAAAAATCAACTTTACTTCCTAATTTATGTATTTGGCTGCCTCAGCTGCTGGGCAGGACATTAATTCCTGGCTGACAGGAATGGGTTTCTCTCCTTTGGCATCTGAATATCCCACGTCTGGCACAGTGCCTGGCACAAAATACATACTCAACTGATATATGCACGGTTGATAGATGAGTTAATGAACTAGTTAAATAGTGCCTAATATTTGTAGAATTGTTTTTGGTGAAACAACAGTTTTTCAGGGAACACTGAAAAGGCCAACTAATTTTCCCTTAAAATGGCTCACTGAATCTTCAAATGCTCTATAACTGTATACTTGAACTTATGTTGCAAGCATAATTTTTTAAAGTAAATCTATCAACACTCATTTAATCTTATAATTGAATCTCACCTGCTGTGATGGTTAATTTTATGTGTCAGCATGACTGGACCAAGAAGCGCCAGACATTTGGTCAAACATGGTTCTGGGTGTGTACATCTGTGAGGGGGTTGAGAGTGAGATTCACGTTTGAGTCAGTAGACTGAGGAACGCAGTTGGCCTGCCCTCATGTGGGTGAGCCTCAGCCAACCCACTGAAGGCCTGAGTGGAAGAAAAAGTGACACCCCTGTGAGTGAGACAGAACTCGTCCTGTTTGATCGCCCTTGAGCTGCTATATCAGTTTTTTCTTGCTTTTGGACTAAAACCAAAACGTCAGCTTTTTGGGTGTCAGACCTGCCAGTTTTTAGACTGAGATCCTACCATCAGTGCTTCTGGTTCCCAGGTCTTCAGATTTGGACAGGAACTGCATCAGTTCCCCTGGGTCTCCAACTTGCTGACCACAGATCTAATAATCTCAGCTTCCATGATGGTCTGAACCAGTTCTTTATAATAAACTTGTATGTAAACACATGCATGCACGCATATGTGTGTCCTGTTGGCTCTGCTTCTCTGGAGGACCCTGGCACTGGCAAAAGGAAATCTAGTTTTGTCAGGTTCAGCCATGAAGTATCACAAAACTTCACATAAAAATAATACTTCTAAAGTTAATGTACTGGAGCTGCAACTTGTAGAGGAAAGCATATACGATAAAGATAAAATATCCATGAACAGTCAAGCATTAGACATTAAGTTTTATTTTTCTGTTTTCCTCCTTTAAAGAAAAAGTCTTCCATGATAAACTCTCCATATAACAAATGAAAACTTTTGTTGAAATTAAGGAAGAAACAGGTAAGAAAAGGAAGAAGTGGAGGTAGTAAGAGGTCAGTGTGAGTCTCACTTTCAAAAGTCATTTCCAACCCCTACCTTCAGGAGCTAGTGCCTCTCATGGGCAGGCGGTTGCAGAAGCTACCAGGGTAACCAGTGCACTGTATAACCAGGCAATCCAATCCAAAAACTGGTTTACCTGATTTTTTTAAGCTCTCAAATGGCCACAAAAACTTTTTAAATAGATTTTAAATACTCATTGAGTATAAAATAGTGTCTTGTTGGGGGAGGGTTTGCTTAAGAGGAGACTGTTCCAGTTTTCATATTGAGCTGCCCTGTGGATGGGTGATTCTCATCCAGGATCCAGGTCAGGACACATAACTACAATCAAGAAACCAAGAGGAGGGACTTCCCTGGCAGTCCAGTGGTTTAGACTCCATGCTTCCACTACAGCAGGCACAGGTTCAATCCCTGGTCAGGGAGCTAGATTCCACATACTGCGTGGTGTGCCCAAAGAAGAAAAAGAAACCAAGAAGACTCTAAAAGCCTTTTTAAGCCTCCAACCTAAAAATGCATTGTTTTCTCCCAATGCACCCAATATTTATTAAGAACCTACTATGTGTTTGACATTATAGAGGATGATTTTAATTCTTTGCCTTCTCATGAATTTGGAATTTATTCCCATAAGTCAATCAACTGATTTCTTGTTTTCTGAGTCTGTATTGCATTTCAAATCTCAGTATCCAGGACAACTAGACTTTAAAAACTTTGTGTGTAGTCAATATTATTTCATCACATGGGCCAAGTTCCTATGTTTCTTTTAATTTTCATAATATATATAACATCTTCAGCTTTTATTTCTTTGTAAATACTTAACCTTCAAAGGATAAAAATTATCACAGTTTTGAAATTTGATTTTACTCTTACTCTTTGATCTTTGGGAGAAAATACATTTAAAGTCTATTGCTCACAGAGGTGTTTTTTTTTTAATGCCATGTTTCCTAGAGTCCACTGATACTTCATGAGATTTATTCATTTCAGTCACGTTTTGGTATTGAACTATGAACATGTCTAACTTTAAAAGCTAGTAAGTAAAACTTATCAATAAATGGTTACTAGTTAGGGTAAGTGTTTCTAAATGTTCACATAATGCTACAAAGTAACAATCAAGGTGCCAAATCAAGATAATTTCATTGAACTATATTGAAAAGAAATAAAGACAAAAGTTATAGAGCTTTTTTAATGTTGTATAATGCAAAAACTCAGTAAGGAAATGTCCTTATGAAATACATTTAAAACAAAATGGTTTTCCCAGCACCACTTATTGAAGAGGCTATCCTTGTCCCATTGTATATTCTTGCCTCCTTCATCAAAAATAAAGTACTCATAGGTGCATGGGTTTATCTCTGAGTTCTCTACCTTGTTCCATTGGTTTATATTTCTGTTTTTGTGCCAGGACCATACTGTCTTAAAGACTGTAGCTTGGTAGTATAGTTTGAAGTCAGGAAGGTTGATACCTCCAACTCCATTCTTCCTTCTCAACACTGCTTTGACTAGTCAGGGTCTTTTATGCTTCCATATGGGTTGTGAAATTTTTTGTTCTAGTTCTGTGAAAAATGCCATTGGTAATTTGATAGGGATTGCATTAAATCTGTAGATTGCATTTGGTAGTATAGTCATTTTCACAATATTGATTCTTCCTACCCAGGAACATGGAATATCTCTCCATCTGTTTATGTCATCTTTGATTTCTTTCATCAGTGTCTTATAGGTTTCTATATACAGGTCTTTTGTCTCTTTAGGTAGGTTTATTCCTAGATATTTTATTCTTTTTGTTGCAATGATGAATGGTATTGATTCCTTAATTTCTCTTTCTGATTTCTCATTGTTAGTATACAGGAATGCAAGTGAGTTCTGTGTACTGACCTTGTATCCTGCAACTTGTATTGCTGAATTCACCGGTTAGCTCTAGTAATTTTCTGATAGTTTCTTTTGGGTTTTCTATGTAGAGTATCATGTTATCTGCAAACAGTGAGAAGTTTTACTTCTTCTTTTCCAATCTGGATTCCTTTTCTTTCTTTTTCTTCTCTAATTGCTGTACCCAGGACTTCCAAAACTATGTTGAATAATACTGGTGAGAGTGGACACCCTTGTCTTGTTCCTGATCTTAGAGGGAATGCTTTTAGTTTTTCACCATTGAGAATAATGTTTGCTGTGGGCTCTTCATATATTACCTTTACTATGTTGAGGTAGGTTCCTTCTATGCCCATTTTTTGAAGTGCTTTTATCATAAGTAGATGCTGAATTTTTCAAAGACTTTTTCTGCATCTATTGAGATGATCATATTGTTTTTATCAATAAGTGGTGCTGGGAAAACTGGACAGGCACATGCAAAAGAATGAAATTAGAACACTACCTAACACCATACACAAAAATAAACTCAAAATGGATTAAAGACCTAAATATAAGGCCAGAAATTATAAAACTCTTAGAGGAAAACATAGGCAGAACACTTGGTGACATAAGTGAAAGCAAGATCTTCTATGACCCACCTCCGAGAGTAATGGAAATAAAAACAAAAATAAATAAGTGGGACCTAATTAAACTTAAAAGCTCTTGCACAGCAAAGGAAAGTACAAACAAAGTGAAAAGACAACGCTCAGAATGGGAGAATATAGTAGCAAAGGAAACAGCTGATAAAGAGTTAATTTCCAAAATATAGAAGCAACTCATACAACTCAATACCAGAAAATCAAACAACCCAGTCAAAACATAGGAAAGGGACCTGAAGAGACATTTCTCCAAAGAAGACATACAGATGGCTAACAGACACATGAAAAGATGTTCAACATCAGTCATTATCAGAGAAATACAAATGAAAACTACAATGAGATACCACTTCACACTAATCAGAATGGCCATCATCAAAAAGTCTACAAACAATAAATGCTGGAGAGGGTGTGGAGAAAAGGGAACACTCTTGCATTGCTGGTGGGAATGTAAACTGATAAAGCCACTATGAAGGACAGTATGGAGATTTCTTAAAAAGCTAGGAATAAAACCACCATATGAACCAGCAATCCCACTCCTAGGCATATGTCCTGAGGAAACCAAAATTGAAAAAGACACATATACCCCAATGCTCATTGAAGCACTGTTTACAATAGCTAGAACATGGAAGCAACCTAGATGTCCATCAACAGATGAATGGATAAAGAGCTGTGGTACATTTGTACAATGGAATACTACTTAGCCATAAAAAGGAACACATTTGAATCCATTCTAATAAGGTGGATGAATCTAGAGCCTATTATACAGAGTGAAGTTAAGTCAGAGAAATACAAATATCATATACTGACATATATATGGAAACTAAAAAGACGGCACTGATTAATTTATTTTCAGGGCAGCAAAGGAGAAACACAGAACAAGCCTACGGACACGGAGGGAGGAGAGGAGGGAGAAGGGGAGATGCATGGAGAGAGGGACACAGAAACTTACCACACCAAATGTAAAATGGGAACTTGCTTTATGACTCAGGGAACTCAAACAGGGCTCTGACAGGCTGAGGGTGGGGTGGGGAGGGAGATGGGAGGGAGGCCTGGGAGGGAGGGGACATGGGTGTACCTATGGCTCATTTTTGTGGAGGTATGACAGAAAACCACAAAATTCTGTAAAGCAGTTATCCTTCAATTAAAAAAATTAAAATTCAAAGCCAAATTTGGAATGGTAAAGGCTGGGATGGCTCTATGAACTGTGGGATGTCAAGATGATGACAAGGATAAAATAAATGTTAGGAAATCCTCAAAAAAAAAAAAAAAAAAAAAAGGTAAGTGATCCAGTTTGGATCTTTGTTATTTAACAGTTAGCTTTGGTTGAAAGGTAGTTTATGTGTGGTTTTTTTTTTTTTTTTTGGTCTTTGCTTCTTTTTTCTACAGTCTTAACGATCACTTGCTTAGCAATCAGCCTACCTGACACATTAATATGATTTAAACACCAAATCGCCTGTGAGTTGATGTCAGTCATTTAGACTGTGAATGCCAAGAGGGAGAGAGGGATCAGACCCATTCATCTTGCACCTCACCTCCCTATGACTAGCATGGTGGAATGCTTATACAGTGGAGACGCTCAGTTAAAAGAAGCCTTTTAACTTCTACTATAGACAGAGTGCCTGATGAACTATGGACGGAGATTCGTGACATTGTACAGGAGACAGGGATCAAGACCATCCCCAAGAAAAAGAAATTCAAAAAGGCAAAATGGCTGTCTGAGGAGGCCTTATAAATAGCTGTGAAAAGAAGAGAAGCCAAAAGCAAAGGAGAAAAGAAAAGATATACCCATTTGAATGCAGAGTTCCAAAGAATAGCAAGGACAGATAAGAAAGCCTTCCTCAGTGATCAGTGCAAAGAAATAGAGGAAAACAATAGAATGGGAAAGGCTAGAGATCTCTTCAAGAAAATTAGAGATACCAAGGGAATGTTTCATGCAAAGATGGGCTTGATAAAGGACAGAAATGGTATGGACTTAACAGAAGCAGAAGATATTAAGAAGAGGTGGCAAGAATACACAGAAGAACTATATAAAAAAGATCTTCACAACCCATATAATCACGATGGTATGATCACTCACCTAGAGCCAGACATCCTGGAATGTGAAGTCAAGTGGGCCTTAGGAAGTGTCACTACAAACAAAGCTAGTGGAAGTGATGGAATTCCAGTTGAGTTTTTTCAAATCCTAAAAGATGATGCTGTGAAAGTGCTGCACTCAGTATGCCAGCAAATTGGGAAAACTCAGCAGTGGCCACAAGACTGGAAAAGGTCAGTTTTCATTCCAATCCCAAAGAAAGACAATGCCAAAGAATGTTCAAACTACTGCACAATTGCACTTATCTATTACACTCACATGCTAGTAAAGTAATGCTCAAAATTCACCAAGCCAGGCTTCAGCAATATGTGAACTGTGAATTTCAAGCTGGTTTTAGAAAAGGCAGAGGAACCAGAGATCAAATTGCCAACATCCACTGGATCATCGAGAAAGCAAGAGAGTTCCAGAAAAACATCTATTTCTGTTTTATTGACTATGCCAAAGCCTTTGACAGTGTGGATCACAATAAACTGTGGAAGATTCTGAAAGAGATGGGAACACCAGACCACCTGACCTGCCTCTTAAGAAATCTGTATGCAGGTCAGGAAGCAACAGTTAGAACTGGACATGGAACCATAGACTGGTTCCAAGTAGGAAAAGGAGTACGTCAAGGCTGTATATTGTCACCCTGCTTATTTAACTTATATGCAGAGTACATCATGAGAAATGCTGGGCTGGATGAAGCACAAGCTGGAATCAAGATTGCCAGGAGAAATATCAATGACCTCAGATATGCAGATGACACCACCCTTATGGCAGAAAGCGAAGAAGAACTAAAGAGCCTCTTGATGAAAGTGAAAGAGGAGAGTGAAAAAGTTGGCTTGAAGCTCATCATTCAGAAAACTAAGATCATGGCATCCGTTCCCATCACTTCATGGCAAATAGATGGGGAAACAGTGGAAACAGTGGCTGACTTTATTTTGGGGGGCTCCAAAATCACTGCAGATGGTGATTGCAGCCATGAAATTAAAAGACACTTACTCCTTGGAAGAAAAGTTATTACCACCCTAGACAGCATATTAAAAAGCAAAGACATTACTTTGCCAACAAAGGTCCATCTAGTCAAGGCTATGATTTTTTCAGTAGTCAAGTATGGATGTGAGAGTTAGACTATAAAGAAAGCTGAGGGTCAAAGAATTGATGCTTTTGAACTGTGATGTTGGAAAAGACTCTTGAGAGTCCCTTGGACTGCAAGGAGATCCAACCAGTCCATCCTAAAGGAGATCAGTCCTGGGTGTACATTGGAAGGACTGATGTTGAAGCTGAAACTCCAATCCTTTGGCCACCTGATGCGAAGAGCTGACTCACTGGAAAAGACCCTGATGCTGGGAAAGATTGAGGGCAGGAGGAGAAGGGGACGACAGAGGATGAGATGGTTGGATGGCATCACTGACTCAATGGACATGAGTTTGAGTAAACTCCAGGAGTTGGTGATGGACAGGGAGGCCTGGCGTGCTGCAGTCCATGGGGTTGCAAAGAGTCAGACACAACTGAGCGTCTGAACTGAACTGATAACATCCTATACCACCTGGTAAACATATATTATGGTGCTTACCAATGATAAACAGATAAGAGAGAGGGGGGAAGGGAAAAAAAGAAAGGAAATGGACAGATCACTAATATGAACTGTAACCCTGTTCCTAACTCTGCCTGGCTTCTCCGTCTGGGCTGGGCCAGATGCTCAGCCTCCCGACAAAGGTAAGACCTCTGGAAAGGCTGTCTCTCATGTACTAGAGAGACATGCGTGCAGGCACAGAGCCTGGGCAGCTACAAGGCAGCATAAGCAACAACATATGCCTCTTACAGTGTCCATGGCCACATGTAGACAGTCAGGCTACAGGAGCAAGCCTCCCCCTGGGCTGGAGGGCAGCTCTTCCCTACCTACACCCAGAAGGCCAGACTCCATGAGCCCCACCCCTCGTTCCCTCACCCCTCCTTCCTGCAGGCTGCTTTGTTGGTGTCTGATGCTGACAGAGGAATTCGCTGGTAAGAATTTATTATTCACTCATTTATTCAGCATCTTCCCTCCAGTGAGAAGAGAACTGCTGCTCATATCCAAAAATATCCTAATAGGGAATTTGCTTCCCATCAAAGCAAAATCCTCAATACATGAAATCTGAGATCTAGCCAATTTAATGAATTCCTTATAATTTTTAAATAGCATATATTATTTTAATGCTTTACCCAGTTGGAAAGTTATTGAGGGATAAATTGGCAGGATCTCTGTTTTTTTTTTTTTTGAGAAAACAAATTCATAAAAATAAAGTGTTCAACATTTTTTTAATGTTATTATTTTGGGAGCTTTCTTTTTATGACCCAAATTCTGAGTCGTCTTATATTGTCTGAATTCTCAAAAGATTCAATTGATTGCAGAAAAGCTTCCTTAAAAATTTGCTTTGCCATTTTTTTCTCTGGCTAATCCCTGGGTGGTTTTATGCAGTACTTACTATTTAAAGGACCTAATTTATTTTTTATGGCATATCACCAATATCCAAGATAGTATCCAATTCCTTAATTCTGAACTCTGCCTTGAGTGACAGCCAAGCTAAACAAAATGAAAATACCTTGGGCAGTCTTTGTTTATACACGGTGGCAGGATTAACTAAGTTACATGGATCACTGCACTGGGGATACTCCGAGTCGCTGCTCTGTATGTGCCTGCCAGAAACTTTCTACTCCCAGCACTTCAGGTAAAGCAAGACATTGTGATCACCAACTCTGAGCAGAACATGGTGCTGGGAACCCACAGGCGGCCAGGCTCACTCACTGCCTGATCTGCGGGCCTGGCTGGAGTCGGGTCTTGCCCTGTGCTGTCACTGCCTACTCTGTCTCTGGGGCAGAGAGTTCTCACTCTTGCTGTTTTTCAGGAGACAGAGTCTTATTCTTGTCCAGTACATCTATTAAATGTTTATCTTCATAGGGCTATCTGTGTTGCTCCAGATGGCAAAATTTCATTCTTTTTGATGTCTGAGTTATTGTCTATTGTACATATATATACCACATCTTCTTTATCCATTCATTTGTTGATAGACATTTAGGTTGCTTCCATATCTTGGCTATTGTGAACAGTGCTGCTGTGGACATTGGTGGGCACGTATCCTTTCAAATTAAGAGTTTTGTCTGGATATATGCCCAGGAGTGGGATTGCCAGATCACACAGAGTTTTAAGGACCTCCATACTGTTCTCCATAGTGGCTGAACCAATTGACATTTCTACCAACAGTGTAGAGGGGTCGGCCCCTTTTCTTTGAATTTACTGTTCATGTGCATATAGTACAATTCATTTTGTGTGTGTACATTTCTGTAAATTTTGAGAGATGCACAGAATCATAGATGCACCACCATACGGACCCAGAAGCAACCACTCCATCCCACAGAAAGCTCCCGCTGCTGCCCTTTGCTGTCAGCTCCCTCCTTCCCACCGACCCCTAGCAACTGCCTTCTGTTCTCCGTTACTGTTGTTTTATCTGCAAAGTTTGTGTTTCTCAGTGGGTTTCAAAGTAGGGATGCATCCACTTTCCAGTCAGACTTTGCATCGTTACTGTGCTGGCCTCTCCACAGTCAGGGTCTTCCTCTGATGTCTGTCAGTTGAAAAGGGGAGTGTCTAAGGACCTTTTCAGTCTCAGTCTCCTTCTTCTGGGTTATGTAAGAGCGTCAGTGGGAGAGATGCAAGGGCATCGGGTGGCTGTCCTCGTCTGGTTGGAGCTCAGAGAGTGGCTCTCGGAGCAGGGCCATCGCCTTCATTCAGAGCATTGTCTGGATGCCCACCCACGTGCTCGGCACTTAGCATGCACGATGGAAGGGTTTTCATCAGTGAGGGGTAAGTGGGAGGAGTTTGTGGGCCTATTGGCCTAAAATATGTAGGGAGCACTGACTTACCATCTAGACATCATTGAAATAATTATTGAACACTATTGATTTTTTTTAAATAATTCCATTTTTACAAAGCCTTAGTTCCATTTGGGTTCAATTATTTGGGGAGAAATCTCCTCATACCCCACCCTCTTGTAATTAAAAAACATGTTCTTTTTAGATGATTTCAAAATGTTCTCCAACTCCCAAGCTTGCTAGCTTGACTGACTTGATGTGACTCCACATCACTGGAATAGAAGAACACGTGTGGCTTTGGGAATTCAGGTGAAGTGGAACTGGGAGCAGGTTAAAGCAGCATAGAGACACTGAACCTTGGAGGACCATTTTAACAGGAGTGTTTTAATGCTAATAGTTAGCTCCAGCTGAGGGGTTACAAGAATTATAGGCAAATGTCCAAGTTGTCTCTAAGAAATTGTTGGCAGGCTTCTCCCAAAATAATCCAAGGCAAAAAATATTCTGGCCTTTGGTGACTAGCAGTTTTTGTCAACAAATGCGGGCTTTTCCACCTTCCTCTCAGTCACATGAACCCAAAAGGCAACAGCTGCAGGTCATGGGTACTGCTGTGCACCTGTGCTGGCTTGTCTCCTGCGCGGATTCACTGACTTTTAATCTGCAGAGACTTGAGTAGTCGATTAGGTTAAATTCTAGTGATTCTTTTGCATAATACAATAATGCCTAGATTCTAGACCAATGCCCCAAACTGGGTCCTGTGATTCTTTCGTACAACAGGAAAATGCCTTTTGTCAGTAGACTGTTTACTCACATCCAAATAAAGAATAGACTACGTTAACTTGATAAATTATAATTAAGAAAAAAAAATTTAAAGCATTGCTTCAATGCATTGTGTATTCCATGAGAAATTTTTTGTTAGTCCACATGATCCAGAAAATTCCCAGCTTCCTGGAATTTTAGAAACATATGTGTGTATAGCTACTACCCCTCTGTAGTATTAATATCAGGCCCACATTTGGAAGAGGGGGAGAACTCATAGCTGATAATAGTTCAGAAAGTAGAGAAACTAGTTGATAGACTAAGTTCATTTTTTCCCCTGTGGACATTCATGGTTAAGGTGGCTAGATCAGGTCTGTGAGTCAAATAGAATATTGGCATTTTCTTAAAATCTCAAATAAAGTAAATGAACATAATATTTCAGAATTATACATCTTAAGTCTGTCATAGCCCTCAAATTGATCATTTTTTCCAGTTCACAGTGTACAGTTCAATTCACAATATACAGTTCACTATGTTTTTATAGTTTTGCATATTAATGCTATCATTTTGTTACATATTACAGAGTTGAATGCTAAAATATCATTAGACCAACCACTTATCTCAGGTACCTGGGACAGGGCTGAGTTAAGTATTTGTACTGTTCCATGTTTGTGTCAGGTATTTACCAGGCCTGCCTTATTGTTTTGTCCATCTTCCTCTTTACCTTCTGAGCCACCAGGGAAGCCTGCCCTAAGTGAATATCTTGTACCAAACTCAAATTGCTTTCTGATTGGAATCTGGGTCTCTCCTCACACCAACACAGCGTTGGGTCCCAAATTGTATAAGGTTCCAGTCCTAATGTTCCCATTTGACTATATCTCTCTAGATGGATCTTCCCTGTAGCTCAGATGGTAAAGAATCTGCCTACAATGCAGGAGACCTGGGTTCGATCCCTGGGTCAGGAAGATGCTCTGGAGAAGGGAATGGCAATCCACTCCAGTATTCTTGCCTGGAGAATCCCATGGACACAGGACCCTGGCAGGCTACAGTTCGTGGGGTCACAAAGAGTAGGATACAACTGAGCAACTAACACTGCTACACTGCACTGCTCTAGGTGGAAGATGATGGAAAAATCTTGTGAAACTTCTAATGAAAGGCCTTGGAGGTTTTTACTCTCTGCACACTGAACAACTGCTTGCTGGGAATTGTTCCTTGGATTCCCTTCCTGGGATAGAATGTAACATATTCCAGCTGGCGCTGTTCAAGGCAAGAAAATAGATCATGATTAAGTTGATGAATGACTCTGAACCTCTCACTGCTTCTTGGGAATTCTCCCTTCGAGCACACTGCCTAGGACAAGTCTATGTACCAAGTAAAGAATTTGTTTCATTTGACTGCAAGTGTAGTGTATTCTGCAGTTTACAAGGTTTTCTCCTCCTCCTGCATCCTCTTCTCTTTTTAACCTGTCTCCCCACAACCTCTTTTTTTTTTTAAACTTCAGATTGGCCATTTCGTCCATAAATGTTCTTTAAGCCAGCCGGATGTGGGCCTGGCTGGTTTTCCGGTGCGCAAAGGAAGATGTGAGGAGAAGAAAAGGACACCCTGCACACATGGGGAGACAGAACGCTTGCCCCACACACAGAAGACCGGTCTGGACAGGGCGTGTATTGTCAGGCACCACTGACACTCCACACTCCACACACACACTCCACACACAATCTTGGACTAAGTCTTTGCTGTCTGGTATGGAAGCCACAATCCTCATATGGTTATTGAACCCTTGAATGTGACTTGTCTGAATTGAGACTCACCGTAGGTATAAAATGCATGCCACACCAGGAAGACTAGCATAAAATGTGAACTATCTCCCAAATAATTTTATATTGACTGCATACTAAACTGATCATATTTTCTGTATATTGGGTTAAATATTAAAAAAATTTTTCAGTTGTTTAAAATCTTTATTTTTTTCCATTAATATTTACTAGTTGGAGGCTAATTACTTTATAATATTGTAGTGGTTTTTGCCATACATTGACATGAATCAACCATGGATTTACATGTGTTCCCCATCCTGATCCCCCCTCCCACCTCCCTCCCCATCCCATCCCTCTGGGTCTTCCCAGTGCACCAGCCCTGAGCACTTGTCTCATGCATGCAACCTGGGCTGGTGATCTGTTTCACCCTTGATAGTATACTTGTTTCAATGCTGTTCTCTCTGAACATCCCACGCTCGCCTTCTCCCACAGTTTAAAAGTCTGTTCTGTACATCTGTGTCTCTTTTTCTGTTTTGCATATATTGCTACCATCTTTCTAAATTCGATATATATGCGTTAGTATACTGTATTGGTCTTTATCTTTCTGGCTTACTTCACTCTGCATAATGGGCTCCAGTTTCATCCATCTCATTAGAACTGATTCAAATGAATTCTTTTTAATGGCTGAGTAATGTTCCACGGTGTACATGTACCACATCTTCCTTATTCATTCATCTGCTGATGGGTATCTAGGTTGCTTCCATGTCCTGGCTATTATAAACAGTGCTGTGATGACATACACGTGTCTCTTTCAGATCTGGTCTCCTCGGTGTGTATGCCCAAAATATTAAAATTAATTTAATCTATTTTTCATATTTTTGATAAGGTTACTAAAACATTTATGGGCTTCCCCAATGGCTCAGCAGGTGAAGAATCTGCCTGCCAATACAGGAGACACGGGTTTGATCCCTGGGTCCGGAAGATCCCCTGGAGGAGGAAATGACAACCCACTATAGTATTCTTGCCTGGGAAATCCTGTGGACATAGGAACATGGTGGGCTACAGTTCATGGGGTCGCAAGAGTCAGTCATGACTCAGCAACTACATACTAAAACATTTAAAACTCCACACATGACTTGCATTTTACTTCCATAGGACAAGTAGAGCACTAAACAGTTGCTTATCTGCTTTTTGTTTCCCTGACTGGACTCACTTGTATGCTTTGAAACTTCCCCAAAACAGGGTCAGGACGGCTATACTCCCCTGCTACACCCCAGCCCCTAACAACCTATTAGGAGCACTTTCAGCTCTGAGTTCAGGTCACCTCACTGAGTCCTACCATCCTGAGGGCTGTGAGGGTTCCTGAAATTCTCGTTCCCCTGAGGGAATCCAGGGGTATTCCAGTCCCAGACCAGCAGTGGTCTGTCCCTGGTGGACACTTATGCCCTGCCAGGGAACCCTAGAATCCAGGGCAACCCAAGGCCCCCTGAATTCAGAAACACAGACCTTATACAGGAGATATGCGTCCACTCAGGGCACAAGAATTTCTTCAGGGAGACGAGAGGATGCTGAGGGGTGGGACAGAGGGCCAACAGGACACACGGATGGGCAGAACCTGACTCCATCTGTCCACGGAGAGTAGGTGTGACTTCCACATACTGCTCAGGACACGCGCAGGTTTGTGAAGCATCGCGCCCATCTGCACACCTGCACGTGGGGCGGAGCCTCTCCTGGCTCGAGGTCCAGGCTCGCCCCTCCCCCCAGCCCCCAGAGCTCCGCCCACTCACTGGAGGCCGGGTTGTGTCTGGCGCTTCTTTCCTGGTGACTCGCTCCACGTGAACTGTGTCACGTCGGTCTTTGTCCCCCACGGCCTCTCCTCTGTCTGACATCTTGCAGGCACAGACGCTGCCACCTGTGTTCTGGATGGACTGTCTTCACAAGGATGCCTCACAGTGAATGGCCTGAAGTACAGAGGTGGAGTTTCCCTCTGCAGAAGGCCGGCAGCCTCACTTCCCACCAGACAACCCTTGCGTTCCTTGAGCTCACAGTGCCTCTCCTGTAATGCCACCTGCTGCTGTGCAGCTGTCGCCCCATGGGGACTGAGGCTGGGAGCTGCCACAAAAAAGACTGGCACTCAGACTGTTGCTGTAACTAAGCCTTTATCTCTGACCCAGGGCCCTGTGTCTTCTGCCAACACCCAGGACACTGGCATGCTGGCACCTCAGTCACAAGTAGGGGAGAATCTCAGACATTCCACAGTTCTCAACAGGAACTTAAAGCTGGAAATCTAAATGCACCTGGGCAAGGAGCAAGTGTTGGCACCTAGGGAACAAGATGAAGGGAATAGGTTCCAGAATCAAGCTATTAGGTATAGACCCCTGATTGCCCCTAATTATTTGTTCTCACTTTTTTTCTTTGTAAAAATATTCCTAACTATTGTTTTAGCTGAGAACATTATGGCTAACTAAAATCATACATTTCTCAGTCTTCTTCGTAGTCAGACCTGGCAAATCATGGAGATCTAGCCAAGGAGACATAAGTGGAAGTGGAAGAGAGTGTTCCTTCATTCTTGCTCCCTTTTTATTTTTGCTCCCTGGACTGCAGATATAATTGTTGGCACTCCAGCAGCCATATTGGGCCATGAGGTGAATTTGAAAATAGATTTCATGCATAGTGAGTAACAAGATAGGAGCAGAAGTCCTTGACACCAGGAAGCCACCAAACCATCCATGAACAGACTCCTGACCACTTTTCATGAGAGAAAAATAAACTATTTTCTTTAAGCCACTGCTGTTTTGGATCTTCTAGCAATCTAATCCTAACTAATACACAAACTCTATTTTCACTAAGTGTAGAGTATATTATAAATCACATTTCCTAGGAAAGGTGCCATCCTATGTCTGTTTGACAGTCAAAATGTTGAAAAGTGAGGGCTACAATTAAACCACGTGCATGTCTCCATGCAACCCAGAGCAAACCCATTTTAAACAAGTGAATTCAGTTCTATATTATGAAGAACTTACTCTTACACATGTGAATAGTATGTCTTAGCAATACTTACCTCAACCTACTTAGGAATGGCTTATTTCAAATATTTTCTAACACTTTGAACATAGAAATTTTATCACCTTAAAAAAGATTTCTTAGTTACTTTGAAAAATGTTTCATAACCCTGCATGCTGCCAGCACAGCCCAATTCAGGCCGGGTCTGGCTGCCAACCTTGGCATCCTTTCTGTTGTACCCCAGTCAGCCCCAATTTTAATTTCTCAGGCCAACCCCACCAGCACCACACCCTAGGACCTTGCCTCCAGCTGACCACTGCTGCCATCGGCTGCCTTGTGCAGAAGCACGGTCCTCAATAAACCCTTCCATAGGATGTGGAGAAGGAGCAGGACGGGGAGTGCTAAGAGCACTTGTGTTCTAGATTCTAGCCCCAGTCCCCGGGGTCCTAGCTGTGCTGCCGTCAGGAATGCATGGGCGTTCTGTCTGCATGTCCTCACCTGACAGAGAAGGAATGATACACGGGCTTTGAGGTTTGACTGAGCAATTCATGAGGAAGAGCTCTGTAACTAGAAGGGCCCCATCGTGTCACAAACCATGAAGTTGGGATTCCTGACAGAAATCCAATGGAAAAACGGAAACCAAGGGCTCAGCCTACTTGGCATAGATTGATTTTATAGGGGTGTCAGCCTCTAGTACCAGTGACTTCCTGGGGTCTATCAACCCAAACCTACTAGGATCTTCCTTGGAGAAGGAGGATCTCAGAGGAACTATTTCCTTCTCAAACACCATGAGGAAAACTTAATGTTTTCCTGGAGTTCTTGGTCAGGACTTTAGAGAGAAGACCAGGGTTCTGACACAGAGCTGCCAACATCAAATGCAGGGGCTCCTTGATTCAGTTGCCAACCTGCTCACCCCTAGTAGGTGGTTTCAGTTTACATCCCAGCTTTGCTGTTCGTTCTTGTAAAGTGTCTGCCTGCAAGGTGGAAAACCTGGGTTCGATCCTTGAGACCTGGGTTCGATCCCCGGGTCAGGAAGATCCCCTGGAGAAGGAAATGGCAACCCACTCCAGTACTCTTGCTTGGAAAATTCCACGGACAGAGGAGCCTGATAGGCTCCTCATGGGGTCGCAAAGAGTTGGACACGACTGAGTGACTTCACTTTTCACTTTCACTCACATGAGCCTGGTTCCATAACCAAACTTCAGTTTCCTCATCTACAAAATGGGAATAACAAAACATACTAGATGCTTGTTACCCTCAATCCCATTCCTCCTAATTTCTAAAAATAAAAAACAAAAACACAAAAGAATATCTACAAGATCAGAGACCACTGCTTCATGTGCCGGAGACTTGGGGACTGGGCCTCACTTTCTGCATCGTCACAGGGCTGGGAAGAGATGAAAGCTGATTCAGAGATGTGCCCTGGAGAAACAGCTTCAAACATTGTGTCGGATGGGACTCTTGGATGCCCTTAAATCAAAGAGACAGGATCGTGAAGTAGACAAAGTCTGTTTTCAGTTCCTCCGTCGCCTAATTCCAGGTCCCTTCTCCCTCCCGAGAAGGTGTCCCTTTGCTTCTCGTGGAGGCACTGGGTTGTCTTCCTCTCCCGTGGAAGCCCGGTAGCCAGGGTAGGTCTCAGCCCCCACTCTCTCATCTCACCCATCCTCATCACAGCTTTCTTATGCCCAAAGCTACCTTCAGTTCAGATGCTTCTCAAGGAAGGATGCTCAGCAGTTAAGGAGCTAGTAAGATTCTTGGACTTTCCCTGTTCAAGATAGTTTGCAGTTCCTCCTGTAGGAGATTTTAAGGCTAAGGCGCCACCAAGAAGCCCTTTTTCTATCTTTCCTAATCCCATCTTGAACCCACATGTGAGAAGATTTTTATTTGCCAAAGAGGCGAAGTAAAAAGCTGTCACTCATTGCTTGCCATTGGCTGAAGTCACCAGCGCGGCCTGGGCCTCACTTGAGCTCTGTTGGTGGCTTGTGAACCCATTACTAGGTTTCTGAGATTAGCCTTTAGAAATTTATAACCTTAAAAAAAAGGATTTTGAAAATAGGCTGGTATGGTACTGTTTTTTTAAGGCCATAAACTATGTAAGGGTCCACTTAGTCTACCGACAGGAGAGGCACATTTTGACCCAAAGCACTGCCTCTGCATTACCTGGCCTAAGACAGGAGACACTGAGAAAGGGGGGAAGTCCTTTCAGCCTTAAAGGTTGGGAACAAATCAGTGCTGAAGTGGCAAAATAAAACCACCCATCAACAAAGCTGCCGAAGGACCCAGCCCACCTCAGAGGCCTCTCCCCGACCCCCTGAAAACAGTGTAGCAAGAAAGCTGGCCCCCGCCTGCCTGCCCAGCATGGGCACACGGGACAGCAAGAGGCTGGGTAGGAGGGGAAATCCCTGGTCACAGGACCCAGGGAAAGATGCTTAAGAGTGGAGACATCTGTGGGCCGTTGGAGCCAAGGGGCTGAGGCCAGGGTTGCTGGGTTGCTGCAGATGGAGTCCTGATGCTCTGTGACAAGCTGAGCTGAGTGCTGGGAGGCCCACACACAGACCCCACACAAGCTCTCCATGCCCCATACCACCCCCCGCCCCATAGAAAGGCCTTATCATCTGTCACCCGGATATTTTCAGTCACATTTGGCTACAGGGAGAAACAGTGTCCACGATATCATCCTTGACTACAAAGGACATCAGGGCCAGAACTCAGGCCCTTTGCATTTGAAGATAGCCTTGTTAGCTACTGTGGAGACCAGATCGTCTATTGTCAGTAGAGCTTCTCAAGCTATTTATACCTGCGGTGACTCACACGACATCACCCCCCACCCCATGCCCCTGCTTTTAGCAGCTTCCCTGTGACACAGCAGAATGGAAGAGAGCCCGCTGGGTACAGTGACACTTCCAGCATTGGCTGGATGACCACTGAAACCACAACCACTGTGGGATTGAGGCCTCGCATTCTGGCAGCCTCTCCACCTCAGCCCATCTCTCTCTCTAATTCCCTGGGGAACTGAATCCATGGCACAGAACGCTATCTCATCCTTCATCCTGGAAACTCTGAAAGCCTCCCAATAGGGTAAATCACTCCGTGAGACTTCTTCAACGCCCAGGCTCGACCATGTCTGCAAGGATTCTTGAAGAACCTGCACAAGGAGGTTGTTGTAAGCATGTACAAATAGATGACACAATTCCAAGGCTTACACCCTCCGCCAAGTTAAACTGCTGTGGAGCAGCTGTGCACATGTGAAGTGATGCCTGGCACCTCCGGAGATCCATAAATCAGCCCCTGCGTACTTTCATCCAATTAGGAGAGTCTTAGAAGAAAAAATCCGCAAATTAAGATGTGTCTAAGACATGGATGACATCGCCCTCCCTCTCCAAATGCAGAAACAAATACAAATAAGTCTTCATTTTGCTGGGGCTTCTTTTCAAGGGACATGAGTTTCCCAGCACCTGAATCCTGGCAGAAAACTTTGTTCTGGACAGAGTCACATTGGGCTGGTTGGTTTATCTTTCTGTATGTTGCAGGCAAAAGAGAGGAGATGATTCAACCTGAGAGGCAGTTGTGTTTTAAAAGGAGTTGATGGGTAAGCCAGAGGCCAAACCCTCCGTGAAAATTATACATTCAGGGCCTTCTCTGTGCAGTCTGTCTCTTTGGTCTGACTTGTCCATCTGCAGGACAGTGAGATGTGGCAGAGGTCAGATGGCCAGGCCAGCAGATGCCTCTCTCCAGCTTTGGCTGGCCTTGGGTGAATAAGCTTAGCTAGAGAAGTCAGGTCAGACTAAGATGGAGTGAAGTTGCATTATTAAGAATGCTGAAGTGGTCACCCCAGCAGGAGACTGAGTTTTAGGCTATTGGGGAAAGCGGAATCATCTTTGAGTCTAAACAAGCTGATAACTCTCAGCTTCTCTTTAGCTGAGTGATGTCAACACAGACAATCCAGTCCATAGCTCAAATGACCCTGGGATGGCATAGAGGCTGCCATTAACATAAGTTAATTGAGCCTTTGCTTTGTGCTCAGTATGGCACTCTACTGAGTAGAGATAAAAAGGAAAGTGTAATTAATTCCTCATTTTATTTTTAAAAAATACTTGTATTTATTTATTTGGCTAGGTCAGGTCTTAGCTGCAGCATGTGGAATCTAGTTCCCTGACTAGGGATCAAACCCAGGCCGCCTGCACTGGGAGCATGGAGTCTTAGCCACTGCACCACCAGGGAAGTTCGCCTTGCTTTCTTTTAATTTTGCTTTGCAGAGTACAGCCAAGTAACCTAGGCTAGCTCCAAAGAGACTTGCTTTTATAAGGAGACTGGGGGCTCTTCCCGGGCTCCTCCCCTGTAGTTGGACCTATGGTCCTTCACAACAGCTTTCAAGGTCAGGGTCAACAAGCATACAGACTGTTAGCTGAAGCTGTTAGAGGAGGGAGGAGAGAGAATGCTGTATCTCTATAGAGAGAGGAGATCGTTTCTTCTGTGGCTGACTCTTCATAGACTCTTCATATTCTTCAATTTGTTGTTATTGTTGTTTAGTCCCTCAGTTGTATCCAACTCTTTGCCACCCCATGGACTGTAGCCACCAGGCTTCTCTGTGCATGGGGTTCTCAACTCACTGGAGTGGGTTGCCATTTCCTTCTCCAGGGAATCATCCTAACCCAGGGATTGAACTCAAGTCTCCTGTATTGTAGGCAGATTCTTAACTGTCTGAGCCACAGAGGAAGTCCAATTCTTCAATAGGAGTCCCCCAAATGTCATTTGAATAAGTTTATCACCTCCTCAGGGAACTACCGGAAAGAAACGCTTTTATTTGATTTGGGAAAGTTTATTTAAAAATCTCCCTGTCTTATTAGAGTCAGGCACATTAAATCCTTCTACACCACTAATAAAATGAAAACACGATGCTCTTATGGTGGCTACCACTGTTAGAAGGCAGATAAATATATGCTCTGTGGTTGGAACTGAAATTCTATCCTTCCTGATTATAGGAGCAAAACATTTTTATTAATAAAAAGTTGGAAATTTTATGAAAATAAAACTTAAATCACCAAAATTATTATTATTTTATAGTTTCATCCTATTCCTTTTCTGTGCACATATATTTTCACATAGCTGGAGTCACTGCACATCCATTTCAGTGTTCTGCTTTGTACCCCTGGCATTGTATTTTCATGTTTCCTGAAGCACATTTTCAAGTTTGTGGTTTCTGGAGCCCTTTACACTCTTTATAAATACTGAGTACCCTGAAGAGGTTTTGTTAGTTGTATCTATTGACATGAATCATATTAGAAAATAAAAGGGTGAAATTTTAAAAATGTATTTACTATAGGACTTTCCTGATGGTTAGGAACCCCCGTGCCAGTGCAGGGAACACAGATTTGATCCCTGCTCCTGGAAGATTCCACATGCTGTGGGGCAACTAAGCTCATGAGCTGCAACTACTGAAGCCCACCACCCTAGAGCCTGTGCTCCGCAACAGGAGAAGCCACCAGCCCGGGAAGCCTGCACCCCACAACAAGAGAGGAGCCCCCTGGCTGCAACTGGGGAAGGCCTGTGCAGTAACAAAGACCCAGCACAGCCAAATAAAAATAAACAAATAAAAATTTTAAATTATGTAAAAATTTACTATTCACTTTATGTTAATAATATTCCTTATGAAAAATAACATCTTAAAAAATCAGGGAGAAGTGTGGCACTGTTTTAATACCTTAGTGTCTGACTTCATGGAAGGCAGCTGGTTCTCCTATCTTCTTGGGCAATCAGTCTACTATGATATGTTGTTTGGGTGAAATATATGAAGAAAATCCATCCTCTATCACATATATCATTGGCAAAGGGAGAAGAGTTTTAACAGCCATCTCAGATCATTGTAGCTCTTCCTCTCTGACTCTGAACCACAACTGGGCAAGTGGTGTTTGCTTCAAGTTTACATAATGTGATTCTAAAACCCTTCAGTGGACTTTGAATTCCTTCCAAAAGCTGACATGTTTCACAGTGCAATATCCAAAAAAAAAAACAAAAAACCACAGTAATTAGTAACACCACTGACTCATCAGAAATGCCTCCAGTATTGAGAAGCTATCAAGCTCGGACAGTAGCACACACATTTTTCAAAATTCAAATTTTCACTTGAAAGTACACTATCACTGGCAACATTCCTTGAAGTAACTGGCTCACTTGGTTCATTTTAAAGAAAAGATATGACAAAACTCAATCTGAATAACTGTAGTCTGTCTTTCAAGTAAAAATACTGCTTAATGACAAAAGAGGTTCATTTAGCTTGTAATGTAGATAATGACACAAATGCTTACCCTTGTAGGACTTCACATGCAGTAGAAGTGCTTCATGTGTCATAGCATATTATTAGCAGGCATGCTCAGAGTTGAGATTGAATAAAAGTCATAATTTTTACTAATTCTTTAAGAACATGCTTAATTAAAATGGGCTTTTTTGGGTTCCTGTGAATGCATGGCAATGAAGAATGCAAGGCTGACCACACAGCTGGATGCCACGGCGCAGTTTCCCACTAAGGGGCCAGTTTCACCCACTGTTGCCTTGAACCGTGGGTGCAAACATCAACAGCATGAGAAAAGTAGACAATGTCTTAGCATTATTGTGACCTCACAGGTCCCCTGAAATATGACACTTACATGGGCCACAGCCTAATCACAAAGAAAATAAATACTAATATAATCCTCACAAGCATGAAGGGGGAGCATTTTTATTCTGTATTCTCTGAGTTTTAAGAAATAATTCTATATGATTTTACAGTTAATAAAGTGAAAAAATAATTGGCTTAGAAATACCTCCATTAAAAAAGTGGGTTTGGGGCTTCCCTGGTGGTTCAGTGGTAAAGAATCTGCTTGCCAATACAAGAGACATGGGTTTGTTCCCTGATCCAGAAGATTCCACATGCAGCAGAGCAACTAAGCCTGTGTGCCATAACTACCGAGCCTGCGCCCCTCAACAGGAAACCCACCGCAGCGAGAAGTCCACATACCGCTAGAGTAGGCCTGGCCCTCCGCGACTGGAGAAAAGCACATGTGCAGCAACAAAGACCCAGTGCAGCCAAGGGTATGTAAAACTGATTTTAAAAAGTAGGTTTGCATGATGTCTTAAGAAGTTATCATGTGGGCCCAAATATCCTTCAGCGTCTCCTCAAAGAGTCTTGTGAAATGTCCCCTAAACCCCCCAGTCGATTCTGAGACCTGGCAGAGTGTTTATTTCCTGCACTGAACACAACAGAGGAATTATGAAGGAGACAGAGGATGAGATGGCTGGATGGCGTCACTGACTCGATGGGCATGAGTTTGAGTGAACTCCGGGAGTTGGTGATGGACAGGGAGGCCTGGCGTGCTGTGACTCATGCGGTCGCAAAGAGTCGGACACGACTGAGCGACTGAACTGAACTGAACTGAACTGAAGACAAGAACTACATGTGATACATATTCACAAGAATTTGAATTTGAAGAGGCTGACTCTCTTCTGTCCTAGTTATCAGTTACATGCTCTGTAAAAACAACTTTCTAGAAATACATCATATGTTTGACTCAACATGGCATTTAAAAAAAATAATTTCTATAAAAAGTCGGACACTGGGTTCTGTATCAGAATTGTATTATGAATTGGGACTTCCCTGGTGGTCCAGTGGCTAAGACTCCATGCTCCCAAGGCAGGAGATCCAGGTTCAATCCCTGCTAGGGAAACTAGATCCCGCATGCCACACTAAGACCCAGCACAGACTAATAATAAATGTTAAAAAGAAATGTAATATATAATATTTCTTCAAAGAGAAGCCAGATTTAATTTACATCAATTTAACATCATCTTAAACATTTCAGAGGTATAGGTGTATCAATTAGTATGCTTTCTTGCAAGGAGAAAGGCTAACTGGTTTACTTGAGAAGAACATTGATTAATTCATGTAGTTTGGAGACCAAATCAGAGTGGGCTTCAGTGAGGCACATCAGGGTCTCTCTCTCCTCTGGATTCCCTCAGCCTTGTCATCCTGCCAGTGCTGGACCATCTTCAGCCAGGGTTCTGGTGCAGACCTCAGGGAAAGACTTCCCTGACTCTAACACCCCGTCCCTTGTTTTCCTGTGGCCCTTGCAGTGTTGGAAGCAGCCATCATGTACAATGACTGCTGCAAGTCAGCACAGCTCTAAAAACATACTCTCTGTCCTCGAAATGCAGAAAGAAAGCTGATGGCATATCATCACACTGCGTGAATCATATAAACTGTGAGTCAAGGTTAAAGCACAGAGCCACAAACGTAGAGATCAAACATACAAGGCGGAAAAAGGGTGGGTGTGGGATGAACTGGGAGACTGGGATTGACATATACACATTACTATGTATAAAATACATAATTAATAAGAACCGACTACATAGCATAGAGAGCTCTACTCAGGGCTCTCTGGTGACAAAAAGGGGGATATATGTTTATATACAGCTGATTCACTTTGTGATACAGTAGAAACTAACACATTATAAAGCAACTATACTCAAATAAAAATTAATTAGAAAACCAAGAAACATGAGAGTTCAGAGGAGAAAGTCATCAATAAAGGCAAGGCAGAAACATCTCCCCAGGACACAAATTCTCCTCTAGCTGTCTGGAGACGCAGCACAAACCCCACTCTCTCCAGCCTCCCTGGGTCTGGGGGCTCGCTCTCCACAGACAGGTGACCAGCATCTGCAGGTCAGTCTGGGCCACTGGCACCACAGCTGTAATAAGACCATCCCCTAGTCTTCTCAGCCTTAATCATCCCAGGATGCTAGGGCTGATTCTAGATAAAAATAAGGAATTTCATCCTTGTTGACCAACTTTGTTGATACAAGTCCTAGATCATTTCCCACCTGTTCTGTGGTAATTCCCTCTTGTTCTAGACTATTAGGATGTCTTCTAAGGGGTCTGAAAACCCTCTTCATAAGAGGTAAAACTAGAAGCCTCACTCCAGTCAAGAGGTTTTACATTGAAAGAGATTAGAAAATCCTCGAGCTGAATGAGAAAGGAATTTGTGGGTTCTTCTCCCTTCTCATCAAAACTACCACTTTTAGGCACTTGCTAACCTGATACTTCAAATGTGTGCTATGAAGCACCACGCATCAGGCTAAAGGATGCATATTGAAAGGATCCAAAAATATGGAGAAACAGCCTTCAAATTCCTACCACATCTGCCCTCCAGAACTCCTCAGAACGCGCAGACTGAAGCTGAGGTGATGACTTCAGATTTCTCATGAGTTTCATGAGGTGAAAACTAGATGGGAAGCAGCCATAGATTAAACACAAGGAAAGGATGCCAGACTGGTTGGTGTGTGTGTGTGTGTGTGTGTGTGTGTGTGTGTGTGTGTGTGTGTGTGTTGCTCTGGGTGTCTGACATAGTAAACTGTTTAAAGATTCTTCAGTAACCAGACTGCATGCTCTGGGAAGCTCAGGGAAACTTTGCTTCTTCTCTAAAGTAAGGGGGCAGAGAGCTTACAGTAGAAAGAAGATGGTGAAAGCCGGACTTCATGTTAACACAAAAGACAGTCTGTCTTTCATGTTCTCCTGGATTCCATGGAGAGGAATCTTAACCTCATTACTGAGCCATAGATGTTCCTGGTGAATTTGGGTGTGTGGGCAGAAGCGGTAGAGGGGGGAGTCAGTCACAGGCCAGGACCCTAACTAATCACAGGTTTTGGAGATGCTTAGATGAGTGAGGCCGTTAAAACCAAGACACAAGATATACACACTACTATACGCTCAGCAGCAATCTACCGGCCAGTGCAGGAGACGTGGGAGATGTGGGTTCGATCCCTGGGTCAGGAAGATCCTCTGAAGGAGGAAATGGCAACCCACTCCAGTATTCTTGCCTGGGAAATCCCATGGACAGAGGAGCCTGGCAGGCTACAGTCCATGGGGTCACAGAGCAGGACACGACTTAGCAACTAGACAGCAACGATGAATATACAAAAGAGATAACCAACAAGTCAATATCTTACAATAGCCTATAATGGAAAAGAATCTGAAATTTACATACATATATATATATCAAAGTGATTCAGTTATATAATATAAATGTTATATATAATACATATGTATGTATATAAAAAACTGAATCACTTTGTTGTACACCTGAAACTGTTAATAACACAATGTTGTAAATCAACTACAGTTCAATTTTTAGGAGGGGGAAAAAAAAAACAGCCCATGCAGGCAGGCCGGAGAGAAAACCGGAGAAGAGTGATTCATGGACACGCAAGCCCAGAAGCAGCGCAGCCTCTGCGCAGCCCACCAGGTGTCCCGGCGCCCTGGCACGCGGCCCGGTGTGCGCTGCGCACCGTTGCCGAGATGTGCGCACAGCTTCAAGCGCACCCATTACACGTGCAAATATTTCATGCACGTTTGTGGGCGGCATGTACATTGAAGAAAACAAGAATGCACAGAGCAGGATTGTTTTGCTTCGGTGTGTAGGTGAACTCTGATGGAACTTGGTAGAACTCAGAGCGTTTACGAGCATGACGGATGACCCTCCGGGGGCTCGTTTCCCACCCTCGGCTCCGCTGGAGCGCAGGCCTGCGGTGACAGCACTGGCTTCGGAAGGGACGAACAATGGGTCCTGTGAGTTCGCGGAGCTGGGGCTGCCCTGCCTGAGTGGGAGGTCCGAGCATCCGTCTTGAACAGCACATAATTCAGAGGGGACTGGAGGGGTTCTCGTGGCATGTGGAAATAGCAAGGGGGTAAAATGAGAGCGAATCGTGAAAGTGCACTCCAGTCACCCAACGTGCTGAGGATTGTTCATGTCAACAGATCCCACCGCTGAGAAGCCGCAAGTGAGCTTCCCGATCAGATCCAGGGCCCACTCTTCCGTGCTATGCCCCCTACAGCATGACCCAGGCTGAGAGGCACAGGTGACCAGCTGGCTCAGTTAGAAGAAAAGTAGCCTTTTCATCCCTTTAAAAACTTGTTCGCTTGAACTTTTAAAATTCTAATACAGGTAAATCAGCAGGACGGGTTGCTTCAGCTGCAAACCCAGAACAGGGCTGCCCCCTTCCTCTACCTACCATCCGTCTGCGAGTCATGGAAGCGCTGCGCCCAAGCCACAGGATCCCTGTTTTTCTTGATCTTAACAGATCTGGCGTGCTTTTCTCTGACTGTGAGCAAAAAGTTCCTGACATCCTCAATTTTGTGACAGGTGGCAAGGAGGTAGCAGGAAGAGCAGGCACCCTTCTGCACACTTCCTTAAGAAGTGGGTCTTTGCTTCCTTGTTTTTGATACTGAGGTTGTCCTCTGCTCTATATTTCATTTCAAAGTCATAAAGCAAGAAAACTGACCCAGCTAAAGGTCAATGAGATTCTATGTTCTTTCAGATGTTCATAGGCAAATCTCATATGCTGGACAGAATATTCATAAGGCCTTATTATTTTCAGAAACTATTAACAATGCAATGTCTATCATAATTTTATAGATCTTCTTAGGAATGGTATTACTGAGCCTCTCTTGGGTATCTATTTTACCGATTTCCAATACAGAGAGTATTTGGATCCAGCCTAAATTCTTCCTTCTGCAAATCAAACATATTTCCTCTTGTTCCATTCTTAATGGAGACCAGACTTCTTAAATAATCACCCTTCCTTAAGGTACTGAAGACCTACCCTCCCCACCACACATTCCACTGCACTGTCTTAGTTACCCAGCCTGACAAGGATATCCTGCAGGGAACGGGGTGTCTCTCTTTATGAACCAAGTGCAATTTTCTCCTTTCTAGTTTTATTAGCAGTAAGAACTTCTCTTCAAATAATACACTGAAGTGAAAGGTGCCACAGAAAATGCACCACTTTCAAATCCCACAGGGGCTTGAAACTGTCGCTCTTGTAAATATTTTCCAAGTAATGCTGTTTGTAGGATAACTACAGTCTGAGTTTTTCTGTCATCAGAATCAAGTGACTGGTTCTCTAGTGACATTTTTCTGCTCTAAAAATATAATGATTCTGACTGTTTCTGGCAGATTATATAGTCCAAGGGTAAACTTTAATTCTCTCTCTGTTTTCAAAGTGAACTAAAATGGAGTGTCATCAATTCAACATCAGTCAGTCTGGATAATTAAATGCTATCTCCTCTATTCACCATCTATCCTACCTCCCTGCTCTTTCTCTACCCTAACCACATACAGTAACATAAAGTTCTTTATTCTCAATATTTGATTCTTATGCCTAAGATTTTCCAGCTATTTATACATTTTCCCCACCTAGACCTTCTATGTTTGTTGTTATTGTTTAGTCGCTAAGTCATGCCCAACTCTTTTGTGACCTTGTGGACTGTTGCCCGCCAGGCTCCTCTGTCCATGGAATTCCCCAGGCAAGAATACTGGAGTGTGTTGCCATGCTGTCCTCCAGGGGATCTTCCTGACCCAGGGATTGAACCCATGTGTCTACTGCATTGGCAGGAGGATTCTTTAACACTCAGCCACCTGGGAAGCCCGACCTTCTATATGCTGCTAAGTCACTTCAGTCGTGTTCCGACTCTGTGTGATCCCATAGGCAGCAGCCCACCAGGCTCCCCCGTCCCTGGGATTCTCCAGGCAAGAACACTGGAGTGGGTTGCCATTTCCTTCTCCAATGAGTGAAAATGAAAAGTGAAAGTGAAGTTGCTCAGTCGTGTCCAACTCTTAGCGACCCCGTGGACTGCAGCCTACCAGGCTCCTCCATCCATGGCCTTTTCCAGGCAAGAGTACTGGACCTTCTATATAGGTGTCCATTAATCCCAGAGAATAACCATGTACTCATAAGATCATTATAAAATAAGATAAAACTGTTAATCACAACCGCAAAAGCTACTATTTGTTAAGTATTTCTTATAATCCAGTGTTTCTGTTAAGTGCCTCCTATAAATTACCATATTCCATTCTTTCAGCAAAATGCTGTAAGTTGAACTATATTCCCCCCAAAAGATACCCTGGAGTCCAGACTCACAGTACTTCAAAGTGAGACCTTATTTGGAAATAAGGTCTTTACAGAGGTAATTAAGTCAAGGTGATGTATCAGGGAGAACCCTCATCCAATATAATTCGTGTCCTTTTAAAAAAAAAAAAAAAGAGGAAATGTGGTCACAGAGACACACACATGAACGCCATGTGACTATAAAGACAACTGTCTACACCATCTACAAACTGAGGACAGAGGCCTGGAGCAAATGCCTCCCTCACAGCCTCAGAAGGAACCATCCCTTGGTCTCAAACTTTCAGCCTCCAGACCAGGAGGTAACATCCTTCTGTTGTTTAAACCACCAACTTTGTTACAGCAGCCCTAGAAAATGAATGCACAACCTTACAATTGCAGTCTTCTCTTTTTTAAAATGAGAACCCTGTAGCATAAGACAATTAAAGACCTTCTCCAGATCCTACAGGCAGTAGTGGTAGGGCTGCCATGCAACATAGATCTGTTCTGTTCCTAACGCTTGCTAGTCTGTCTTGCTGCCTCCAACCTAAGCTTGCACATGGGCTTACTGTGCACACCTACAATTGCACAATCAAGGGATTTTTATGTTGCTTACTCTGAGGAGAACTTTCTGAAGATCTACTTCCCTATGTTTTGGGAATGAGTTATCACAGGAAGTTTGAGAAGGAGGTAGAGAGAGTGACCTGGTTTGGAAAAGGCAAGGTTATATAAACAAAAAGTGAACTTTCCTGGTGGTCCAGTGGTTAAGACTTTGACTTCTAATGCAGAGGTTGTGGGTTCGATCCCTGGTCAGGCAGCTAAGATCCCACATACCTCTTGGCCAAAATATCAAAACATAAAACAGGAGAGATGTAACAAAATCCACAAAGACTTAAAAAATTTGTAGTTGTTGTTCAGTTGCCCAGTCATGTCTGACCCTTTGCAACCCACAGACTGCAGGACACCAGGCCTCCCTGTCCCTCCCTTTAAAAATGGTCCATATAAAAAAAATTTTTTTAAATAAGTAATTTTTAAACATAAGTAACTCTCATGTAATATTTGGGACATGCTTATATTAATTTTTTCCCTTGTTTAATCAAAATTAAAATTTCACTGGTATTTTTGTAATTTTATTTGTTAAATCTGGCAATTAAAATTCTACCCCAGGAGAACTTTTAGTCTGGGGCCTCAGTCCCCGAGCTGGGAGTGAGGGCATAAAAGTGGCAGCAAAGATGGGGACACCTAGGCCTGCTCTGCATGTAAAGTTCTTGAATTGTCTGGTAAATGCTTGAGAATGTTCAATAAATACTGCCTAGTTTTATTATGGGGGCTTCCCAGGTGGGTCAGCAGTAAAGAATCCACCTGCCAATGCAGGAAATGCAGGTTTGATCCTTGGGTCAGGAATATCTTCTGGAGAAGGAAACAGCAACCTGCTCTAGTATTCTTGCCTGGGAAATCTCATGGACAGAGGAGCCTGGTGGGTTACAGTCCACAGGGTTGCCAAAGAGTTGGACATGACTTAGCGACTAAACAACAGCTCTCATTATTATAGCAATTGGGAAGTAACCCCTTAGGTCCCAGGAGAAGATGCAGGGGAAGGCAGGAGGCAAGAAGAGAAGAGCTGTTATTATTATTCCAAGGGTGGTTTGGCACTGGAGGGCTTACGTAATGAGGTAAAAGAATGATAAGATATGCCGGTTTAATGTCGAAATCTGGTCTTCCTGTGCATCTCACTGGGCATTGAGTCAAGAGAATGAAAGCACAGAGATCTGACCGCACAGCGGACTAAGGCCTGGAGACACAGCGGCCGCGTACTGACTCCTTAGGGGATGCAGGAGAGACTCAGTAGATGTCTGACACACATGGAAATGGATGTCTTTTAAATTAAGTGGAATGAAAGAGTATTATGGCATTGGAAAACTGCCGGGAAGCCCAGCTACCAATCAAAACAACCAGAAAATTCCTTGCTGCTGAATGAAACTCAAGAAAAGCATACGGTGATCTTTTCGAACAGCTTACGCCTTCTGAGTTTCTGGCTAGACACTCCTAAGGAGTCATGAGAGATCCTTTGGAAAATGGAAAGAATGCCACAAGACCAAAAAAAATTAATTCAAAGTCGTGGTCATGATATTGGAAGCTCACTGATAACCCTTTTTTCTTTATAGTTTCTCTTTTTAAAAAAGGATTTTATTTATTTTTGGCTGTGCTGGGTCTTCGTTGCAGCACAGGCTTCTCTCCAATTGTGGTGCACAGGCTTCTCACTGCCGAGGCTTCTCTTATCGGGGAGCAGAGGCTTTAGTGTACACGGGCTTCAGTCATTTTGGCTCCCACACTCTAGGGCACAGCCTCAGCAGGTGTGGTGCACAGAGTTAGTTGCTCTGCTACATGTGGGATCTTCCCGGACTAGGGCCTGAACCCATGTCTTCTGCATGGGCACACAGATTCTTTACCCCTGAGTCACCAGGGAAGCTCCATCTTTTTTTTTTCTTTAAAATACACTTCTACTGCTGGGTTTACTGGATGTTACAGAACTATGCAAGTATTTCCAAAGCAGCCAATTCTTGTCAGTTCAGGAATCATAAAGTACATATGTTGTTTTCTTTCTGATCACTGGCATAAGAACATGGAAAATTAGCAGAAATAGATGATGACTGACAATCTTGCATGTTCCTATGCCAATAGGAAGAGATTCAGTAGATTTGTGAGAGAATATTTATGATGAAACCTTATCAATTCAAGACACTAGGTAAAGCAAAATCTCAAATTTCTGTAACTTATTTCAAATGGTTTTTGACATCAGATACTTTGAACCATTGTATAGGATCCTCCTCCTCTACAGAGGTAAACTGTTTAACAATTTAGAACTGTTGTTTTCCTCCATTATCTTTATGACAATTCTCCTACCTTTCAACCTTATTTCCTAAGATGTATCCTTTGATGGTGATAAAAGGAAAGAGACAAGATTCAAATGAACACTTACACTCATGACAATTCTGGCAAATGTGTGGATGGGGAGGGGTGGGACGTGACTGGCTACAGCTAGCACCAAGTACATGTCTGTGAACAGAGAAGTCTCTCCATAAATCCTTCAATAATTAATTAATGAGGGACTCAACCAATTTCTGCCTTCTGGCCATTATCACACATAATCAGAATTTCATTGTAACTATAAAACCATATGAAACGACCAGTGACCGCAAGTTATATTTTAAAAAATTAATGGGCATGTTAATGCCCAGTCTACTAAAGGCACATGTGCTCTAGTTTTCCAGCCTCACAAAGCGTTGGAAAACCACAGCTGTTGATAATGCTTTCTACTTGCCAGATACTGTAACTGTGCACTTGCCTTCAACATGGCATTTGTACCACATTAAAGCTTGGCAAGCTTAATCTTCACTAACCACGGGCAAATGGGAACATGCTATAAAATATAAAAATAAATTTCAGCCAAAAGCCATTATCAAGTATATGTTTGTTTGGATTTGACTAAGAACTTCTCATTTGTTCAAGCACACTTGGCATCTTTACATTCCATGTATTGATTACACTCGCATTGAATATATCACATGCCTAATAGTCTCAGCACAGGAGAGCAGGAAAGAGAGGGGAGAGGAAGAAGTACTATTTCACTTCGGTCAGTGTGAAGACATACCTCCTCTGTAAACCTTTGGGGGGACTCTTCCTCCTCTCCTGCCCAATGTGCCACACTAAAAGTGTTGTTGAGTAGTTGGTAGTTGATTCTTTCAAATCATCAGATAGGAGAATCCAACCTTGCATTTATCTAGCAACAAGCCTCATAATAGAATAAAACTATGCTATCTGGCTATTTGCTTCTCAGGTGGCTCAGTGGTAAAAAAAAAAAAACCCGCTTGCCAATGCAGGAGACTGGGTGGGTTTCAATACCTGGGTCAGGAAGATCCCCTGGAGAAGGAAATGGTAACCCGTTCCAGTATTCTTGCCTGAGAAATCCTATGGACAGAGGAGTCTGGCGGGCTACAGTCCATGGGGTCACAAAGAGTCGGACACGATTGAGCTACTACACAACAACAACAACCCCCCTTAGTGCTCCATCCACGCCTACCTTCCAGTATCTTGAGATGGCAACCCCATTCCAGGCATCCTTTTTCAGTGCCCAGTAAATGGACATGTGGTATGAATAAACGCCAAACATGTGTACCCACATTCTGGGTTTCAGTTGGATTTTGTTCTATCGAGGAAATAAAACAAAGCAGCCCCCTCAGACAAACCAAAACAAAGAAACAGATCCTTTTCTTAACAGTCATCGACTCGCTCGCTTCTTTATTCAGTCATTTTTGAGCTCCCACTAAGTACTAGGTGTGACCTTTGACACGATTCACTTCAGGGAGTGGACAAGATGACCGCTTAGCACAGTGCCTGTACCTAGGTGACTGTACTTAGCACAGTGCCTGGTATGTGGGAGGCAAGCCACAAAATTAGATTTCTTTCCTTCTCTAATCCTTATCCTTGAGCTCATCAATTGACCAAAAGCCATCAATGGCCAACCTGAAGAAAACGATTAGCTTCCAACCCTGTGTCATTGTCCCTTTAAATCCCCCCACCCACCATGCAGTCATACATTGTGAGGTTAAGCATGTAAGTCAGGGAGAATAAAGCCACACAGGCAGAGTCACGGCTCATGATTCTTGTTTTGCCACGTTTTATTGTAAAAGAGGAGAGGAAATGGTCAGTGAAGGGTTCCAGGATTTCTAGGCTGTATCTGATCATACACACACATACACATACACACACTTTGGGGAGGTTGTGTTGTTAATCAAGGCAAATAGCTTTGCAACTGCCACTAAGCATTTACTATGCTCTCTGGTTGTTTGTCTGAATTTAACTTTTATTTACAAGCAACTTCTATAAATAGATACCTTAAAGCCAACACTTTACGCCCCATTTTTGCATCCTACTTGACATTTTTTTCCTTGGCTCCCAAAACTAGGTCACAGACGGAGAAGAAAACAATCTGAGGCATCATCAGTTTGTCACTTTCAGAAGTTTTCATGATATATATCAAATGCCACCTCCAGATTGATCACTGCCACAGGGCAACCCACACTAATCCCTGAGACATCCAGAGTGAACAGACTGACATAAAAGCAGATGTAGAAGTCTTTGTGGGTCCAAGATATTTAAAGAACTCATCTATGACCTCTACTGGTCAAGCTATTAAAACACAACAGCTACCATGATTTCAGAAGTGTTTTCATTCATTCATTGATCAAACACTTTTTAGCGTCTACTATGTGCCAGGCTTCCCTGGTGGCTCAGATGGTAAAAAATCAGTCTCCAATGCGAGAGACCTGGGTTCAACCCCTGGAGAAGGGCATGGCAACCCACTCCAGTATTCTTTCCTGGAGAATCCCCAGGGACAGAGGAGCCTGGTGGGCTGCAGTCAGCGGGGTACAAAGAGTTGGACATGACTGAGCGGCTAATCACACATATGCCAGGCACTGATGAAGGAATGACAATAAACAAAACAGACCTAAAAGCTCCTTTCCTCTTAAAATTCACCTGGGCAGCATTTAAACAATATGTGTTGTAAATAAGTTGATTGTAGAGTATTTTGGAAGGTAATAAGTGCTTTTAAAAAGAGGAAAAAGTAAATCAAGGGAAAGAGACTCAAAAGCACAGAGTAGGTGGAACTAGAGAAGCAGCTTGCAGAATTAAATCAGATCCTCAGGATACGTGTCAGTGCAAGGGTAGAATTAAGCAAGGAGTCCAAGGAGGTGAGAATCTTAGTAACTTAAGATGTAACACACAGGAACTTCCCTGCCAGTGGCTAAGACTTCTGCAGTCCCAATGCAGGGGGTCTGGGTTCAATTTCCTGGTCAGGGAACTAGATCCCACATGCTGCAACTAAAGATTCCACATACCACAACTGAGACCCAGTGCAGCCAAATTAATTAATTAATTTTTCAAAGACAAGATTCATTTAAAAAAAGGCCTAACACATAGATTCTCAGATTAGTTAAATTAGACATCGACTGAGAGCAAGTTTCTTTTTCACAGTTTTGCAAGAGATTCTAGAGTCAGTGAGACTTGTGTTCAAGCCTGTATGGGTCAGCTTTGCTGCAGCAACAAACAACCCCAAATTCTCAATGGCTTAAAGGACAAATATTCATTTTTTTGTTTACGTCTCATAAAGGCTGGAAGCTAACTCTGAGTCGACGGTGACTGGGGGGCTCAGCCCTGCTCCAGGTGTGTCCTATTTCAGGGGTAGAGCTGAAGGGACAGCCACCTTCTGCGGTATGTTTTCCCCACAGAGGACAGGGCTGCACCACGAAACTTACAGCCTCTTCTCATTTGGGGCATGCATCAAGTTCATTCACATTCCGTTGACCAAAGAAAGTCCCACTGGCCAAGCTCAGAGTCAGTGGGAGCAGGGAAGTGTAAATATGGTCCAGACACAAGGGCACGGAGGGAGTGGATAGCGGTGAGGAAATAATACAGCGTCACTGTGGTGCATCACTCGGACTCTCCCCTTATCCATCAGTGAAAGAGGAATAGGAACAGGCTACCTGTGAAGAACAACTGAGATATTATAAACGTACTTAGCAAAGTAACTGGTTTATATGAAGGGATCAGTGAAAGTTAGTATCTTTTTGTCGTCTTCTTCCAGAAGTTGCATCATCACTCTGGCCCAGTTCCTCTGGAGGGTTGGGTGGCTGTTGGGTGGGAGGTGGGGTGGAATTCCCTGGCAGTCCAGTGGTTAAGACTGTGTTTCCTTTGCAGGGAGTTAAGATCCCACATGCTGCATAACCAAATAAACAAATAAGCCAAATGTACCTTTTAAAAAAGTGTTTAAAAAAAAAGAGGTTATGGGGGCAAGGAGTGGATGTGTGGGAAAACTGAGAAGCCTGGGACTTAAATCTTGATCTAGTTATTTCTCTAAATCCTGTATAAGTTACTGATCTATAAAGTGAGGCATCCATCTAAATGATCTCTAAGGTTCTTTTCTGGTGCTAAAGATTCTCAGTTTGGGATAAAACATTAACAGGGTTTTTTTCCTTTTTCTCTAGAGCCGCTGCTGCCTAGTTCTAACACCAGGTGGCGCTAGACAACAACTTAATGGAAAAAGATGAGGGCTTTTCTGTGGAGATTGGAGAGTCTAGAATTATTTTCTTATAGATTTGTTACAAAGCAGAGCTGTTGCATCTGATAGCTTTTCAGAAAGCATCACTTTGAGGAAAAACCACCCCCAAACATCAAATGCTCCCTCTAGTCCTAGGACCTCATGATTTGGGAAAGGACTCTGGGAAGTTGGGAACCGCCACAGTTTCTAGGGATTTTGGAATAGGAGAGGTACCTTTTTTTTTTTTTTTTGAGCAAAAGCATGAGATCATTGGAGCTGTGCTATAAGATGATACAGATAGCAGCCATGTGATGGGAACAGAGGAATCTGACATGGGGGAGAATTATTCAGGAGACTCATATGACAGCATGGAATCCATGTTCACGGATCTGAGACAAAAGAGTGGGAGTGAGCACTGCAATGGGTGAGATGGTGCAGCAACAGACTCTAAAACTTGGCAACTATTTACATCAAGAGGCTTCAAGTAGGATAAATCATAATGAAAGATGGCTCCCAGATAAGTAGGAAGATGTTGGGCCACTGACAGAAAGCACATGACTTTGGGAGACAGTATGACTGTTATTCCTGCACTTGAGATGCACACCCAGAAGAAGGAAACATGATGGCTCCTGCCTCTTAGGTTCCAAGAAAGCCCTGGTGCACGAGTATGGGTCCTAAAGGGGCCAGACTTGCCAGCTGTGTAAAGCATTGAAATGCTCCAATATGACAACTAGCCTTTTCTCAAGAAATGTTTCCTTATACATGATTTTAATGGTGGTACTTCATAATCTTGGAGTAGGAAATGGCAACTCACTCCAGTATTCTTATTTGGAAAAC